>NC_034613.1:84350776-84461533 GCF_900095145.1 Mus pahari
ATACTAATGCTCATGCCAGCAAGATTCTGCTGAAGGGACCCTGATATTGCGGCCTCTTGTGAGGCTATGCCACTGCCTGGCAAACACCGAAGTGGATGCTCACAGCCAGCTATTGGATGGAATACAGGGTTCCCAATGGAGGAGCTAGAGAAAGTACCCAAGGAACTGAAGGGGGCTGCAACCTTGTAGGTGGAACAACAATATGAACTAACCAGTACCTCCTGAGCTGGAGTCTCTAGCTGCATATTTAGCAGAAGATGGCCTCATCTGTCATCACTGGGAAAAGAGGCCCCTTGGTCTTGCAAACTTTGTATGACCCAGCACAAGGGAAGGCCTGGGCCAAGTAGTGGGAGTGGGTGGTTAGGGGAGCAGGGGCAGGAGGGTATAGGGAACTTTCAGGATAGCATTTGAAATGTAAATAAAGAAAATAATAATAATAAAAGAAACCTGCTGTTCTCCTTCATGTGATGGTGAATTTGCATATAGGTAGAATAAAAAGAGTCAGAAAATCATGGATGCCTCCACCCAGCTATCCAAATCAAAATTCTTGGAAATGGAGGGTAACATGTGGCTTTCAAATGTAATGAAATACAGATGTTAGACTCCCATGGCCTTTAAACTTCACATGATGCCACCAAGTGCTTCATATGTTTTCCTCCTGAGGTCTTCTCTTCTTATAATCTGATCCATGCTTTCTGACACTCTAATTCCTCCAGAAACTCTTGTTCTATGCCTCTGTACAATGGGACAATTTATTATTTTTAAATTTCTGGAGATTTGCAGCTATGTTTTTGCCTTGAGTCCCAAAGTAGATTTTAAATATCAACTTTTAAACACTGCTGAAACAATAAGACTAAAAGGACTATGAGTGACAAATTGAATGCATTTGCATTGTGAGCAAGGAATGAACCTATTGGAAGCTGTTCCAGTTTAAGTGGGAATGTCCCTCCTATGCTGATACACTTGAATGCTTAATCCCTAGTTGATGAATCTCTTTGTGAAGAATGAGAAGGTAAGGTTTTGTTGAGGGTGCTCTGTCACTGGGGGATAGGCAGGTTTAAGGTTTCAAAAACTGCCTGCCTTTCCCATCCTCTGTGTGTGTGTGCATGTCTCCCTGCCTGCATCTCTGTGTCTCTGTCTCTTTCTGTCCATTATGGTTGTGCCTGTCAGCTAATGAGCCAATGACATACTTGTCTACATGCTGAGATGTGTCCTGCCATGATGTTTATCAATGCTTCTTAATGGGATTATAAAGATAGATATTCTCTATAGAAAACTCAATAACTCAAACTAGATTACACCCCTAAATGAAACACTGAAATAGTGTATCTTCAATAAAAATATAGAAATATAATATTTCTGATCTTGAGTTAGAAAAGTATTTGTTTGATCTTGTTACAAAAACACAACTCAAATGGGGCAAATTGATATATGGATTTTCATAATTACTTAAACTGTTTAGTCTTCAAGATATAAGCTTTTTTTCTTATTTCTTATGATTTTTTATTTGTTTTTGATTTTGTTAGAGAGAGAAAACATGAAGTTACATGGGTGGGAGGTGGGGAGATTCCATTAAAGGGAAAAGATATGATCAAAATAAATTACATGAAAAATAATTAAACAAAAGGACACCTGTTTTTAAAAACACTAAAAATAAAACTGCTATGCTACCCAGTTATACCACCTCTCTCTCTCTCTCTCTCTCTCTCTCTCTCTCTCTCTCTCTCTCTCTCTCTCTCTCTCTCTCTCTCTCTCTCTCTCTCTCTCTCTCTCTCTCTCTCTCTCTCTCTCTCTCTCTCTCTCTCTCTGTGTGTGCGTGTGTGTGTTTAAAAATCTAAATTAGATTACAAAAGAGATATGTATACTTTCATTGTCATTGTGCCACTATAGGCAAAATACAGAATCAGCCTAGGTGGGTCTGGAGACATGACTCAGCAGTTAAGAGCGCCAACTGCTCTTCCAGAGGTCCTGAGTTCAAATCCCTGCACATGGTGGCTCACAACCAGCGGTAATGAGATATGATACCCTCTTCTGGATTATCTGAAGACAGCTACAGTGTACTTACATATAATAAATAATAATAATAAAAGAATCAGCCTAGGTTTTCTTCAACAGATTAATAAATAGAAGAAATATAGTATAAATACAAAATGGAGTCATATTGTCATAAAGAGAAATGAAATTATACCATTTGAAGTAGAATAGGTGAAATTCAGATTACCATGTGACTAAAATAAACCTAACTTTAAAAGAGAGGTATCATGGGTCTTCCCTTATACACAGCAACTAGGAAAAAATCTCACAAAATTAGAAGTGGATCTGTTTGGGAAGAACAGTGGTGAAACTAGTGTTGGGTGGTGGTGGAAGAAAAGAGAAAGAATAGGTAAGGATGGAACACATTTAAAATACATGATATATAATTGTGAAAATGTCAGAGTGGGATTCATCATTTTATAAAATTAGTATGCACTAATTAAAGCATACATCCAAGAAATATATGAGACTTAAAAGAGGAAAAGGGTGCTATTTTAGAAAAGGAAAGAGACTACTGGAAACAAAGTAAGATAGGGAAATGAGGGAGGAGGTACATTATCAAAGTCTGTAACATATGAAAATGTTATAGCGAAATACATTATTTTAAATATTGAATATATACTAATAAGATATTAGAAAAGATTCATTGATAAGACAATAAAAACAAACTATATCTAATCTATATCTAATATAGTACTTGTTTTCAGGATGCTTAATATTTAAAAATTCCATAAATAAACTATTAAATAAAATGAGCAAAATATTAAAGATAATGCTAAACAGATAAAAATAATCAAACAAAAATAAGCAGTGTAATAATCTTTGCCATCTATCCATGTAACAGAAGATTAATATCCAGAATATACAAAGAACTCAAAAACAAAGAACCAAGAAAATAAATTACCCATTTAAAATAATGGGCTACAGAACTGAACAAGGAGTTCTTAAAAGAAAAAATACAAATGGCTAATAAATATCTTTAAAAGTTTTAATATCCTTAGCAATTAGGAAAATATAAATTAAAATTAATTATCAATTTTATCTTACTCTAGTCTAAATGACTAATATCAAGAAAAGAGGTTACTACAATGTTGGCTGGCAGGGATGCAGAGAACAGTGACCCCCTTAATCATTGTTAGAATCTCAACTGTTACAGCCACTTGTAAAGTTAGTGTAGAGAATTTTCAAGAAGCTGAAGTATATGTGTTCCAGCCAAACAAATCCTAGATATAAACCAAAAGGATTCAATATCTTATTCCACAAATATTTGGTCAACCATGTTCATTGCTGCTATCTATATTCACAGTCGTTAGAAAATAGAAACAACCTAAATATCTTTCAATATCCTGATGAATGGATAAGAAAAATGTCAAGTACATACACAATGGGACCTTATTTAACTGTAATGAAAAATGAAATCAGTAAATTTTCAGGTAGATGGATGGACCTAGAAAATGTTAAATTAAATGATATAGCAAAACCCAGAAAGACAAATGATGCTTGTTCTCTCTTATATATGGATCCCAGCTCTCAATCATTAGATGTGAGTACATAACTTGAAATATCCCCCAAATCAGGAATGGACCATGGTGGTGGTGTGAGAAGCGGCTTGAAAGTAGTAGTTCTCAACATTCCCAATGCTGCAACCCTTTGACACAGTTCCTCACGCTGCGGTGACCTCAACCCATAAAATTATTTGCATTGTTACTTTATAACTATAATTTGTTACCTTTATGAATAATAATGAAATTTTCTGGGGTATAGAGATTTTTCAAAGGAGTTATGACCCACAGATTGAGAACCACTGCTCCAGAGAGAGGAAAATTAGGACTTGGTGCTATGAAATTTAAAGTGTGAAAAATGCAGAGGGCATTCACTGGAGAGTAGAGAGAGTAATACAAAGAAGGAGAGGGGGAAAAGGGATAAACAACCCTAAAGATATTTGAAAAGTCCTTAGGAAAAAATATGTAATGTTCCCTTAAAGTATAGATATAATATATGTGACTATGTATATGTATATATAGATGTATGTATGTATGTATATGTGTGTATGTATGTATGTATGTATGTATGTATGTATGTATGTATGTATACAGACAGAAAGACAGGCAGGCAGATAATTTGAATGAAGTAACCCAATTTGGGGTTATAATACTCAGCTCAAGAGATCTAGATTATCTTAGAAAATTTCCATGCCAGGCATGGAAAGACCTCCCTAAAACAATATATACTTACTGATGTTGCCCTTGATTACCTCCTAGACTTTGAAATTAAGACCTTACTAGTGAGGACACCATACACTTTGGATATAGGACTTCAGGACATAGAACTGACTTAGAAACATCCTAACTGAGAAATAGCTCTCATAGTATCTAACCAAGGGATAAAAGCAACCAACAATAATACTTCTAGTCTGTGAAGACTATGAATCACAACAAAGACCAGAATAGAAAGAGCATCTTGTTGCTGCAACAGTGGCACTTATATCTTGGGGGTAACAACATCTATCCAATTTGTCTTCAAGTCCACTCAGTAGGAGAAAACTTGTGCCTTGTACTTTAAACCTTGTGAACTCCTCAGATAATAAAACAGATTACAACTGATCATGAGCTATTCATTACTTTATCTTCCACATGACCCCTAAACCCAAGACTCAAGGAGCATCATGAAAGAAGAGATGGAAAAGTAATAAGAGCCCAGGAACCCCAGGGTGGTTTGTTGCATGTAACTTCTATCTTTACAAAAGCTATTTATAATCTATTTGCCTGATCAGTGGCTGATTGGTGAATGAAAAGTCGTCCAGGCAGAAACTGAGAGTATCTTGAACCATATCGGAAGCAGCCAGAGTAAGAGAAGTAAACAGATTTGTGGAATATTTCAGAATATACTCATAAGAGTAAGTAAATGTTCACCATTTTCCAAAGGTTAACTTGTTTTAGTTTTCTAGGGCAAAAGCTAGGGAAGATTCCATTCTGAAAGCCCCCTGAACTTGTAGAGAAACTTACTATGAACTCAAATGACCTGGGAGAACACCATGGATTCTATTCAACTTCTAAAAATATTTCAAGGGGAAAAAAGAGTTGGAGGAAGCAAAAGAAAAACATTGTGTAAGTACTAATTTCTATTACATTCTTCAGCAGTTGTCTCTTGATTGTGAAAGCTAAGTAGGAAAAGTAGATTTGAGATGGGCATCCGAGTACAAAGTTCAAGTGAGACCACATTAGTCAATCCTCCCCATCTTATCATTTGTGAGATTTTGTTTCACTTTAGAGTTTAAAAAACCGGAGAAGACAGCTGAATCTGGAAAAGGTTTCAGTAGCAAGCTTGAGGGCTTAAGCTTGAACCCCAGTACACACATAAATAAAAAGCCAGGGAAAGGCATTTCACACTTTTAACCCCAACATTGCAGAGACAGATAGGTCTCTGAGATTCACTGACCAACCAGCCTACCCTACATGATGATGAATTCTAGGCCAGTGAAAGACCCTGTAAAAAAGAAACATGTTGGGTGGTGACTGAGGAATAACATCCACAGTACCACAGTAGTCCTTGGGCCTTCACTCACGTGTGTGTGTGTGTGTGTGTGTGTGTGTGTGTGTGTGTGTGTGTGTTTCTCTGTGTAAAAAGAGATCCTTCCAACTTTTAGAATGCTCCCTTATTCACAAATTGTTTTTATACATTGGATCTGTTTTCACTGTCATGTAGCCATCTGGGGGGCGTATTTTTAGCTTCAGTTTTCTGTGAGGATGTCGGTAAAGACAATGTTGATGCTGTGGAAGCAACTTATGCTTTAGACCACTTCCTCGTGTGTTGGAATCTTCATTGTGCTTTCCACTGTGGCAAAAATTATTTCTCCTGTTCATTTTTTCCGGATCCCTCTCTCTACAACTTCCCTCTTTCCTTTGGCCATTGTTTATTCAGTGCTCTCTTTCACTGTTGGTCTAGAGAAAAACAGTTCTCCTGGCCCTAAGACATATATTCATTCTATTCTACCACCTTGCCCGTTCATTCAATCCCCTTGGACTAAATCATTCAAAAGCTTTGGTAGATGTGAGGTTGTAATAACCACTCAAAAATAAGGTCTTCAAAGTATCCACATTTCAGCAACCTACACTTGAATACTGAGAATTACCCATTTTACAGTTGGACAGCTTTTGAATAACTTTGCTATTTTTGTTTTAAATCCTAAGGAGTGATTTGTGAAACTAAGAAAAAAGCAATACAAAATGCACAATAAGGCCTCAACTGCTATACTCACAGCAGATAATTTTTCACCTGGGCAGGAGGAAGCACTCTCAGGTCATTTTGTTAGAAAAGTTTACTTGATGCTGTTTTCCAAGAGTTGTGGATCTGAGTGCACAGCTAATGTAGAAAAATACCTGGAAAGTTTATGTTCTGCTAATATGGGAAATACAACAATGTCCTTGCTTCACTTCTTTATCTGTGAAACAGAGTTGATCATGCATACTTCTTTTCCTCCTTCAGGTTTCAGTTAACTTCTTCAGTAAAGATAAACTCTCAGTACAATGGATGAAGCATTCCCCCCACCCCCCACCCCCGCTCACTGTAGAAGCCGGTAAATGTGGAAATACATAGTGTGATTGCATACTCCACCAACCCCAGAATTTGAAAAGCTGAATCAGAAGGATCATTGGGGTACAAAACAAATCCCTGTCTCAAAAGAAAGATAAAACAATGTCCCCAAAACAAATAAGAACACCGCGAGTCTCACAAAACCAATGCACATATGTGCCTGCTGGGACAGATCCAGAGGTATAAAGCCATTTACAAGTGATGGGGTCTACAGCCTTTCTCTAAGGCCATTTTCTGTAGAGGTCTATTCCATCTTTCTATTGCTTACTTGTCTCTACAGTTGGGAGTATCCTACATAATCTTCATTCACTCTTACTTGTCCATCAAAAGAAAGATCATCCCTCTGTGATTCCTCTACCAAAGGTAAGGGTTTTTAAGTGCAAACAATTTAGACATCTAAAGGATTCTATACAAACAACGCTTTGGACAAAATCAAAGGTTCGTGTATGCATGACAAGTGTTTTTGACATTTGTGCTTGCCCACTTGTCTGGATAATTTTTGCCTGTGCGTGTCTGGAGAAATAAAACGTATAAGTTACAGGTAATTCCCAACAGAAAGAAGGGCTGTAAATAAGGTAGAAATGACCACCACGGGCTTCTTGGGTTCAGAATTCCCAAAGCAAATGGCTTGGTGTCAGGAATTCCCAGCTATCCTACTGGAGGGTCTCAAAGGTTTCAGCAAGAGTTGCTTTGGTTGCAGCTTGTTCTTTAATCTCCTGGGACTCTCTCTTCTGCTTGTCCTGGTGAGCCAGGGGGCGGGGGGTGGGCTGGGCAGGAATACCTAAGAACAATTGGTAGCTGGTACTTCTAATGCCCCTTCCTCCTTCTCCTACCCCCAAAAATCTGTTTTGGGATTGGGTTCAGGAATGAAATTCTGCCTGCGTTAACCTCCTGGAGAGCCGGTAGTCTTGTCTGTTAAAAATTGCTTCAAGTTAAAGCTTCTGCTTTGGAGCCTAAAGCCCGGTTCTGAAAAACGAGTGGTATTTGGGGAAGAGGGGTCTTCAAAGGCTACAGTGAGTCATTCCAGCCTTCAACCATACTACGCCAGCACTACGTTCTCTAAAGCCACCCTGCGCTAGCTTGCGGTGAGGGGAGGGGAGAAAAGGAAAGGGGAGGGGAGGGGAGAGAGAAAGGAGGTGGGAAGGCGGGGAGGCCGGCCCGCGGGGGCGGGACCGACTCACAAACTGTTGCATTTGCTTTCCACCTCCCAGCGCCCCTTCGGAGATCCTTAGGAGCCAGCCTGCTGGGAGAACCAGAGGGTCCGGAGCAAACCTGGAGGCTGAGAGGGCATCAGAGGGGAAAAGACTGAGCTAGCCACTCCCGTGCCATACAGAAGCTTAAGGGACGCACCAGGCCAGCTCCAGCCCAGCGACAGCCAACGCCTGTTGCAGAGCGGCGGCTTCGAAGCCGCCGCCCAGGAGCTGCCCTTTCCTCTTCGGTGAAGTTTCTAAAAGCTGCGGGAGACTCGGAAGAAGCAAGGAAAGTGTCCGGTAGGACTTAAGGCTGCCTTTGTCCTCTTCCCCTCTACCCTTACCCCCTCCTGGGTCCCCTCTCCAGGAGCTGACTAGGCAGGCTTCCTGGCCAACCTTCTCCCCTACACCCCCAGCTCTGCCAGCCAGTTTGCACAGAGGTAACTCCCTTTGGCTGAAAGCAGAGGAGCTTGTTGCACATTGCAAGGAAGGCTTTTGGAAGCCCAGAGACAGAGGAGCAACAGCACGCCCAGGAGAGTCCCTGGTTCCAGGTTCTCCCCCTGCATCTTCTCCTGCCCGCCCCTCACCCTGTGTGTGGTGCTAGAAATGAAAAGATGAAAAGGCAGCCAGGGTTTCAGTAGTCGGATGCAAAACAAAAGCTAAAAGAAAACAAAAAGAAAATAGCCCAGTTCTTATTTGCACCTGCTTCAGTGGACATTGACTTTGGAAGGCAGAGGATTTCCCTTTTCCCACCCGTCAAGCTTTGAGCATCTTTTAATCTGTTCTTCAAGTATTTAGGGACAAACTGTGAAACTAGCAGGGCAGATCCTGTCTGGCGCGTGCCTTCCTTTACTGGAGACTTTGAGGTTATCTGGGCGCTTCTCCCTCCCCACCCCCCTTCTGCAAGTTTTCTTCCCCGGAGCTTCCCGCAGGCAGGTGGGCAGCTAGCTGCAGATACTACATCATCAGTCAGGAGAACTCTTTAGAGAAAAAGACGAGGAGGCAGGATAAGGGAATTCGGTGGAAGCTACAGACAAGCTCAAGGATGGAGGTGCAGTTAGGGCTGGGAAGGGTCTACCCACGGCCCCCGTCCAAGACCTATCGAGGAGCGTTCCAGAATCTGTTCCAGAGCGTGCGCGAAGCGATCCAGAACCCGGGCCCCAGGCACCCCGAGGCCGCTAACATAGCACCTCCCGGCGCCTGTTTACAGCAGAGGCAGGAGACTAGCCCCCAGCGGCGGCGGCAGCAGCAGCACATTGAGGATGGCTCTCCTCAAGCCCACATCAGAGGCCCCACAGGCTACCTGGCCCTGGAGGAGGAACAGCAGCCTTCACAGCAGCAGGCAGCCTCCGAGGGCCACCCTGAGAGCGGCTGCCTCCCCGAGCCTGGGGCGGCCACTGCTCCTGGCAAGGGGTTGCCGCAGCAGCCACCAGCTCCTCCAGATCAGGATGACTCAGCTGCCCCATCCACGTTGTCCCTGCTGGGCCCCACTTTCCCAGGCTTAAGCAGCTGCTCCGCCGACATTAAAGACATCCTGAGTGAGGCCAGCACCATGCAACTTCTTCAGCAGCAGCAGCAACAGCAACAACAGCAGCAGCAGCAAGAGCAGCAGCAGGAGGTAATCTCCGAAGGCAGCAGCAGCGCGAGAGCCAGGGAGGCCACGGGGGCTCCCTCTTCTTCCAAGGATAGTTACCTAGGGGGCAATTCGACCATATCTGACAGTGCCAAGGAGTTGTGTAAAGCAGTGTCTGTGTCCATGGGATTGGGTGTGGAAGTATTGGAACATCTGAGTCCAGGGGAACAGCTTCGGGGAGACTGCATGTACGCGTCGCTCCTGGGAGGTCCACCCGCTGTGCGTCCCACTCCTTGTGCGCCGCTGCCCGAATGCAAAGGTCTTCCCCTGGACGAAGGCCCAGGCAAAGGCACTGAAGAGACTGCTGAGTATTCCTCTTTCAAGGGAGGTTACGCCAAAGGATTGGAAGGTGAGAGCTTGGGTTGCTCTGGCAGCAGTGAAGCAGGTAGCTCTGGGACACTTGAGATCCCGTCCTCTCTGTCTCTGTATAAATCTGGAGCTATAGACGAGGCAGCAGCATACCAGAATCGCGACTACTACAACTTTCCGCTGGCTCTGTCCGGGCCGCCGCACCCCCCGCCCCCTACTCATCCACACGCCCGCATTAAGCTGGAGAACCCGTTGGACTATGGCAGCGCCTGGGCTGCAGCGGCAGCGCAATGCCGCTATGGGGACTTGGGTAGTCTACATGGAGGGAGTGTAGCCGGGCCCAGCACTGGATCGCCCCCAGCCACCACCACTTCTTCCTGGCATACTCTCTTCACAGCTGAAGAAGGCCAACTATATGGGCCAGGAGGCGGGGGCGGCAGCAGCAGCCCAAGCGATGCCGGGCCTGTAGCCCCCTATGGCTACACTCGGCCCCCTCAGGGGCTGACAAGCCAGGAGGGTGACTACTCTGCCTCCGAAGTGTGGTATCCGGGTGGAGTTGTGAACAGAGTACCCTATCCCAGTCCCAGTTGTGTCAAAAGTGAAATGGGACCTTGGATGGAGAACTACTCCGGACCTTATGGGGACATGCGGTAAGTTTATTCTAAAATGCCTCCTTTTGACCAAGGGCGCAGAGTAGCAGTTTGCATTTTGTGGGATCTAGGGACTCTCGCCCAATAGAACATTCGGAAGGATCTTAAATCAGCTCAGATTAGTTCTATAGGAAGATCTGTCCTACATCTGGAGCCCTCGTGGGGACTGTCATCTTGCGAAATGTTCCACCTAAGCCCAGGGAATCTTTGCTGCGCTCCGGGGTGCTAATACGCACTCTTCGAGATTCCCCTCCAATTCCCCTAGCTTTCTAAACTCCTCCATTAAGATCTTCCTGATATTTCAAACCCTATGAGTTCCAAACTTAAATCCAATTGCATGGGCCATTTTCAGAAATGACGCCTGTAAGCTTTTCACTGTTTTTCCTTCTCTATTCCTCAAAGTTCTGGAAACACGATTAGACATGTAGGGAGTTTCTTGTCTATGGGTCTGTTGGTAATCACCTTCCAGTCCCGTGAAGTGAATGGTCTTGGCATAAGAAAAGGGAAATAAAAGCAGAAACCTGATTTTCGGCCCGCATCTTTCAAAGAGAGATAATAGAATTCTCAATTCTCTGAGAAAGAAAAGTCGCATTTGGTTGCTTCGGGGTGAAAGATGCAGTTTTCTTTTCCAAGAAGTCACCAGTGACTTGCTCTCTGGTTAGAGGTCAGCCTTGAGAATTCAACAAGGCACATTTAGAGCAGGTAGATGGGGTTACTTTCGTGGTAAACACCGGGCAAAGTTTATTCTCACGTATTTCTCAGCATGGGCTGATTGTTGGGGAGTAATCCTGTGGGCCACTTTTCTCTTGAAAAGTGTTTACTTTCTGTAGATTAGAACACATCAGAAAGTCTCTGTTTGGGGCTTGCACCAGACCTGTAAAGAAACGTACTGTAAATGAATATTTTGAGCAGGTTTGAGTTTGGCTCACAAGTGTTGCAAACAGGAACAGAACAGAACTGTAAAGCATTGTCCTGCTGCTTGAGTGTGCTCAGACACTTATACTGGGGACAGAGGAATAGGGCGCCACATTACATTTTGTTCATTTTAAGGACATACTTATAGTTTAAGACTTGAGTTGCTCGTGCTAACAAATTAAGTAAGAACTGTCAGTGACCTATGAACCACAATGTTGCCTCATAGTTCTAATTAGGACAGGAGAAAAGTGGCGGGCAATTTTGCCTTATTAAAAGTATTTACCACTGCTTCTTGAGCCTCTCAGAGGCTAGTCGAAACGTTTTCCCCACTAAGTTATCTTTTTATCTGATAAGATGGAGTATTGACGGAGTAATTAATGGTTGATTTTCCTGAGGTTCATGTTTCTCTATGGATTTATGTTTGTGTCTCAAGTGGTTTTCTTTCATTTGTGATGTTCGCCAAATGTCTTTGTGAGAGGTACCATAATTTTTGGTGACTTAATTCTAACAATTTGTATTCTTTTATTGTTCTTGGTTGTTAGGACAGTGTCCAAAAATGAAAAAGGGAGGATAGGTTTTCATAAAATATACTTTTTTGAGTTGTTAAAGAAACAGTTTATTGTAGTTTATATTCTATTTAGTTTTTAAGGTTTGTCTTACAGGATTTTCAAAGATTCATTTGATAGCATTAAATCTTTTCCAGTTAAGTTAGAGTGTTTATTTTTGTGATGGGTTTTACTGTGGGATAAAAGGTCTTCGTTTTATGAGAATAGATTTACTTGGTATGGTTAATTTTTTCTAGGGCTGTCAACTAGAGAACGGAGTCCCTCTTTTACTACAAACTTTTCTTCGGAATGGGAATGTCTAAAGTGCTTCCTAGCCCAGCATGATGCTAAGTCTAGCCACTTGAGCTAGCCACCCTTATTCTGTCTATCCTACCCCAATTTGCTCACTTAACAAGAAGGAAAGTAGTAGTTCTCGGTGTTGGTTTTAGAAAATGCACTTTTGAAAATACAGTCTGATTTTCTACCAAGTGAATTTAAATACTTTACAGCATTTACATAGTGAGCATTCTGATTTTTATCTCAGTTCTTAATGTGAGGGGTCCCTTCGCTATTAGATTGATCATTACACTTTGAAGTTTTATTGACACTCTAAATTTTTGAGTGAGAATTTGGCTAGAGCCAGTGAAGTTCCTATCTAAGTGAGCTGACAGTTTCCATTTCTAGGATCATTTTGTTGCAAATTAATTAATTGATCTCATCAGAATGCAACCAACATTTAAAATGAAAATAGTTTCTGACTTTACTTTTTGTTTACTCGTACTTCACAGGCAAGTCCAGAGCTCATTCCCTCTGGATGGCATTCATTATGTGCTGATTTTGAGTCTAATATCTCAAAATTCTGGAAGCTTCTCGTAACTTTTTTCAATTGTTTGTGATCATGAACATTAGTTATATGGGGAAGAAAATGTTTTACCCTTACTAACAGCAGCAAGAATTTGGTGTTAGACATCAGCAACATTTCTACTGAGAAAGCAGAAACTGAAAATCTTCCTACTTTTTTTTAACTTAGTCTAGCATATGTTTTGAACAGAAGGAAAAATAAAACTAATGGGTCTTGTTTGTAAGCCTGACGATATTTTATGGAGCTGTTTTCTCTTGGAGACCAAATAGGGCTACAACTTTGTAGCATAATACTGTGGTAAACATGAGAACCCATAGACGAATTGAGTTGGGGCTTAGAGAAATTACTCAGATGCAGAGTAGAAATTAATATGTTTTGTGTGTTTGTTCAAGCATTCATAAGAAGCATTATTTTGGTGACATTGGCAAGTTCTTCCTTTTATTTCATTTTTTCCCACTAGGTACAGTGTTTTATCAATTCTCATGTCATCTCCACTCTCCTTCCTAGTTACCAAGCATTTTTTTTCAAGCTATCATATAAAGAGTAGTTTGCATGTTTTAGAAAGCAAATTTGGCTTTCTGATTAAGATGTGATTTCTGCTGTCCTCTGTAGTTTGTAAACATATAGTGAGTTCTTCCTGGATCTCAGTCACCCAAACCTGAACACCAAAGAGCCAAGTTACTTGGCACCCATTTGTATTAGCCACGAGATAAGACCCTCTTATATAGACTAGCACTCTCAGCTTAGTATCATCATTAGAAAGTGGTTTCTATGCCACTTAATAACTTTCCAATTGTTAGTTTGTGGTGCTTTCCCCCAGCCCCCCCCAGCATTGTTAATTTTACCTCATCAAAGAGCTGATACATGGTATTAATATGTTGAATTTGCTGACACATTTAATTGTTTTGTTAAGTCTTTTTCTTCACTGTTTTAATTTTCTCATCTTGTTTACATATATACTTTTAAAACAAAGAATGTTTAATCTCCTGATTTGTAAGCATACAGTGGTCACCCTCAGGAGTATCCTGTGAGCTGAACATGGATTTCTTCTTCTTAACATTATTATTACAATTACTACTACTACTACAACTACTACATGTGGTGATACAGAGACCATTAAATTTAACTGGAGTTCCATTTAAGCAAGGAACAGAATGCAGACTAGGAGGGACAAAGCAAGAGGCTTGATTTATAATCACATCTGAACTCATGATACTGAAAAATAGTGATAATAAAAAAACAAACAAAAATTACATTTTTTAATGTTGGTAAGGGAATGAAAAGAACATCTTTATCCAACCCCCAACTACTCCGTTTTCTCTTTGTCTACAGCTTCCTCAAATCGTGCCTATGCTTAGCTTTCTTTTATTCCACGTCTTCTGAGCCTTTGACACTGAAATATAGACTCTTCTATCTACTCCATGGAATTTTTCCCCCTCATTATACCTGTGGCATGCCCCTAAAGATTCTCTTCAATGGAAATGTGGCAAGTAACAGATCAGATGAACACAGCACCTCTTTTAAGACTAGACAGCAGGAGCGAACTGTAAAATGAACAGCCACATAGCAGAACATTTTTACCTTAAGGTTAGAGCCAAATTCAACAGTTGCTGAGGAAATTGTGGTAGATAGCTTTTGCAACTTAAAGATTTAGTGAAATATTTGGTCACCCACACTCCAGTTGTGGGTGTGTATGTGCGTGTCTGTGTGTCTGTCGGTATTTGTCTTGCAGAAATGGAGGTTGAATCCAGGGCCCTCTGCACTGAGCTACCTACACAGCCTATCTTAACCTCTGCCCTTTTCCCTCTGATGACCCTATTGATAACCTTTTCTCAGACACTGAGGATAATTATACTCTCAGTTTCTCAAAAGCTCTGTCTAGATCTGAATCTATTCATCTATTCTGTATGTCTAGGTCAGCTTTAATCTTCACATGAGGGTGCTCAGGTTACATGCAAATGCTTATTGATAAACCAAGAAAATAGAAGAGAAATTATTTTACTTCAGTTTCCATTGCCAGCAGTTCATCAAGTTCCATGATATTCATTTATACTGAGTTATATGTATCCTAAACACATTGACTTTTAAATAATGACTTTTGAAATACCATAAAATTAATTAATATTTGATGTCCTTCATGATATATAACAAAAATGTACTTTTATGCATAAATAGTATTTTACAGTTTTTTCATTAATAGTCAAATAACTTCAAGTAGGCCAGTAAGGTACTTAATGTTATGCTAACTTCCTTGCTATTGGTCAGAATATTAAAACATTGCATTTTGTATACCTGTTTATCATTTGAGGAAACTTTCCTGAAGCAGAACATAAAGCTTCTGGAAGCTTCTCTCCTGATTCTAATGTTTTACATTGTTGCTCAATAAGGGCTACATTTAGTATTTGCATCACAGAGCTGAGGGGACACAAATTATGGTTTGCAAACTCATGAATGATGGTGCTCTTCTCTCATACACTGATTGCTGCCAATCTGCCAGACACATCAGGGTTGGGAATGGCTCACTCATAAATTTATAGCATTAAAGTGCTGTTGGTCAGTAGAGAATGTTGGCAATTTAGATCATATTGGATCAGAGTTTTATTTGGTTAGCAATAGCCTAATTGAGACATAATTCACAATTCATACAATTCATCTAAGTAAAGTACACATTTCAGTTCCTTATGGCAAATTCTGACTTATGTATTTACTATCACAATCAATTTTAGAACATTTTACTCATCTAGTCCAAAATCTATGTGCTTGGTAGCAGTGCCTTCTCTACCCACTCCCAACTCTGATGTACCACTAATTTGCTTTTAGTCTTTCTATGAGTTTACTCATTCTGCTAGTTCATCTAAATAAACACAACAATGCAACACAAGTTCTATTGTGACTACATTCTTTTATAACATTTTTCTTAGGTTCGTTCATGTTAAATCACAATCAGTTCTTCATTATTTTTTTCCACAGGTGAATTTTTTTTGTTTTGTAGATTATACCACATTTTGTCAGTTTATGGAAATTATGGTTGTCACCATTGTTTGAGATTACTAATAATATTGCCACAAACATTCATGCACATTTAAAAGATTTTAATTTGTGTATATTATTTTACATGTATGAGTGTTTTGCCTGCATGCATGAATGTGCACCACATTCATGTCTGAGGTATCTGATTCTCTAAACCTGAAATTACAGATAGTTGTGAGCCGCCATATGGATGTTGGAAACCAAACCAGGGTCCTCAGAAAAAGTAACAAGTGCTCTTAAACACAAATATATCTTTTAATTCTTTTGGTTAAATAGTAAGTAACGGAAATCTTATATCATATAGTACCTATATTTTTAACTTTATAAGAATATGCCAAGTGTCTAAACTACACAAAGGTGTATTTTAGAATCTAAGGAATACAAGCAGTATTATATGAACATGGTATTTTATCCATATCTTGTAACAACTTATTATCACTTTTCTTTTAATGTGTGTGTGTGTGTGTGTGTGTGTGTGAGTATGCACAGGTGTGGGTACCCATGGAAGCCAGAAGAGGGCATCAGATCACCTAGAAGAAGGTTGTGAGCCATTTGATGTAGGTGCTGAAAGAATAACTAGCACTTTTTACCACTCAACTGTCTTTCCAGTTCCATAGCCTCATCATCATTATCATCATCGTTTTTGTTACTATTGATATCTAATGAATGTGAAGTGCTAGCTCATTGTCACTTAATTGTGTACTTTTCTTTTTTCTTAAAAAGATATTTTGTTTTTATTTAATATGCATTGGTATTTTGCTTGCATGTATGTCTGCAACAGTGTTGGCTCCTTTGGAACTGGAGTTACAGGCAGTTATGAGTTGTAATGTGGATGCTGGGAATTGAATCCAGGTCCTCTGGAAGAGCAGCCAGTGCTCTTACTGCTAAGTCATCTCTTGAGAGTTGATAATTATTTGTTATTTGTTATTCATTTGAGTAAAGTTGTCAGGTGGTATCTCACAGAAGTACAATGGACGCTATAAGTATGTAACTATATGTATGTATTTGATATATATATATATATATATATATATATATATATATATATATATATATATGCTGGTATAAAGTGGGTAAGGATAATAATGGTGCTTGAGAAAATTAATTTTAAAGTGTCTTGTCTAAGTAATTACCAAGTACCAGTGAAGATGTTATTATGAAAGTAATTTTTTATACTTTAGTTTAAAACAATTTATTTCTTTTTATTTTATGGGCAATGTTATTTAGCCTGCATGTAAGTCTCTGTGAGGTTTGAAGACCACTGAAATTGGCATTACAGAGAGTTGTGGGCTGCCATGTCAGTATTGGGAATTGAACTCAGATTTTCTGGAAAAAAAAAAAAACCAAACAGCTATTGCTCTTAACTGTCGAGCCATCTCTCTAGCCTGTTAAAGTAATTTTCAGATGAGACTAAATTTTAACTCAGGAGGATTTTTAATATGTCAGATGACCTCCTCTACTGTAAATGTCACTGTCTATCCAGTTGAAGACTTTAGAGATAAATATAAAACAACAACAAAACCCTTGATAAATCCTAGGAAAGAGAGGAAACATAATTCTTGCTGTTTGGACAAAGCTGTAATATTAACTCTTCCAAAGATTTCCAGGCTGCAAAACTGCCCTGTAGATACTGTGTTTGTCAAGTCTCAGAACTGAGTGGGCCAATAAGATGATGTTGAGATTTTACCTTACTAGAAGAAATGACAATTCAATTAGAGCCTGTGTTGCTTTTACTAATCACAAATAATGTTCAATACATTTTTCTTGCCTTTTTGTCAATTTCTTTGACAAAATACCTCTACATACTCTTTGCTCATGTTTAGTTCAGTTGCCATTTTGACATTGAATTATGAGTCTTTTAAAATATATGTTTTGATAAAAAATCCTTTAATGGATTGATTTTTGAATAATTTTTTTGGCAGTATCCACTGAAGGAAAACATTTTTTAACTAATTTGATAAAATTAAAGGGTTTGTGTGTGTGTGTGTGTGTGTGTGTGTGTGTGTGTGTGTGTGTTGTATGTGTTGGATTATATGTTCAATGTTTCAGAATAAGAGGCTTTCCCTAGTTCTAAAACAAAAAGATATATATCCATGTTTCTTTCTACAAGTTTCCCAGGTTTTTGTCTTTGATCATCTTTGATTTGATGTTTATATATGTTGTGAAGTAGAGATCTAGGTCCTATTTCTGTGCCTATAGATATCTGATTGTCATTGTTGAACCTTTGTCCAATTCAACTGTCTCAGTATTCTTTATACAAATACATTAACCATGCATGTGAGGTATTTTTTGACATTCAACTATATTTTCTGATCTATATATCTTTTCTTATCCCATTTCTACATTGTTTAGATTGTATATATTTTTATTAAGTTTTTTATTCAACATTAACATTCCAGACATACTAATTATTACCTTCTTCCACAGTTCCTTGACTATGTACTTGCATTTGCTGAGAATATATTTGATGTCTTTAACTGGAGAATTCTGCAATAATAGAAGTAATGAATTAAATGCAAAATAATTAATGAGTCATAGTGTGGTATGAGATTCAAGGAACATATCCAATGTAGCAGTCAGATCAAGGTTTCAATTGATGCAGAGGCTTATTTTGAGCTTCTACATAATGAAGTTACCCTCTCCCCTAAGAAGGAATAGATAAACACAAGTGAACTAATTCAAGGAATAAGAGAAAAAAATAATAGGGTGACTATTGTACCACTAACAATATTTTACTGGCCTGTCAATGTTGACTTAAAGGTAGTAATTTTGATTGTTTTTCTGTCTTTGAAGCTTATATAGTACCTTCAGATTCTATGAAAGTTCTCCAGGGAGACTTCTAGATCAGTTCTATCTCATTTCCTTCAAGGCCTGTGTCCAAACTGTGTAGTGTCTTCAGTAACAAGGTCTTACCTTAAGGTTCATGGAAGCAACCAAGGGCAGTAACAATAATCTACATTGCTTTGAGAGTCTCTTAGATTTCCATAAGGAATTACTCAAAGGGAAAATTCCCCTGACTATTTGTTATTCAGTCTATGGTTCATGAAGTGAGCATTATCTGTATATCTATAGAATCTGCATCTACATATTAATATTTATTCATATATTTGTTTTTAAGTAAGCTTTACTACATCTTTTTTCAAATATATGTAGTGTATACTACTTCCTCTATAGTACTGTTCCTCCCTATTCCCCAATTAAAGTACCCACAGTCATTTTTCTCACTTTTCCTTTTCATAGTTCTCCTGCTCTCCCTCTCCCTCTCCCTCTCCCTCTCCCTCTCCCTCTCCCTCTCCCTCTCNTGTTATGAGGATGGGGAGATATGGGACACATTATAGAGGTGTAGATTTGATCATATATATATATATATATATATATATATATATATATATATATATATACACATATATTTCTCAACCAAGAAAAAGAAAGAAAAGATTATAAGAATAAGTCTTTTATTCTATTGTATTGAAGTCTACATTTAAAATTTGCTAAGAGAAATGGAAAGTGGTGGAAATATAGCTTCAGGTAACTGTAGTGTTGATTTTGCTGTGTACATCTTTATCAAGACATTTTGTGGCACCTTACATGCATATAATAAAACAAGACTAGGCACGTGAGATTGCACCAAATTTAAAAGCTCTTTGCTTTCTCTTCACTCTGTGAAAAAAAACACAAGGCATTTATGTCTTTTTAATACACATTTAGACTCTATCTTCTTCAACAAGTTTCTTTAAATGGTTCTAGCATGCTCCACGTCACTGTAAAATCCTGACTATCATACTCCTTACATTTCTGGCTGGAACTAGAAGTGATAAAAGGTTTTGTGACTTAAGGTTTTAACAAGTGACCTCTCTGGACTTCAGTTTTCCTGTTAGACAACCAGGGACCGCCAAATTCCCAGTCCATTGTATTAGTCCATAACTGTTTAATATAATACTCTCACCTAGTAGCCATGCCCCAATGTTGAGATAAACTGCCTGTTGTTACTCCCAAACACACAAACAGCCTCAACAATGTGCATCATATACAACTTTGCTGTTATGCTCCCTGACACTATCCTTCTTAGAATAATGTTGACATTGCAGATTGCTTTTGGGTATGTCTCTATTAGCTGTTTTCTCAGCAGGATTAGGAAACAAGAATCAGTTCCACATACTTATCACATAGACTAAGATTTATGATGCCTGAGATGACATGACCTTTTTTTTCCTCCTCCTCCTCCTCCTCCTTCTTCTTCTTCTTCTTCTTCCTCTCCCTCTCCCTCTCCCTCTCCCTCTCCCTCTTCCTCTCTCTCTCCCTACCCCCCCTTCTCAGCAGTTCTCAACCCATGTGTTATGACTCCTTTGGTAGGAGGTGATAACAACCATTTTATAGGAGTTGTCTAAGGCCATCAAAAACACCAATATTTACATTACAGTTCATAACAATAGCAAACTTACAGTTAAGAAGTAGCAATAAAAATAATTTATGGTTATGGGTCAACACAGCATGAGGAACTCTATGAAAGGTCACAGCATTAGGAAAGTTTAGAACCATCGCTGTAGAGCATTTCCAACATCCTCAGAAAATGGTCCCTTTTTACTTTCCTGGCTTCTAGGGTTGCTTCAGAATATATACTCAAATTTAAATATTCATAGCTAGGATTTACTTTCCATTTTCTTCTATAAAGCCAGTATTACCCTAGTATCAAAACCTGGTAACGATACATCAACAACAAAAATTTCAGGTCCATGTCCTTGATGAATATAAACTCAAAAATCCTCATTAAAATACTTGCAAAACTGAATTTAGGCATATAACAAAAATCTAACATGTCTTCTTTATAAAAGTCCTAGAGAGAGAGTCCTGGAAGAAGATTACCTCAACAGCCAACATCATCATAATTCAAAAATTACTTAAAAACTATTACATTAAAAAAATAGGGACTAGACGGGGCTTTCTACCACACTCACCCCTTTTACATACAGTACTTGAAGCACCAGCTAGAAAAATAAGAGTCTAGAAAGAAATTTAAAAAATATAAGTAGGAAATGAATAAGAGAGATTTTCCATATTTAGAAATGTTGAGGTGTAAATAAGAGGTGCCAGAAATTCCACCAGAAAGCTTCTAGAAAAATCAACATTCTGCCTAACTGTTTTACACATTTAACACAACCCACATCAAAATCCCATGACTTGCTTTACAAAAATAGAAAACAAACACACCAAAATCAAACACATATAAAAGCACACACACACACACACACACACACACACACACACACACACACACACACTTTCTAACATTCATATAGAAGAATGAAAATCCTACTGGATATCTAAACCAATCCTGAACAAAAAGAACTACACTGTAGTGATTACAATGCCAGATTTCAAGCAATATACTATATAATAAATTTTACCTTTTACAAATAATATAGATTAAGACTATTATAATAGTGTTTATAAGTTTATTCAAAAAGTTTAGGAAATATGCAGTCAAATACAAAAGGAGGCCCACGGTGTTTTCAGTTTCACTCTTTTTTTCAGTATATTTTTCCAACTTATATTTATTGAACATTTACCACATACCTAGTTCTATATCATCAATGAAAAGGCATTGAAGAATCCAACCATGGAACTGACAGTGTCATGGAGAATATGACAAAAGAACAAGTGTCATGGAGGCTAGATTAGCAGACTGGGTAGGAGAGCTACTAAGGTGTGAAGTCACAGTTTGTATTTGTTGGTCAGCTAAGCCTTACTGAGAATGAAATACTTGAAAAGAGACCTGAATGAAACAAAGAAGTGAGCCACATAACTATACAAGACTAAATGATTTCAGGCACTGAGAGCCTAAAGAAGGGGCATACTGGGTGTGACAAAAGACAGAGGTCTGTCTATATGACTAGTTTGCCTAAGTAAGGAGAACACAGCATCAGAGTTAAAGTGGACCTCCTAAGTATTCTTTATTAATTCAGGGTGTGCTCTGAAAGCATAAATAAAAAAGCACAGTATTTTAGAACTCTTTTTCATAGCATCTGTTAATTTCAGATGCATGATACATCTGTTTGGCAACTTCTATCTGTGAAAAAGGGACTGCAGAGTAAATGGGAAGCAAGGAGATGAAGCTATTGCAGGTTTCCAAAGGAAGATGATAGTCCAGAGTAAGGTAGCAAAAGGAATAAGAAATGACTGCGCTGGGATGTTTTAATGAAAGAGTCGGTAGCATTTAGTGACAGATGGTATAGTCATGGTGAAAAAAGAAAGGAGACAAACATGATTGGCAAAATGTTGGCTTTAACAACTGGAAAAGCACAGCACCACTTACAGAATGATGAAAAGTATATGTAGAAAAATTATAGGACATAGGAATCAAATGTTTAATAAAATGTGTGCCTTCCCGTGAGCTTCTTAGCTCATTCAGATTTCATGCAGAGACTTCAGGTTTCCTCTTTTTCGGGGAAATTAAAAATAATCTTACAGATTATTTAAGAGAAAGAGTTAGCTTTTTCTTCTTCCCCAAACTTTAAAACAAGTAATTAAATTAAATAATAGGAAACCATACAGTTTGACAGCTAGCTACATCCAAAAGAGCAAGTGTATTTTTTGAATATTACACCAACATTATATTTCAGTTTTGATAAGAATTGGTTTTAATCAAAGGTGAAATCTGCAGGAAATATGAACAGAAATTGTCTTAGATACTCAACTATTAGAGTTCATAGAATTTGGGCAGTCATCTTTTCTAGCTATCTCATTTTATGGATGAAGTGCCTAAGGCACAGATATAAAAGACTTGGCCAAGATCACACAGCCTGTTATTATCTGCATCTAGTCAGAACCTATTCTGAAGGTAAACTGTATATTATTTTCTTAGAAAACTCAACATTGAACACTCAATTTTCATAATAAATAATTCTAACAATAGCAATGATAGCAAGAGCACATATTGTTTATTGCTTGTAAACCTCTCACATTTGCATGGGTTAATAAATTTAATTTTTACACCAACTTTCAGAAAATAGGCCCTTGCCTACCTGTCAAAGAGGTAGGGAATGACTGGATCTGTGTGTTCCCCAGAAAGTTTGGCTTCTATATTTAAGACTTATTTTTTTAATCTCTGAGTACTTCTAGTTCTGCCCATATATGCATCGGTGTGGAGTTATCTAATAGAAGATGAGAAACCTACCCAACCATAGCTATTGCCTCAAAGAAAAATGGCTCTCTCTTCTCTAGTAGCTATCCACTGACTGCAGAAACTCAGTCAATGTGTTAACCTCTGAATTATACCAGGAGTCTCATGGATCACCTAACTGGTTCCCTTTACCATCACAAAAGATAGGTTACTCCAGTGGCTTTGTTGTGCACTTCTGTTATATAATCCCCTGCTGTAAATAAGGCAGCTTCGTTTTTAACTATAAAAATACTATATCTGAACTTTAAATATTAAACATTTTTAGTATAAGCCAGTTTCCTGTGGAAGGGCTCTGACAAAGGAAGATATCTAAAATAATATGGTAAGCAACAGAGTCAAATCTTGGACTTGAAATGCCTAGCTGCCAGTAGCTTTTCTATTCTATCACTCTGGTTTCCTTTTCACCATCCTTTGTCACCCTCCTATCCCTCTTTCTGTTTGTCCCAGTTGCTAGTAAAAACACAAACAGATGTCGCCATCAACAAGATTAGACAGAGAGGTATTTGAGTGAGCAGAACTCACCCTTCTTAAGAAACTTATAAAGTGAAATAAATCTTAGGACAAGACTGCAGACTATGTGATTACTATTAAATAAGAAGGAAAATTTTGTAGTACTTACTCAATGTTATCTCCATCCTTTTAGGTCCAAATTGGTTGCACAGAATCCTTTACATCATGAACATGGGTGTCATGTAGCACTTTTTTTCACTGTGGCAATGGAAGCAGGCTGTTGCAAATGTGCCTTGCTCAGTGTTTTCTTTGAAAGGTGGCATCATCTTTCTACTCATGCAAATGATAACCACTTAACTATTTCTTTTAAAAGTTGGCAGCAATGCCTGAGTGAAAGTGTTTTTCCAAACATGCCATATTGTGTCACAGCTCTGAAACATTGTCTAATTTCTAATTAGATGAAGAAAGCACATAAACTCAGGGTTGACAGTAAAGATTTGGTATTCAATATTTGGGTGTTAGAAGGTCTCTAAAACATGTTATATGTCTACTTATTCTGCCTATCTACCTTTCCTTTTTATCTTTGCTTAAACAACAAGGTTAGAAACTTGTAGTCTGTGGGAGTTTCCAATTGTTCATATGAAATCTGCTTGATCAGCCTTCTAAATAAAAAGGACCAAGTTAGTCTGAGATATTTTTCTTAGCAATTATCTAATAATAGAACAAAAATCTTAGCCATGCTCCTGTTTTTAGATGGTATGTTGTTTGCTTTAGATGCTTGCTGAACCTCAATGAGGTACCAGGCTGACTTAAAGTATTTCAGGTCAGATGTGGAAATGAACAGAGTGCTCTCTTTGAGGAATCGTTCCCCTTCCAGGTTCAGCATTTTCCATCAGAGATGACCTCAGAGTTTCTGGGGAAAGACAAGACTAAGATTTTCAGAACTATGGTGCTAAACGGAAATGTTTTCCTAAGCACACTTGATCATCCCATCTACTCAAATTCAAGTCTTTATCACATCTACTCTATTGTGAGGTGACCTCAAGTCTCTTATCTCCCATGCCCTTTGCTGTATTTTCCTTCACACTGTATCCTTGCCACAAAACAGCACAAAAGTTCATTTAAAAGATTTTTTTAGAATATTGTTTTAAATATCCCTGAGACTGTAAGCTCCTTTATAATTGGAACCTTGTGTGATTTATCTCCCTATTCTCAGTATTTGTCACAAAGCTTTGCTGAATAGTTACAAAATGCAGGATTAAAATTTCAGCTCCTTGGGCTAGGGTAATATATAGATCAATTACCTATCTTAGGCAAGACAGTGGGTTCAATCTCAGTGGTTCACATCTACTACACAACCTCCACACAAAATCAGGTCCTCTCCAGTTATTTGTAAGTTCAATTCCAAATTTGTTTAAACATGATGTCCAGGTGTCTTTATGATCTGCCTGATCTGGATCATTTTCCCATGTTATTTTGTTATTGTTGTTGTTGTTGCTGTTGTTACAATCTAGTCAAATGGATCTAGTTACTGTCACTTTAAACCATCCCCACTCCTTTTTTTCTTTGAACTTGTTTTTCCTATTATCACTTTGGCCTTGAAAGCTATTCCAATTTCATTAATGTCTACACTTCTAATCATAGCTCAAATATCAGCTTCCTACAAGATAAATTTTCTCATTCCCCAACCCAAGAAAACGCGATCTCTGACAGTTGAAACATGTTTGCTGTAGTTTCCTTGTCTATAAACCAGGGCTAGGTCTAGAAATGTCTAGCTTATAAGATTTTTGAGAAGAAATATTCAGATGACAGGACGAATGCTTGTCAAGAATCAACTTATGCTTACCTCTTTATTCCTTATTAATCAATATACATAATAATTAGTCCTTCAAATTATAATCATTTATGTGCATGCAAATAATTTTGATGCATATGTTCTTTTAAAACTTTCTATAGAAAAAAGCTTGCTTCCTGGATATTTCTTTATAAAATTGCGCAAATGTTTAACTTAGATTGTGGTATATAATGAGTAGTCTATATGTATTAGGTGATTCTGAGTTAATAAAATAGCACTGACTGCCATAAACAACTAGTAAGGTCAGAAGTTCTCTTTCTAGAAGTGTTTCCCTTGGAATAAAAAAAAAATGCCTTGCTTTAATAAATTTTAATACTTGCAGTATGTTATTCAACCTCACCATTTATGCATGGAGGAGATAACTAAGATTCTACATAAAATATGGTAAGGGAGGTGGCAAACAGTGGACCATTCCCTATATGCATTTGAACGATTATGTTCAATGTTCTTTCTGCAGTACCACAGAGAGAAAACACGATGAGGACAGGTTATATTTTAATAAAAGAGAAAAGTTGCCCACTAGAAACAGGTATGTTTTACTTACCCTAAACAGTGTGTCTATGTATACATTATTGGATTACTGTTAATATTTCCCATGGAAATTCTGCTTTCTACTTTGGGAGTGAAGACCTAACAATATTGGGTACTGCCTGGCAGAGGATAGGAGGAAGTGAAAAGTTGTTCCTCCTCCAGATTGTACTTGTGATTTTCAGTTTGCCCAGAGACCCTTGATCTCATGCACGTTTGAATTTGCCAACCTAGCTAGATCAATTGCCTGGGCAAATAGTAAAAGTCATTCTCACTTGGAGAGCTTTTGTTCGCCATGTAGGAGAATCTAAAGAAAAGTATAAGGGACTTTACAAATCACTTCAGACCTGACTTTCAATTCTGACACAATCATTTACCAGTGGTACAACCTCAAGGGAGTAACTTATCTTTGATCAAGTTCTTTACCTACAGAATACTTTCCTTAAAGCCTTATTGTAAGGTCTAAATAGAGCATCTTAACCAAAGAGCATCACACTTAAGTAAGTGCTAAAGTATTAATTCCCTTTTTATTCATCACACCTAGTGTGTCTGTTGGCATGAGGGCATAAGTAGTAAATTCACCTTACTGAAGGTATCCCGAAACAGACAGAACCTACTAGAAATCATGTGAGGTGTAGATTTGAACTCAAAACCCATAACGCTCACAGTTACCCCCTAACCACTGTAAAGCTCCTAAGTGTCCACCTAGATGATTTTAGGGGGACTCCATGAAGCTAGGGATTTTCAATAACTAACATAGAAGCTAAAAGCCCTTGAGTAACCAGGGTCAAGGTTAAAATAAATGTATTGGCTGGCATACTTTGGATTAAATCTTGACTCTTACCAGCTGAGTTTTGAGTAACTTCATTCATCCAAGTTTATTTTTCTTACTAATCTTTTTTCTCATTGTTTGTGTGTGTGTGTTTGTAAGTAAAATAAGAAATAATAAACATTTAGGCTAGTGTCTGACTCACAATAAAAGTTTGATATATATACAATACCATCATTATCATCATCTCTAGCAATGTTGTTATTATCATCATTATCACCACCACCACCACCACCACCACCACCACCACCACCACCATCAGCTGAAGGCTATTTCTGCCTAGCTTTCTATTATACAACACTTCTAAAATGCCTTGGCTGTACTCTAGGTGTGAGGTCATTGAAGATAACAGGGAACCTGATTTGCTTTGGTAATTCAAGTTATTAAGTTACTTTCCTCAGTCCAGCTGAAATCTTTTACTAGCTAATGCTTCAGAGTACAAGACTAAGCTGGTCTAAAGAGACACTGAGATTGAGAGGAACCTTGTTTTCAGCCAGAGGTCATGGTCCTCTACAGGGAACAGAATGACCCAGTGCAAAGTCTGGGCCCTTGGTGACTTTGGAGCCCCTACATTTCAACCAGTTACTTCATTGCACACATTGAGCCACTTTCCCCATAGAGTTACAGAGCAGGAATTTCCTGACTCCTTTTCTAGCCTAGAACCATCCCCCTTCTCCTCCTGTGATCCACTTAACTGGCAAACAGCAGATGACATAAGGAAAGCAAGACATTTAGCATAGAGAGAAGAGGTTCACAGCAGTGCAGAATTTTCTCAGGAAACTCATTGTAACAGAGGATCTTCCTGACCACTCTTGCACATCCCAAACAAAATAAAAGGGTTTTTGTTAATGGCAAGCTGTGTCTCAGAGCAGATCCTTGCCTGGATGTATTTAAAGATGTGCTGAGTCATTTGGAAGCAGCCTGAAAGATTGCAAGAGGCAAGGACCATCCCCCAAGTCCACAGAAGTGGGTAAATAAGTGATGGATTCTACTTAGTTATTGTCCATGGGAACCAATAACATGACCTGCTTTTAGCCCTACCTCTTCTCAATTCTAGAGAACATCTTTAAATTTCTCTTTTAAACTTTTATTCTGTTGTTGGGATTTTCATGAATGTTTTTTCTCTGTCTCTGGTAGAAGGCACAATATCACAGCAGACTTCCTATTCCTCTGGCTCCTAAAATCTCTTTGTCCCTCTTCTTTGATGGTCACTGAGCCTTAGGTAAGGAGCTGTGTTGTATCAGTTGGGACTAAGAACCCCACGATCTGCTTTTGGACTGTACTTTTCTTGTAGTGATCTACATCTTCTGATAAATATTTCTTATTTTATCACATTTGGACGCTTCAGCTTTTAAAAGTAAGTGTGGGAGAGAGCAGTAGCTCTTGTAGAAGCAAGCATGCTGTCTTGAATTGTAAATGTGCTTGTTGCTTATAGGTGGTAGTAACATGAAAGTATCATATTCGTGTGTATTTCCAACTTTCTTTTCCAGCCTCTGGTCTCATGTGTTGCTATTATGGTGTGAATAGGGTACATATGTTTTATATATATATATATATATATATATATATATATATATATATATATACATTATTCTCCATTGCAGTTAAAAACTAGTGAAAAAGTCAATGGCAAGTTTTAATTGGGTATTCTTAAAGCAATTGTGTCCATTGATTTTTATCCCATAAGCCTACAGTCCTGAATTTTGGGGGGAAAACAGTGATTGTTCTTGATATTGAACTCATTGCTCTTCATCTTGTGTTTCTGTTAAGGCATCTGTTCTCCTCCTCTGTTGCACACTACGTGCTCTTCTCAGCTTGGGACCTTTTGATCATGTTGCCATTCTCCCTAACTGCTAACCTAACCCTCTTCACATCTCTTCCTTTGGCTCAAACTATTGCTGGTTAGTGATCTCCGAAAGGATGATTCTTTTATAACTTTAAAATTTGATATTAAGAAGTTTCATCAGTGGCAACACCAGAATATTCCAGTTAGTCCCAGAGCTTAATGAAATCAGGCAAACTAGAAGTTGTTTGGACCTGACAGAAGATGGAGTTCTCACTGCGCTTTTCATGTGAATTTTAGATGATGTTTTCTTTATTTTAGATGGACCTAGTGTAGAGCTTTGGTAAAGCCAGTCAAAATGATAAATGAGGGAGGACTGGAAAATGGGAATGGAGCCATTGGACATGCTTGTGATTGAATTATTGCAATCTCTAAGAAGTATAATGTGCCTGAAAGTCCACCAAGTACTTTCAAGAACACTCTTTAGTTTTCAAAACCAGTTGAGATGTATGCAAAGGGATCAACATATTTTTATCCACAGATGAGAAAACAAAAACTGGGGGTAATTAAGGCATATTTGCAAGGCAATGCAGACAATGTGTACAAGTGGGATGTGAACTATGAACATGTACAGTAGGTCAACAGTTTTTAAGCACACTGACAAATTTTGCTACTTTCTGTGCTTCTGGAATTAGAATGCAAAGTCTAACACATGCAAGATGAGCATTCTACTGATCCATAGTTCCAACCCTGAAGATATGTTATGAAATAAATTAATCAAGATATTTGAAACTATTCTCAATTTTGAATCCTTTCAATATTCAACAATGTCAATTTGATTGATAAAATTATTTTATACTTATTAATCAATACATTTCCTTTTGGTTTATTATTATTATTATTATTATTATTATTATTATTATTATTATTAATTTTCCTTTTTTTTACACTCAATATTTTATTCCCCACCCTCCAACTGTTCCAAATCCCATATCTCCTTCCTGACCCCTGTCTCCATGAGGATGTCCTCACCCCCCACCCCACCATAATTCTAAACTCTGTGGGGCCTCTAGTCCCTTGAGGGTTAGGTGCGTCTTCTCTGACTGAACCCAGACCAGGCAGTCTTCTGCTGTATATGTGTTGGGGGCCTCATATTAGTTGGTGTACACTGCCTGGTTGGTGTTCTGGCGTCTGAGAGATCTCAGGGGTCCAGGTTAATTGAGACTGCTGATCCCCCTACAGGTTTACCCTGCTCCTCAGCTTCTTCCAGCTTTTCTCTAATTCAACCACAGAGGTCAACAGCTTATTTCCTTAATGCCAACTTTATACCAAGCCCTATGTTTGATCCCAGGGATAGAAAAAGGAATAAAAACATAGTTCAGTACTCAAGATCCTACTCACTGGGGAATATCTCTCACTAATGAACATCTGAGATATTGCTTTTGTAATGTCAAATGAAATAAGTTAAATTCTACATTTCATTCTCCCTAGCCAAATGAGTACGGCATCCTAAAAGGGAGTGTCTTTTTATTTTGAGTACACAAAGACGAAACCTTATGAGTAACTACGTTTTAATCTAATCTTGACTTCTGAAGAGCAGGAGGGAAATGATTCAGCCTCTGTGAGTGCACGTGTATAGAGGAGGGAGTCTTGAGTACATGATACAGGATAGGAGCTGAGAGCTTGCTAGATAAGAACTAGGTTGACTAGGTTGTTCTTCTTCTAAGGTCAAACTATATATTCATTGTGTATATATTGAAGTTAGGAGTGAGGGAGGCAAATATTACTATATAAGCTTATTTCCTACTTTTTGTAAATAAATGGTCAATGATATTGAAGCATAATCTTTATAATTTCAAAGCATAAATTTGCCTTGAAAATCTGGCCCCCATGGATCTCTTCTCTGTGGGTAAACTGTTTCTGGTCAAATATTACATTTTCTTGAGTATTTTTCTCTTTACTGTTAAGTGTTACTACATTTTAATTTTTATTTTCTTGTTTATATTATACTCTGATTCTAAGTGGTTCTTATTAGTTCTACTTTATGGATAAAGAATCAAACTTCACAGAGGTCAATGACTTATTCAAAGTCACACAGTGAGTACCTTAGTGGATTTGGGATTTGAATTTTGATTTCTCAATTTTTTTTTTTGTCCTCTGGCCTCAATGCTATTTTCACAATTCCAAACCACTTTAGCTTTATTTTTCATAGAGGCCATTAAATCTACCCTCCATTAGCCAAACCCTCTTGCTTCCCTTCAACATAGCTCTTTTCTAGCATGTTCTTAGTAATCATCTGAAAATGTTTTACAGCCTTTCTGGGTACTGTGGTCCAGAGTCTTAATCCAGGCACTTAAGTGCCTTGGTTAACTGTAAAATGGAAAATCAAAGTCACAGCTAATTCAGGAAAAATGAGTTTGGGATGTGAATTTCCTGGGCAATGTGTCATCTCTCTCTCTCTCTCTCTCTCTCTCTCTCTCTCTCTCTCTCTCTCTCTCTCTCTCTCTCTTTTTATTTCCCGAGCTTCATAAACTTACCCACAATGTTCCCTGAGGACTAGGAGTAATAAAGATGATGGAGAAATGCTTCTCCTCCATTCCAAGAGTCCATCAGCCAACTGTCACACCTCCTCCTGCTTCCCCATTCTTTGTATAAAGATGGAGGTGCATGATAGATAAGCATCCCTTACTGCTTCAGGCTCAAGCCCGGGCTTGCTTTCTCTCTGGTTGGACAGAGGTAGGAAGAAAAGTTGAATGGCTACCAAGAGGACCAGGAATGAAAAATTGAACTTCTTGAAAGATCAGTGGACCTACACTTAAAGCATTCAGATTTATGTCCACAATTTGTGGGCTGTTATCTGTGTTTTTTCATCTGTGTACTGAAACATAAATTCTAATTTTATAGTTGAAAACTTAAGTCTCAGAGTATATTGTCAATTCAGAAATGACTTCTAGATTTAAAGTGTAGTGATTTTATTATCACAAATAAATGTTATACTTTAGCTAAGAAACCTTGTCCAATATTTTGTAAAACCTGAGCATGTATAGGTTAAGGACTGAGACTTACTACTCCTATACTATACACTTTACAGTTACATTTCAACTGAGGGCCATGGACTGTCTGTGAATGGAGTCCTCCCTTCAAATGTTTGAGGATTTTGCTTTTGTTATTGTTGTTTGTTTGCTTATTTGTTTTAAGGAATAACTATGGTGTTCCTCTGGACATGACTTTAAAAGAGTCGGTTGGAAGAAGGCATACAACACAAAACCAAACAATCAGATGGTAAGGATTTAGAAAATACCCTAAAACTTAGTTCTTTTTGACTGGATTAGGCAAGTCAAAACAGATAGAAAAGGGGATTACACCCAGTTCACAAGGATATCTTTGGCATAATTGGGCCACAGATGACTGTTCTTGCTTTGGGGTCATTGCTAAGAGCCCTCTCTAAGTCAAATGATATCTCTAAATACAGCGAATTTGACTCTGTCTACTGGAGGACAGTGGGATCAACTGAAAACTAAAGAATTTGTGCCCCATAACCTTTGTTTGGTCCTGTGAGCCTCTAAATGGGAGGGAATGCAATCTCCTCGCATATCTTGAGTTTCTTTACCTGCCTCTTCCCTGTCTACAACTTACTATGCCCAGGGAGAAATTTTATCACCTATTTGCAAAGCTCTCTTCTTTTTCTTCTGTATGTTTTGAAAGCAGTGCGGCTCTTTAGAGGTTTTCTAAGTCAAAGTCTGTCCCCAAGCTGCCAGAGAATGTTTTTACAAAGGACTACTTTGTACAGACACCAGAGAGATGAATGTTTCTGAAACATCACCCCCCCTCTTCCTATGATACTCTAGCTTCACAAGTGAGAGTTTCAGGGAAACTGCTTTGCAGAGAGCCTGCTGACCTGAATTCATATCCCGGAAGTCATGCAAAAAGGCCCCATGCTGTAGGATGCATTTGTCATCTCAGCACACTTACAGCAAGTTAAATAGCAGAGACAGGAGAGTCTCATAGACCAGGTGCACTGTAGTGTGCAACAAAGCATCAGAAGCCAGAGAGACTCTGCATCAAAAAAAACCTGGAGGTGCCGCTTGTAAGGAAGTATGTGCTAAAAGGTTTGGACTGTGATCTGTAGGATATAATCTCGGCATTATCTGGTAGGCATCTAAACACATTTTCTTGGTTTATTCTTTTAACATGTAGCAATTTGGGGCAGTATGAGTAGGAGCATGGAGGGGTGACCAGTATAGTAATAACATGCACACTTACATGAACAAATAAAATAATGATATCATGGATTTAAAATTGTACATACTGATCATAATGCTGAGGAATAATGTATGTATTGTAAATCTTTTCATGACGATTTCATTGTTGTTGAATTAAGTGTGAAGGTTTCTGTTTTGATATTATATTGTCTTATAGAAATTCAGAATATTGATGGTATAGAACATGCTTCTTTTACTGGGAAGTCTCATTACCTGTTTAGTGGAGTTACTTCTCTAATTTTGGCTATTTGTTTTGAAGAGTTATCACAGATATGTCTTAAAAGATATGGAATTGTAGGCTGACTTAAAGACACAGAATACAGGAATAAATTAAAGATGACATAAATGGATATGATAGACTATTTACTTGTTTAATATGTATGTAGAATTTTAGGTGTACATTTTCTTCAGAATTCTGACTTGAGAAAAGAATCGATCATTAAGGTACACAGTTGTAAGAAATCAATTTGCTACTCAATTTAAAGGCTCTATTTCTAGGAATCAATAACTTTTTATTCCATGAATTTGTTAGTGGGATCCCCCTTAAAGATTATAGGTGATATACTTAGAATGCTGAATACTATAATAAATTTACAAATACTCTAGACATTATTTACATACAATTGAAAGAGCTGACTCTTTGTATTATTTTATTAGAATTAGACTTACTTAGCTTCATTTGAATTATTGATTACTAAAACAATGCAAAAACAAAGCCAAAATGTGAGGCTGAGGAATCTATCTTACCTTGAAATTAAAGCATGTTATGGTTTATTATTATTATTATTATTATTATTGATTTAAATTCAGAGAAACCTGTGATACAGATTTAAACCAGAAGATGGAGGTTTGAATGTTTGTACCATATTTGCATCAGTCTTTCAGATCTCACCAATTTCAAATTTCAATTTGATTTTATACATAAAAGTAATAATAAAATCTTTCTCAAGTGCTACCAGATGATTGGTTGTGACAACATTCTCACTTATGTAACAGAGGCAAAGAAAAATTAACATCAGAGTGAATTTTTCAAAATACAAAATATTCAGTTAAATTAATAGCCTAACACTTTCTTTTGCAATAAATTTCTGCCATTTTTTTTTTCTATAGAAGGCATTTCAGGCTCCATACTGCCTTTTCTGGAAAGCAAAGGTGAGTATTGGTTGAGAAGGAATAGAAACTCTTTTGAGTGAAAGTCAATACTGATCCATACATATGGCATAAAGTATCTTGTCTTTTCTATCATCAACTATTTAAGTTGTAACTTTATGACCACCGTAGTTTCTCTCTGTGTAGTGACCTCTATATTTTCTCTTACCTGGATTGGGAAAAATAAAATCAAAATATTTATTTCTACTAAAGTCTCATGAAAACATTAAGATAATTTTATTAGTATCTGAGTAAAGGTCCTTTCTAGGTGTTGACCCTCATAGTGGTGGAACATTAGACTTTAAAAATCTATTAATGTAAATACAGCTTCTTGGAGTTTACTGTGTGTTTTTTTTTTCTGTGAAGTATCTTTTTTTTCTGTTTTACTAGTATGTGGAAATAAGGATTTGCACTTGTAAGGTGATCATTAGACTGAAAGACAAGCATGGAGGAAGGAAAGTAATCTGACCGGTTTATCAACTAATCACTTACCTGGCAGGAAACACTATCATGTATTTGCTTAACTCAATATACTAGTTAAAAATAGTGAAATACACAAATCATAATTCTAAAAATTTTTCAATTGTGATTAAAATATTTTTTAACACTACCCCATGTGCTGTCAATCTTTAATGTTTTCTTTTTATAGAGGAAAGTGATAAAGTGAGACGTGGAAATATGAACTAATTTGACTAATGCACTGTCACTAGAATTTAAGAGTTAGAGTTAGAGTTAGAGCCTAGCATATCATTGTTTTTCTACAGTTATTGATTGTCATTCTGAAAAACAGAAAAACAGAAAGGTATTCAAATGAAGTGTCTATACTTTTAGAGAACGCTACGCAAGCTAAGATGAAGCAAGGAGAAACAACTTAAATGCTTCAAATAAAGGACTTCAGCAAGTACTTGTGATACTTTTACTCTTAGATAAATTGCCTTTGAGTTATCGAGGTAGAATAAAATAGATGAACCAGTTTTTCCTTGGATTGGTATTTATTTATCTCGTTCTTCTGACATCTAGGCCAACAGTTATATTTGTTCTGAATGCCTTCATGTTTCTCCATTTAAGGACAGCATATTTGACACAAGTGGATGGGTTATCTAAAGTATTATATAGAGTGCTACAGTGACTGATTTTTAAAATCCCCTTTCAACTCAAAACCCTTGTAATCTTTTCCAGATCCTCTGAATCCAAACTTCATTTGTCGTAAAATTTCTGTTTTCTTTCTAATTAACAGAAGTAAACCAGGGGCGGGGACAGCCAGTGCTTGAGACTAATGAGACTAGGTAGTCTCATATTTAAAGCCAATCTGGGTTAGCTAGCTAGATCCTGTTTCAAAGACAGTTGAATGATACCATGGAGCTGGGAATGTAGACTGAGGACACTTTTCGGATATTCTTTTTATTTTATTTTATTCTATTTACATTTCAAATGTTAACCCCTTTCCCGGTTTTCCCTCAGAAAACCCCCTATCCACTCCCCCAAGCCAGTTTGGAAGAGAGACCTTCTCAGTATCTGAATGTCACATATCAGATTATCAGGTTTTCATCTAAATAACAATGTAACAGTTTATTTATAAAGATAATGTATTAGATCTAGAATTTCTAATGATTGATGTATGTACATAACAGCTTTTATAATTTATGCAGTTATGAAAATGCATATTTCATAATGATGAGAGTGGTTTTTTCCCTGAACTATTTGAGTAGAAAATATACTCTCTGCTAAATTCACTTACAGTATTTTTATAGAATCTGGGACAATATATAGGGAAGAAAGACAGGACATCTAAGGGTGTGGGAAATGGGCCATGAATGAAAGTTGACAGTGAAACTATGCAATGCGGGGAACAGTGAAGGAATAGTAAAAAAGAATTTGTGATTTACTTCATCACGTGATTGTCTGATGGCAGATAATCAGTTCAGAAAACGTACATAGAAAAGTTATATGGGCTGAAAATGTTATATTTGCAAATATATGTATATATACAAATACATATATGCATGCAATAACAACTGATAGAAAAAGGGACCATGAATTTGGAGGAGAGGAGGGAGAGGTATATGGGAGGGTTCAGAAAGAGGAAAGGGAAGGATGAAATATTGTAATTTTAAGGATTTGCGCTTGTGAGTAGATCATTAGACTGAAAGACAAGCATGGAGGAAGGAAAGTAATCTGACCGGTTTATCAACTAATCACTTACCTGGCAGGAAACACTATCATGCATTTGCTTAACTCAATATACTGGTTAAAAATAGTGAAATACACAAATCATCAAATAAAAACACAAAAATATAAATATAAAAATATTAGAAACAGAAAAGTTGAACAATTCATCTATTGAAAAGAAACATTGTAAGAGTTCAGGGAAGTGTTTCTTAAATTCTTAGAAGTAATAGGTTTTTGGTCATTGGTTGTTTTATACTCTACACATTGTGTGATATGAAGGATACAGTTCAAACATCTTTTTACTATATTTTAATTAACTAATAAATGAGTGCTTCATCATAAAACTTCTCCATACATCTTTAGTGTTGTTTAATCCTGTCTGCTTTGTGATCCTTTCCTCTATTCCTGCCCAACCCCCTTTAATCATTTAGCTCTGAATACCTCTCTATTCTTTCATGTTTCTTAATGATACTAGGCAGAAATTATCACATGTACCTGAAGAAGGAAAGCCTAATTGCTGGCTCTTCCTTGGCTTGAATCAGCTACACTACTTCTCTAGAATTTGTCTTATGAAGACTGAGCAATTTGAAGAAATCTAAGAAGGGCTACATTTGATTCAAGGTTGTTTTTTTTTTTTTTTGACTCAACACTGTTGCCAAAATAAATGGGATCACAGACTTTTACTATAAATCTAAGAGTCAATAGACTAAAAATATGATGGTAATCATTTCCTTAGGCTGCATGGCTGTTTGACATAAATGGTTTTAACAAATTAAAAAGTGAGTGTAAGCCAAAACTGAGAACGTAGAATACGTATATGTTCAAACTAGCTTAATAGAACATTAGGATATTTGAGCAGATTCCATTTTGTCAAAAATGTATTTTCAGGAATATACGTCTTAGGAAAAATATATAAATGTCTTTGTTATTTGGGAGAATGGGGAAAAAAAGAAGAATGAGAGCCAAATGTAATTCCCAATAAAAGTCAGAGACATAAATTTTGAGAAGACCATAAAGAAAAGATACTTAGTCATTAATATTTTTCAGACTAGCCTCTATGGGTGGTGTTTCATAGGGTTTCCACAACTAAAGTGAACTAAACTACCACTTAGACTAATTATGTCCTAATCTCCTGGCAAGGACCTTAGCTATCTTCACCTCCCATCTTCCCTACATTTTAATCATCTTTCTCAAATGGTATAAAAATATAGGGTCCAGCAAATGTTAACTGATTTTTGTATACTGCTTCAATAGCCAGAAGATCCAATGCAATGTTGATTTCATTGTGAATTTTATCACTTGGGTTACAAGATCATAAATTCCCATGTGGTTTCTTCATAAACATTTCATTTTGGTTTTCCCTTCTCACATCATCTAATTTCTCCATGTCTATTACTTCTCTCCCTGCTTAGACCTTTGTGCCTCACTCCACTGGTTCTCCCTTCTTATTTTCATTTTTCTCTATTCCAGTACCCGCAATCCCTTCATTAATTCTCCACACAATGACCTTTTTCTAGATCCCTGGAATCCACATGTACTCCAGGTTAAGCATGTAAAAGAACAGATTTGAAGCTAACGTCCAAATATGAGAGAGAACATGTAACATTTATCTTTTGGGACCTGCATGACCTCACTTGGCAAATTATTTTCCTGATATACTCATTAGCCTAAAGATATATGATTTCAGCTTTTTTTTACATCTTAGTAATATTCTATTATGTATATGTACCACATTTTAAAATATTTATTTATTTTGTAAGAATTTTATATATGAGTACTCTATTTACATCATTTCCCCCACCCCTCTCTTCCTTCCAGTTCTTCCCCTATCTCCATCTGCAATTCATGATCTCTTTTATTATTATTATTATTACAAATGAACAACTATATATCTGTATATACATATGTATACATATATAAATGTACCCAGCTGAGTCCATTGACTGTCATTCATATGTATTTAGGTTGACAATTTAGGATGAGAACACAAATTAGAGTTTCTTCCCTGAAGAAGGCAGATTCTGCCTCTCTCCATGGTCATTGAATTGTCTTAGCTTCTCACTTAAAGGTAGAGCCTTGTGAGTATCACTTCACCCCATGTATGTTGGCATATGCTATGATCACTGTTCAGGTCTTGTTTAGGCAGCCATATTGTTGAGATTTCACAGGTGTAACTTCCCTGTCATATATAAAGGGTACAATGTTACTTTTTAGTTATCTAGCTCTTATGATACTTTTTGCCCCCTCTTCCACAATATTCCCTAAGCTTTTCGTGTTGAGGTTGTGTTGCAGATGTATCAAGTGGGGTTGGATATCACAAGGTCAGTTGCTCTTTGCTTTTTCCAGTAGTAGATCTCTGAAATGATTTTCATGTACTCTAAAAAGAAGCTTCTCTGACGAGGGGTGAGAGCCTCAAATATCTGTGGGCATAAGGATAAATATTGTGAATGTTGCTAGCAATTATACTGTTTAATGAAAGTTGTAGGAATGCATTCTCTTCTAAGACCCTTAGCCTCACAAGCCAACAGTGAAGATCCGGGTTTACCATATCAGTTAAATTGCCTCTTATTGATTGAGTAGCCAGGATGTCCATGCCACTGCTGCACTTTCCAAATATCTTCCCATTCTGGTCATTGTTATGGATCTTAAACATCACAACTCTATAGTTTTATACATTGTTTTTAACATTGGCAGCTTTTATTGCTCCTTCTGGTTTTATAAATGCTAGTCCTTGGGAAGAAGTCTTCTAGGTCAGTTCCAACTGGCATGTTTTCTGTCCTAATTGTGTGGTACCTTCCACTTTTATTATCCATTCATTAATTGATAGACATATAGGTTGATCCCATTTCCTAGTTACTATGAATGCAGCCTGGCTAAATATAGGTGTACAAATAGCTTAATTGCAATGGATAAATTCCTTTAGGTATATGCCTATGAGTGGCATAGCTGGTTTTATACCATAGAACCATTTATAGTTTCTTGAGAACTGCCCACACTGATTTCCAAAGCAGCCACTCTAGTTTACACTGCCACCAGCAGTGCAGAAGAATTTCACTTGTCCCACACCCATAGCAGCACTTGTTTCACTTGTACTCCTGTTAATGCCAATTATGGCTGGTGAGGATTCTGAAAGTGGTTTGAATCTGCATTTCCTTGATGGCTAAAGATGTGGGACACATTTTAAAGTTCATATTAGTTATCTGTATTTCTTTTGAGAGCTTTTTGTTCAGTCCCAATTGTTAATTGGGTTGCATCTTAGCATTATAGTGATTTCTGACATTATTTAAATTTGTAGTAAATCTGAGGCAGTCTATATTACTAGTCAACCTACCTGTTAGTCTGGTTTGCATTCATATGCACAGGAAATTGTTGTACAGTTTATTTTGGTAAGAATAACCTCATTTATACTAAAACTTATTATTTGAGGTTTTAGATGGAGAACACAAACTAAAGAAAGAGAAATAAAATTTCAAAAACAGAATTATGGAAAGAAGAAGAGTCAAGCAATTAAGAAAAATACTAGGTAACATGTAGAGATTTATGTATATAACATAGAAAATGTATTTGAGCTAGTCTGCAATCAGTAGAGCCTAGAGACATAATATACATGTTACAAAAGTATTCTTCAGGAAAAGAAATTGGTATATATACTTTTATGCCTGCAGCACGACTATATACCATGGAGTTCCCAAAAGATCTAGAATATGGATATGGACATGAATATTTTGGACTGAGTAGTTTGACTGGGTTTTACTTTAGGCCTTCGGGGTCATCTCTAACTTTTCTTACCATATGAAAATTAGTAGTAACATTTCTCTAAAACAACTATGTCCTATATGGTTTCATTTCATCAAATATTTGCTTTAATTACTATATGTCGAATATACCTCTTTTCTCCTTTATCTATTGAAGAGCTTTCGTGTTGAATGTGTACATAGACAAAGCAACAGAACTGTGTTCAAGAATCAACAGTTTGTGTCTTGAGAAGTACTGCTATCTCTTTGACATTCCTCTCATTTAATAACATTTTATAGTAGAAAGAAAACCACAGGAAAGAAGAAACATAGGCTGGCAAATAGCCTCCTCCTGATTTATCTTTCCAAGTTTAGATATTCTGCCATTTGCCATAGAGCTTAGATTTTCAGACATTAAGAGTAGATATTTTATTTTTCTGAGTTGTTTCATTGAGGTTCATGAGCTAAGAAAAGGAGACATGGTTCAACCAAATGTGCTGAAGGAGAATCAGTGCTGGTGGAAATGACAAGATATCCCTTCGATGACTCTGCTCTCTCCTTATACATCAAGGGCACATAGCCTCAGTTTTCTCTTTTTTTTCCCCTCGATTTTAATATTATTCGTTGTTGTATGCTAGTTACCTTACAGTAATATTGACATAACATTTACATAACCAAGTTTACCAACTTGAATTCCCAATTAAAATTTTCTTCAGTACATTTATATAGTAGTTCGACCATTATCAAAATCAATTTTAGACCATTTCTATTGCCTTAAAGAAGAAACTTTGCCCCTTGTTATCAGATACGTCTAACTCCCAGCTTCGTCATATTCCCCAGCCTTAGGTAACTGTGTAAATACTAATTTATCATTCCAGGATCTGAGAAATCTCAGGATTTCCCCCAAATCACTGAATTACTTGTACTTCCTTGAACATGGTATATAAAAATTTGAATTTCTCCATATCCTCAAGGCGTGTTATCATCTTTCTAGTTTTATTTTGAGAATAGCACTCTTAGTTTTTGAGAAATAGAAACTCATTTTGCTTTTGATTTAAATTTCTCTGATAATTAATGATTCTTTTCATGTTTCATATTTTTCTATATTTTATTTCTTGAATTTAAAACTGTTTCATTAATTAAATTTAAATTTGGCAATTTCATATATGCATAGAATGAATGATGAGTATTCTTGTACCCACTCTCTGCTATTTGTCTCCAATGCCTGTCTACTCACCTTTTCCCCTACAAACCTCTTTTTTCATCAATTTTTGGGTTTGTTTGTGACTCACTGAGTTGAACTAATGCTTGGTTTAATCATGACCTGGAAGACAGTAGTTCCTCTTCTCCCAGAATCTAATAACAGCCATTAGTTGATACTGTAAGAGCCCCTGAGTCTCTCTCCTATTCATGAATTACTTTTGACAGGAGACGCTTTATGCAGACACAGTTGAACTAATCATGGCTGCTGTTAGTACATGATCTCATAATGCCTGTTGGATGGCATTTTGCAGACTTTATTCTAGATCTTACATAATTCCCACCCATTCTTGTATGTCCTCTGAACATTAGAGTTGATAACCTAAGTGTCTTGTTTAGGGCTAAGCCATCAGGTGTCATTTATTTTCAACATCTTGGGGCAGCCATGATGCATTCACCTGCATTCACTGCAAAGAGAGGCTTCTCTAAGACTGTGGGTATCTTTTGTTTATGGGTATAAGAAACAGATGGAATTTGGATGCTATCTCAGTTTTGTCAAACAACAGTGGTAAGATACCCCTTTTGGTCCTGAGACCTCCCCAGGAGATTGACCAGGCTTATAGTACCAGCAGGCATGGGTTTCCTCCTTTGGGATAGGAGGCAAAACCAATCTGAGGATGGTTGGTTTATCTTTTTAAGAATTCTGCCTCTTTTGCACTAAAGGACACATCTTACCTGGTTTTGGTTTCCATACAGTTTACAGATAGTAAGATCATTAATGTCTTTTCTCCCTGAGCAGTCAGCTCTATAATTTTGAGAGCTAATCAGCAAAGGGGAACTTCCAGTTCAGTTCCAGCATGTTTACTATATATCTTGAAATGGAGGTGTGCAGTGTCTTTATCAATAGGGTCATATTCTCTAGGTGTGGAGGACAACAGAGAAGACTGGCAAGAACCTGGATTATTCTTGAAGCCTCAGGAATCTCCCTAACTATCAAGTATTATTAATGTATTCTCCAGCTGGCAATGGAATTTTTCATTAAGAAAAATGTTCCTCTAGTAACAGAATTATCTAGCCATGCAACATGTCTTTCTTCAGAATATTCTTAATTGAGCTACAATATAGTATTTTTCACAATTCACTCTCCAATCTTTCACTTCGCACTCATCTCTCCAGTCTACCCACTCACTTTCTGATCACCAGTGCCCCAATAGTCTTTCCACTTTCTTTTCCCTATGATCTACTCTTCTTCTTCCCTCCTCCCTGTTCCTAATTTCATGGCTTCCACAGGTTCGCTGACTTAAATAACAAAAATAATTTGTTGAAGTGAAAATCCCCACACGAGAAAGGATATTCAGGTTTTGTCCTTCTAGGGCTGAGTAAACTCACCAAGTATAGTTTTTCTAATCTCATTCATTTGTCTGTGTATTTAATAATTTTGTTTTTCTTTGTAGCTGAACAAATTTCAATTGTATACATGTATCTCGTTGTCTTTGTCTATTTGTCAGTTGACAGTCATTTAGGCTGTTTCTATTTCTTAGCCATTATGAATAAATCAGCAATGAAAATGTATGTTCAAGTATCCAGGTAGAAGGATGCAACATTTTGGGAACATGCAGAGTGGTATAGCTGGGTCATATGGTAGTTAGATTTCTAGGTTTTTGAGAAACCACACTAATTTCCAAAGTGGCTAAACTAGCTTATATTTGTATATTTTCTTGATCCTTCCCTCATTTCCTGTTGCATTTCCTTTTCATGATTGAATTAGAAGCTTTCAGCTTTGTTTTAGATATACATCTTTTAGGAATAATACCTTAAAATTACACACTACTTTTTAAACAAGCATTTCTGTTGCTCTAATAAAGCTCAATTGTAGATACATTTGCTGCTTTGCAGGATATGAATGTGTACAGCATCTAGTGACCTTGGCTTTCCTGCTGAGTATGAAGGCCAGGCCTCAAAATTAATCATAAATGTATCAGAAATCTACCATGTGGTTCACTGCCCCCATAGCATACTCGGATAAGGAGAATTCTCACGCAAAAGTTGATATTTTCAATTGTGATGTTTGACTTTATCTTATTTGAATTAGAGACCTTATTTAGAATCTTGTCTTATACAAACAAAGCCTGGACAAGGAAAACAGGACATATGCACTTATGATAGCAAAGTGAATATTGTTATTCAAATTGGCATACTCATTGTAGTCTGTAGGATGGGAGACATCAGGAGAAAAACATTGGATTTTTAAAGTATTTATAATACATTCACACGTTTATTTATTTGTATGTGTGCACAATGTGTGGTTGCATTCAGGATATATGTCTGTGAACCTGTTTATATAAAGGTGCACTTGTGGAGGTCAGAAAACAATTTGAAAGATTCATTTTTTTCTTGACACCTTGTGAATCCTGTAAATCAAACTCAGGTTTTCAGGCTTGGCAACAAGCACATTTTCCCCACTAAACCATTTCCTGAGAACAAAAATCTGTCATTTTAAAACTCTTAGATACTCAGAAATACTGACAAGGTTTAGACAATATTTATGTACTACATATATAGACTGTATGTGTGAATGAAACAGTGGGCATGAGTAGTAACTGTATCTACCTCTTCTAGATTTGCTTTAGGCAACTTGTATCTGTGGTTTTAAAATAAAGTAACCTAAAGTTTAGTCATTATGTCAGAAGAACAAAGACATATTTGATTTTTTTCTTTACTTTGATCAAGTATCTACATCTATTGGCCGAAATAATATAATGTTGTTCATTCTTCTACTCATAAACATATCCCTCATATTACAGTTATTGTCTTTCATTTATTTTTGAGATTTTTATTTATATATACAATGGAACATGATCACATCCACCCCAACTTCCTGATATTCCCCTAAGCAGATTCCTTTCCCAACATCAGGTCCTTTTTTAAAAGATAATTTTATTAACAATTTTATGCATGTGTGTGTTTTAATAAATTATAGTCCTAATTTCCCCACCTCCATTTCCTCTCTATGCCCTACACCACACTTGTATCTCAACTTCATTTGCTCTTATTTTTGTTAACTCACAAAGTCCATATAGTTTTGCCTATATATGCTTTGCTGTAGTTGTTGGTTTTTTTTGGGGGGGGGGAGCAGGAAAGGTCTTTGGGTTTCTATATAATTGGTAAAGCCTATTTCATCTGCTCACTCTATCATTATACCTTATGCTATTTCTCACTCTTTCTTTTCTAATTTGATTGAAAGGACTGCACAAGTTTATTTTCCTTTAATGTACAAGGACAAATGTTGAGATTGCTGTTAAGGATTATGTTGGTTTGGGAAAAGTAGTGGTTGTATATTCTCACCCAATAACCATGACTTCACTAGCATGGAGTAACTTGCTAGGCTTCCAATACAAGGCATTATTTCCATCTTGTTGAGTGGGTCTGAACTCCAGTGAAAAGCTATTGATTACCATCTCTCTCTCTCTCTCTCTCTCTCTCTCTCTCTCTCTCTCTCTCTCTCTGTGTGTGTGTGTGTGTGTGTGTGTGTGTGTGTGTGTGTACTGCACTTAGTGTTATCTTGCCATGGTTGCCGTTGATGTGGTTCATGGACATCATAACTAAGTAGAAATGTTGGTTGCTTCCCTCCTTTCAAAACTAGCATGACTTCTTAGGGTAGCATGAAATGCTTCCTCAGGGAAGGGAGATTTCATGTCAGTACCAGTTCAGGGGCTTCTTAGTTTTCTGTGAGATTATTTCTCCTAGTAATATCAGAAGTTGCACCCATAAAAACTTGCTTGCATGACTGCTCAAATTTAAGCTGAAAAAAGATGACACCAATACATACACATGACAAAGTGGACAGAGAACAGTCTATGCAACCTCATCCCTACACAAAGAATTATAAGCAACTAAGAAAACCTGGGAGTATGACAAGTGGTCTTCCCCAGAAAAGCACACTCCAATTGGTGTCCAGTGACAAATGGCAGCCCTAAAACTATAGGCACAAGTAACATTATACAGACTGAACAGGTCATATTTAGGAATATATATGTACAAATATTTACACATGTAGATGTAATAACAATTAGAGAAAAAGAGGTTGTGTGTTTGATGAGGAACAAAGAAGGGTAAATAATAGTGTTTGGAGAAAGACTAGGAAAGAGAAATATAAATATACTATAGTTTACAAAATAAAATGAAAGTAAAAAATCTAGGCTCTTACCCTTTTCTAAGAAGTGCCATAACTTGTTAATTTATTCCTTTTCTCAGAATTGACATGAGACTGCATACCTCTGTTTTGCTGGTTAGCTCTCTTTTTTCCTTAAAGATCTTAAAGGTAGAAGGATCTACAAGGAAAAGTGTCATGTTTCTTTCTATATAATAACCAAAATAAGTCTTATTGCCATTTGTCCATTTGTCTTGTATATATATATATATATATATATATATATATATATATATATATATATATATACATGTGTGTGGTGTGTGTGCATAAACGTACTAATAATTGTGTTGTACATAATCATGTCTACAAGTATTTTATCTTTTGTTGTAAGTATTTTATCCTTTTATAATGATTCAACTATAGGTAATAACTTATAGAATATATTTTCAAAAAATTTAAGTATGCTTATAGTGGTGAATACTGATATTGTAATAATTAAATCCCAAAATATGGAAACATATTATGGCCAAAACATTAAGGATTTTTCTTTAGTTACTATCTATAACCTGAATGTTTAATATATGTCCTATTGAAATTAAAGCTATCTTTTCCTGTCCCTTTTGTGTGTTTAGATTTCAGCCTACAAACCCTTTCTCCATATAGGCCTTCCTTGATCATTTTATTTGAAGTTAATTGTATCATTACTCCCTAAAACGACATGCTGTTTATTTCTGTCAAGTACATACTCCCACTTGTCATTAAGAGTTACAATTTATGTGTTCTTTGTTTATAATTCACTCTTCCCACTGAATTCTCAACTGTATTTGGGAAGAAACTTGGTCACTGCTATGTATAGTCCCAGCACTATGAGAGTGTTATGTATATAGAAGAGACTTAGTAAACACATATTTAGTGAATTTATCATAAAATATTCATATTTTAAACACTAAGAAGTTAAGCCAGAGATTCGTAGTTTTGGTTGCATACAAGGACCATTAAGGGAGCTATAAAACCATGCCAAAACAGTCTGCTAAGTTGACAATGAAGGTTATCATCACTCTGATACTTAATGATTATTATATGCTAACTCTTTTGCTAGACATTTGATTTATGATTGGACATATAAGCAACATAAGCAATACTGTGAGTTATCTTTTATACTTTCCCGTGAGAAAACTGAAGGTGGAGAAAAATTATTTATTTAATGTCATCTAGGTCCTAAGTTGATTCTATCTTGTTTAAGCTTTGTTTTATGACTGTACTTATACAATAGAATCACTTACAGACTTTTTAATGTGCCTTCTAATGTTTATATCCATTGAACATGAAGTATAGAATTTAGAATCACACACACACACACACACACACACACACACACACACACACATCCAGATATGTCTGTGAAGATGTTGTCAGAAATGTGCTTAACATGGGAGAATTATAAATGTAGGTGGCATGCATGAGCTAAGATCCTAAGCCTGGACAAAGTGGAGAAGGGAAGCTGACACTAGCTTTTGAGAGAGACCTCAATGGAGGAGCTAGAGAAAGTACCCAAGGAGCTGAAGGGGTCTGCAACCCTATAGGAGGAACAACAATATGAACTAACCAGTNCCCCCTGAGCTCGAGTCTCTAGCTGCATATGTAGCAGAAGATGGCCTAATCGGCCATCATTGGGAAGAGAGGCCCCTTGGTCTTGAAAACTTTATATGACCCAGCACAGGGGAAGGCCAGGGCCAAGTAGTGGGAGTGGGTGGGCAGGGGAGCAGGGTGGGAGAAGGGTATAGGGGACATTTGGGATAGCATTTGAAATGTAAATGAAGAAAATATCCAATAAAATAAATTTAAAAAAAAAAAAAGAAAGAAAGAGCATGAAGGTACACTAGCGTCTAGTGATGCTTGTGAATGCAGACCAATGTGACTAATTGGCTCAAGCCCTGGCCTATGTGTCTTTCCTGTCATGATGAGGCACATTCTCATTCTATGAACCAAAACAAACCCTTCCTTAAGTTGCAATGAGAAAAAAGGGATTTATAGAATTAATAGTAATCAAGCAAAATCAATCTACCCCCCTCTCCTACAGTCCCTCTTTCTCCCTTTGTTATTCCTATCCACTCTTGCAATTATGAGATTAGTATAGCTCAGTATGGTACCTTTATTTGACACTGGCATTCTCTAGCAATTTTTCACAGACTATCAACCAAATTTCATTTAAGTCTTCAGGTACTTCTTATAGAGTTAAAGATTTCAAGAGTTTCATAACAAGAAACTTCAATTAAGAAAAAGTCATCACTGAACATTCAGAATGCTTCAAGTAAAAGGTTATATTTTATCCCCCAGAAAAAAAAGTTAGATGCTACCTAGTTCTTGTTTTTTAGATGTGGTTCACAGAGTTGCTACTATTATCTTTGTAAGAACTGGATGGCTATTGTTGCTATTCAATTAAAAACACATAACTAATATAACAGTTAATTGTTTAGGCCCTCATACAGAGCAACTACCATGGTGGGAAATTTGCATCAATACTCAAAATAAATCTTCATGCTAATCATGCACATTTTGTAAATGAGAAAATATGTTTTTCAACCAACCATTGGACTGAGCACAAGGTCCCCAATGGAGGAGCTAAAGAAAGGACCGAAGTTGGTGAAGGAGTTTGCAGTCCCATAAGAGGAACAATAATATGAACCAACCAGTTCAGTCCCCAGAGCTCCCAGGGACTAAACCACCAACCAAAGAGTATACAGGGAGGTACCCATGGCTCCATCTTCATATATAGCCTAGGAGAGCTTTGTTGGACATCAGAAGGAGGAGAGGCCCTTGGTCCTGCCCCAGTGTAGGGAAATGCCAGGAAGTGGGAGTGGGTAGATTGGGGAGCAGGGTGAGAGAGGAGGAGATGGGGAGTTTTCAGAGGGGAAACCAGGAAAGGGGATAACATTTGAAATGGAAATAAAGAAAATATCTAATAAAAAATAAATATTAAAAAAAGCAACAAAAAAGATAATTGATTATATAGGCTGCACACAAATAAGCCTAGCCTAGTATAGGAGTGCAGATGAGAGAAAAACAAGACAAAACATATTACATTAGAAATAATAGACAGATTCTGATACAAAATCTTATAAAGCTCAAGGAATGGAAAATATGACAGATATAGTTACCAAATAATCTAGTAAGTAGAAATAAGTGAAGATTCCAGTGCCTTGCAAACTGTTAGACTAATAGCCTTAACATATTTGCTACTTAAAATATTTTATTACATCTTTTCTGAACAATCTCACACATATGCAGTGCATTCTGATTACTGCCACCCTCTTCTCTCCCTCCATCCTTATTAGCCTCCACTTTTCCCTACAATTCGTATTTCCATATCCATCCGTTCTGCTGCATTTTGTAGTCACTTAGAGTGAACTGAGGTGTCAGTGTGACCAAGAGTTTTGAACTATCTACTGGAGCCAGGTGGGATCATCACTGGGCACACAACTAAAGATCATTACTGTTTCTCCCTCAGAATCCACTGGTAGCCATATTTCTGTGAGGAGGAGTAAGATCATAAGAGTTCGTGTACAATCTATGATTATCTACAGGCCCAGGCTTGTGCAGGCAGTGGCTGCTGCTCTGAGAACATGATTACAGCAGCTATGTCATGCACAGGAGATTCCTTTTCACAAATCCTCTCCTTAGGTTCCAGCTCTTACATTCTTTCCACCCTCGCTTCTACAATGTTTCCTTATCCTTAGAGAGTACTACAGATATCCTATTTAGGGATGAGCACTTGATCATTTATTCTCATAAATTGAACAAGCTGTTTGTACCTGCCTCTTCCTTCATCCATTGCAAAGGGAATTTACTTTGACCAGTATGACAGGAGAACTTATCTACAGGTTTAAACTAGGAATTCAGAACGAAATATGACACTGTTTTTGTTTTGATAGATAATGGTAGTAAGTTCCCCTTTTAGGCATAAAGCTTCGTTTTTAGTTTTGCTTTGTAGTTGTTTTGTTGTTGTTGTTTTTTTTTTTTAGTTGGTTAAAATACCGGGTATGAATTCCCACTTGTGGGATGGGCCTTAAAACCAAACAGAGACTACACTTATTGGTGAGTATAAGGAAAAATGTTTAGATTGTGATTAAAGATTAGGCTGGTTCCATAAAATAGTAGTTGTGGGTTCTCCTCCAATATTCTAAGTTTCTGGTACTAAGCATGGTTTCTTTACTGTTGAATGAGTCTTAAGTTCAGAAATAGAGCTATTGGTTACTTCCAAGGTATGTGTGTAACTACTGTTCACTTAGAGTGAACAAGGATAACACCAATAGACATTCCAAAGTGAACTGGGGAAAACCCATGAGACCTCACACCTGCATAATGAACTACAGGCAACTGAGGAATGATGAAAGCACAAGAAATAATTTTCCCCAGGAATTGCACACCAATTGGTTATCCAATATCAAGTGGTCATCCCTGAAAAGACACATACAAATAACATTATAAAACTGAACATGTTATATTTAAGAATGAATGTGCGCATATGCATATAATAGAGTGTAATGAAAAAAGAGGTCATAAATTGAAAGGAATCAGGATGGGTAAGTGACGAGTCTTAAGAAAGAAAGGGAGGGCAGAAATCTTTTTTTAAAAAAAATTTATTATTATTATTTTCTTTATTTACATTTCAAATGCTATCCCGAAAGTTCCCTATACCCCCCCACCCCTGCTCCCCTACCCACCCACTCCCACTACTTGGCCCAGGCGTTCCCTTGTGCTGGGTCATATAAAGTTTGCAAGACCAAGGGGCCTCACTTCCCAATGATGGCTGGTTAGGCCATCTTCTGCTACATAGAAATCTTATATTACAATTTAAAACAAGTTTTAAAAACCTTACACTATGTACTAAGTACTAAGATGAACTATATTTGGTGAGTTCATTTCTTTTTTGAATCTTATTTATCCTTGTGATAGCATTAAAATTAAGAAATTGACCCTGACTCCATTTTCTCAGGTAAAGTAGCATGTTCTTTACCATAGATGAAGACAGAAAGCATATAAGATAACTGTCAGTGTTGTATAATGAGTAAATGTTAGCTGTGTTGAATATATAGATCTTTGTTCCCATAAATCATTGATAATAACATTGCTTGTTTACTGCTAAGAATGACCACGCTGGATCTTCCTTATGGTACTTAAAAAAATCCTATATTTTATCCTTTTGAGATTCAAAAATAGCAAATAAACAGAGAACACTTGTTTGCCTTCCAAAGTGTTACCACTACTCTAGTAGGAATATCTTACTTGACCTTTTTTTTTTTAAATCTACCTTTGATGAAAATTCTTTTCCAGTTTTGAGATTTATGTCAGTGGTGAAATAGATCCAATTAAAATATACAGTCTTTTCAATGCTTTAGAATATCACATCTATTTTTTTTTTACAAAGCTATGGTGATAAATGTATGTATATATAACCACATATCATGACTTCTTAATCTGACTTTGACTTTTCCTGGTTGTAGTAATGTACTAAACCTTGTTATTGTTGTTGTTGTTTTTCAAAGTTCAACATACTACCAATCCAAAGACTGAATTTCTTCATCTTTTGGCTGATGACCAAAGTAATACCACATAGCATTCTTTTGTTGAACCATTATCTCTTCATCGTATTGGTTGGGAGACAGGGCATCTCCAGAGACCTGGCATAGGACAGTGTTAGCTATCAGGAAAGATCAGGTGATATTTCACAATAGATAGAGGGTTCTTAATAATCACCTTTGGCTGAAGAAATTTTGTGGATGCAACTCTATGTATACACAATGTCCTTTGACCTAATCTGTTTCAGTCATTGTTTATGCCTAGATAGTTTTCAAGGGAGTATCATTTTAAGCCTTTGCATCTACTTTTGTGCCTCTTATACAATGCTGAAGGTGCTGTTTCTCAGATCAATTTATTTCAAAACATACTAGGGAATCAAAGACTGACAACTGGCAATCCTCTTACCGTAACCTCCTGAATACTGGTATTACAATCCATACCACTATCCATGGCTTTTAAAAAGTTCTTCTTCTCTGAAAAATTTGCTGTTGCCTAAAGGTACAGAATTTGTATACTTAATATACACTACAGTATAACTTTTCTTGGTAGTACATGCATTTGAGAGTCTGGAACTGGAAAATGATTAAGTTTAAGACTACACTATTCAATGTGGTAAGACCTTGAAATTTTCCTCTTTCTACCTTAACATGTCCGTTGATACTTTATTGTTCTGGTCTTATTTATGCAGGCATGTCTAGGACAAACTACTATTCTTACTTGTAAAAATCTTTCTGTCCTCCCTTCTGTGATATTCCTGGAACAACAGATACAGGAGCTGTAATGTAGATGTATCCATTGAGACAGGACTCTCCACGACATTTTGACATATCTATTTTGTCCTGTTGCAGTTTTCTGTGGTTGTCACAACTTGGTATTAAAGAGAGGCTTCTTTTTATGGTAGCTACGAAGATTTGTGGGGATAAGATCCAGGATGTAGACAGAAGTTATGCACTAATAGATTCTTTTCTAAGATCCATGACCTCATTAACCCTTGGAAACTGACTAGATTTCTAGTACTAGGCATGATTTCCCTTCTGTTGAGTAGACCTATAGTCTATTTAGACAGCTGTTAGTTGCCACCAACATGCTAGTGCTCCTTACTGTACCTTTATTGATATCTTTCCATGCTGTCAATAATTGTGTATCAGCTGGATATGACTGTTTAACTGCTTCCACTCTTGGCAGCTTACAAATTGTATTTTCTGGTATCATGGAAGCTAGACTACAGGAATAGCTCAAAAAATTTTGTGTCTTAAGTATGGAATATCTTCAGCAATAGAAGCCCACCTTCACTCAACCCCTGAGAAACAACCCAGGGGAAACATGAGTAGTCTTTATTATTGAGGAAGTTACTCGGAATACTCTGACCAGCTAGTTGGCTTCTCAAGCCTGGTAATTGGATTTTTGTTAGTTGGTGATTCTTGTGAGGAACACTGCCAGCCCATGTTGCATAACAGATGTGTGTGTGCTTACATGTATATGTGTATGTATGCGTATGTATTTATATATGTAAATATTGTGTATGTGTAATTTATGTAAATATGAAATAATATGATTCTGCAAGGCCTTATCAAACTACCTTGGCGATATTTGTCCTTTGTTCTCTTCCTTCTTCAATAGCCTTCCTCCTGTCCAGTTGAAGCTTCTCTCATCTTTCCATGTTTTTCTCACTTCTTATCACCTGTACCCTGATGTTCCCTCTGAAAAATCCCCTCATCTCCAACCATGGTCTGTTTATACTTTCCTGGTTTCTGTGGTTACTCTCTGTTGTTTATTCACATCCATGAATTTCGAACTAGAAACCACAGATGAGAGAGAATTGCAGCCTTTGTTTTTCCTGAGTGTTAATTAGCTCTCTCATACATACAGCTACTCATTGGGGATAATAGAGAAGAATAAATAGTGTGTATGTCCAGTCTTCACTGAGGTACTCGCTCTATTCAAAAAAGCCTCTACTCTACCATGTTCTACATTAAATGACCCATGGGAAACTGTTAATGGATAAAAGAGATTAATGTAGGGAGCTGAATTTCAAAGCAAATAGTATAAGAGAAGATCCAGAGACAATACCAGCCACAGTATTCATGAAAGAAACTAAATGGGGTAGGCCCTGAGGGGATCTCCAGTACATATGTCTGGATAATGAGGTCAAAGAAATTTTAATTTTGATACAGAATTAAATCTTAAATGTATTGATTTTATTGAAAGAGCACATAACTTGAAGGCAGATGTATTTGTATTTGACAATAACTTTGCCAAGTAGAAGAACTTATGTAAGCACAGGTTTTAAGTGTGATAGTTTATGGAGCCCTGTGCTGAGGAAATACTGAGAAGTAAGAAAATTAGACATTGTTTGACTGTTGCCTAATGGCACACCTTCATAACCTAGGAAAACCATTGATAACATGTTCTCAGTTATGAAGTTCTCAGAAGAGAGACTTGGGTAAATGTATCACACTAAAAAGCATATTTCTAATTTTACCACATCATCTTCCAAATACTCCAGACTTTTATATTTGTAATCCTGACACATCAATCTCATTTGTGGGGTGGTGAAGATAGTGAAGAAGTCCTTTTCATTTGCTCTATAGTTTTGGGAGTCAGACTGAACAACATTATATTCCAGTTCTCTGCAAACTATATTCAGACTAGCTTTACTCACTTAAAGTGAACTATCTCCTACATAAAATGTGTAAGAGTGGGGAAATTATATAATAGGTAAAATGATTGTTCAACAAATACGAGAACCTAAGTTCAAATCCTCATGTATGTATATGTATGTGTATGTGTATATGTATATGGGTAGGTGTATATGTGTACACACACACACACACACACACACACACACACACACACACACACAAATTTGAGTGGTATCTTGTGCCTGTAATCTCAGTGCTCCTACAGTAAAATGGTGAATACAGGAAAATGTACAGAAGCCTATGAGATAGCTTAGCTGTATACATGCAGTGGCCCAAATCAACAGACTCTATGTTAACCAAGGTAGAAAATGCAATATTAACACCATCTAATTTCCAGAAGTACTCAGTGGCTTGCATGAACCTATACTTAGAAACAAGAAGGAACACACTCATCCATGTATAGGTATCATAATATACATGTACACTACACAAAAGAAAGATTTGATAGCAAAGTAAATGTATCATGAGCCTCAGGATTTTTTTGTTGTTATTTAATATAAGCTTGATTATCCACAACAGTAAATTCTGTGGATTGAATTTGTGGGGAATAGAACAATGAAATGGTTATGCTGTGATATATTTGTCATTTGGTTTCCTTTACAGCTGTTATAAACTATGTTACCTTTGTCAGTTTATGCTAAACCATAATGTAACTAATGTTACTCAAATGACTGACATAATCGATACATTATCCACTTAAGGATTATCTCTGCAGTGAGAAGTCTGACGTCATCATTTGGGTTGTAGTTAATCCAACTCTTTGTATTATGTCTGAAACAACTCATTCCGGTTTTGCTCTATGATCAGGGCCCAGTTCTGCTATCAGTGAGGAACTTTAGAATTCAATTACCAGTATCTGCTTCAATCTTTTGGAAGATCAGGGAAGAGTTGAGAATGGAAAACATAATCATATTAGTTCAGCCAATGAGCTATGTTGTACACAAAGTAAATGAATTATCACATATACAATTTTTAATCTGTAATTCAACATCAGAAGACATCAACATATGTCTTCTGTAGAAACATAAGAATTTTGGTGTCTACACATGTTTTCCATCTCCAGATTCTTCTTTCCTTTGGTTTCTTCTTGAGGCATTATAGAGCTACATAGGGTTTTTGTTTGTTTGTTTGTTTTTATTGAGTTGGGAGAAGAGTTGTCCCAGACATGTTAAAGCCTTATGCTAGACCTATTTGGTACAGAGTTGATGCTAGCTATATTCTCTTTTAAAACAGATTCAAGTTGATACTTCTCAAGGCAAGGATGTATGTGTGTAAAGAGATAGCTCAGTGCAATTGCTGATGTTGCAGAGGACCCAAGTTCAGTTCCCAAAACCACATTAGGTGGCTCACAACTGGCTGTAACTCTAGAACCAGGAAATCCAATATCCTTTTCTGGCTCCACAGGCATCTCTATGCACATGGTACACATATACATAGACAGGTTGGCACTTACAGATGCACATAAAAGTAAATAAATAAATAAAGATTATACTCCTCTACCTTTTGCCATGTCTAAAAGGATTTGCTGCAACCAATTTCATCATATTTGTTGATTCCCTTGGCTTGCCAGACAATTTAAATATTTCTTTTATCTTGGGCTTTATAGTATACAAGATTTTTCCTTCCCTTTGTCTTATTTGATATTCAGGCCAGGTGTTTTTATTTTTAAAATGAGAGTACTATCTTAATTGTGCAAGGTGTGTTGTTTCAGATAATATAGCTAGGAAGTAGGGGCAAAACTAATTGAATCTTGGTCCTCCTAGGTCCCAGCCCATTCATCTGCCTACTAAGAAATACTGGGTCAACAATTAGGCAGGGCGGCTTCCATATGTGATATTGGTCTAAATGTGAATAGTCTCTCTGGAAGACAGTCATGATTTATGCTGCATAAGTATTTTGTAATGTTTCTTTCATTTCTTCAGATACTCATATGCTCTCCAGGGGAAGGCAAGTTAGGGCAAGTTAAAACAAAACAAAACAAAACAAAATGGCCATAAAGTTTGAGTGCTTGCTTCTAAAGCTGGTCTGACTGCTTTACAATACTCATTTGGTAATAGAAGATAGCACTTACATAGATTTTATTCATTAGTACCTTAATATAGATGAACAGGTTTGCTGAAAATATTTGAGCACCTAGAATACCTTCTGATTAAACACACTCGTTAAATCACATCACATTGTGCATATTAGAGAATTCTGCTGGAATGCTTGTAGAACACTCACTTGATATACTGGAAGGGAAAGAATTATCTTTGAAATTGGTAAGTTATGGTCACATTGGTAAGATATTATTCTAGGCAAATCATTTAACTACTCTGAACTTTGACACTCCCCTTTGAGGTAGAGTTTTGAAATGCCATTTTGTATAATTATATAAAGGATGAAAATCAGATCCATAAGGCAAAAACACTTAGCAAATATGCTTTCTCTCTTTTGCCCCATCCCAAGCTACTGTTAAAAGTCAGCTTAAGTCTTGCTCCTTACTGAGATGCACAGCTCCTGTAAGGACTGATTAGTTTTCATTCTTTCAAGGCTCTGTGTCTTCTGCCCCACCCTCCCACTTCTGGGGGCTTCCAAAGTGGACAGGTACAGGATGTTCTGTGGTCCATCAGAGGTTGATACTCAATCTCCAAGCCAGCAGTCTCAGTTGCATTTTGCACATGTTTCATCTGAAGGCACACTCGAGCTCTTGGTGCCCATGTGTGTGCCACCAATTCTTGTACCCAAATTCATTTCAAGTTTGAAAAGACTAAGCTCAGACTTGCCTTGAAAGAGATTACCTAAATTGTTTTTGCCCCCCCCCCACATACACATACTATTTGACTAAAAGAATATGCTTTAAATTTGTTGACTTTCTCTATATTAGAATCAAAGTGATTGGAAGATCTTCTGGTCTCAAGGAATCTCAAAGCACCTTGCAAGGCAATTTGACTAGTGCTGAGGCCACAGAGGCCAGTATAGCAGCGGCAACCCAGCACTTCACAATTAGTCATGCTCAGTTTGAGATAATCAAGTCTGTTTTTATTGGAAGAGCAGAAGAGGGAGGGAATGTCAGTTGGCATTTTCCCCACATACCCTTTCTGAAAGCGTCCTTGGCTCTTCAAGTTTCACCTAAATAACCAGCTCAGGAAAATTTTCCACTACCAGAAAGCAAAATGTGGTGGTGCCAAGCTGATGACAGGGTGATGTCCCTGGACATTGAGCAAACTAGAATGACCTCAGGATTGGCTTTTTTCTCCACCTCCTTTTGTACCTTAGGTTCTTTCTCCAACTTGCCTCTTTCCTCTTCCCTGTCTCCAATGTGTTGTCAGGTACAGGTCAGCAAAAAATGTGTGTAATTGTAGGAAGATACTTATTTTTCTACATTTATCATCTCTAGTCATCACACCATTAATTTTATATTAAAGAGAGATTTGGAAATGAAGATACAATAGCAACTGGGCTTCTTTCCCACTAATAATGCTCAGTATGCTGGCAACTTCATGTTCAGACTTGTCTTTCTGGTTTTGCTTAGATTCATACAGAGATGCAAAGGCCATCTCTGTATTGCTCATTTTCTTTTGTCAGGCCATATACCAAGTCCAACAAAATGTTTGCTGACTATAAATTAAGATCCAATTACGAACTTTACTGCTAGTGTCTTATCTTCTACCTTGCTTGTTTTTTTTTCAAAGATTTATTTATTTATTATATGTAATTACATTATAGCTGACTTCAGACACTCCAGAAGAGGGCATCAGATCTTGTTACGGATGGTTGTGAGCCACCATATGGTTTCTGGGATTTGAACTTGGGACCTTTGGAAGAGCAGTCGGTGCTTTAGTAGCTGACCCAATCTAACTCCTTTGCCTTTATTTCCTTAGTTCCCAGAGCAAATTTTAGACCAAGGGCCTTGTGAATGGACCCAACCACTCTTTTCCACGTATTCTCACTGGCAGAAATTTAAGGCTGGACTTGCATTGACCATTGTTCTGCCAGTGCAGTGCTTTCTTGTGGTATTGACTACTGGGTCCCATAAACATCCTTATGATAAAGTTTTGTTATTGACACTTTGAAAGACATTTTGAGGGCACACTCAACCTAAGTAGACCTGAACACACTCCCAGAAATGTCTGCCTATTTCCACAAAAAAAAAAAAAAGATAATTAAAGGAGTATTCTGAAGAACAAGTCCTCAAATTAGACATGGCAGATGGGATTTGGATCAGGTGGTGGGCGGCATCTAGCCAGCCAGTTTCTCCTTAATTTCCTAGTTTATTTACATAGCTGAGGAGTAGTGCTGAGATTGGGCGATGGTGAGCTGTACCTTCAAGCATGCTTAGTAGTTCTTAATGAAAACTTCATATTTTAGTAAGGAAGCTTTACAACACTCAAAGGAACTTTTTTCTTTACTCTGAACTTGACCTTTTGTTTTCTGTTAGCTAGAGAATGAAAAGTATATTTCCTTTCTGTTTTATTTCTTTCATCTTTCTAGATGTTTAATGATCTGAGAGAACTCTATCATTCCAACCTTGACTAGTTAAAGAGCTGGGAATTTGGTTTAGGCCATAAATTTGTAAAAATGGGCCTAGAGAGATGACTCGGCAGTTAAGAACACTCCGAGCTTTTGCAGAGGACCTGGGTTCAGTTTCCAGGAAGCCGCCCTAAGCTTCAACTCCAGTGAATCTGTCACCCTCGTCTGGCCTCCGCCAGCACTGTAATGTGTAGGGTACAGTTACATACACTGGGGCACACAACTACACACATCAAATTAGTTAATCATTTAATTTATTAATCTTCATAAACTGTGGGAACTTATGAACAAAATTGGGGATGTAAAATGTCTTTTGCTTTGGCAATGAAGCTGAAGAAGATCTTAGTGTTAAAGTGTTTAAACATGTATCACTACTTACGGTAAAAGCAATTGCTCGAGCTTTCTTAACCTTAAGATTTGAAGTCAAGGCCTGGCTGACGTATTTAATGATCTTAAGACATGTGGCTTTACCACTTTAAACTTCAGTTTTCTTCATCTGTAAACTAGAAATAATGACAATAATTACTACCTCACAGAGTTTGGTAAAAGTATTTATCTCATTAGAGGGAGAATTAAATCAGGTAAGTGATGTGGGAGCATCTTGCAACTAGTAAAATATAAACTTAAACCTCTTTTCCTTTTTCTTTCACTATGCTCTCAATGCTTGTATAGCATGGATAGTTAGATGGGACTCTAGACAGAGAGATAGACAGAATCATTGCTTAAGGTCTCTCCAGTTTAAGAGTTTGTAAACTATGTTTTCCTCCCTTTCAGACTATCCCACATAGGAAAACCATCTTGTAAGACAGAGCAGAAATCTGGAAATCATCAATTTTGATAATGTCTCTTAAAGTGTAATGTGAGACCGTGCTCCTCCATTAAGTGCTGGTGTCTGCCTATTGTTCAAATAAATAGTAAAATGCAAATGACAGGAAATTGGCTGGATTCTGAATCCTATTTTTACTTAGGGAAACAATAAGCCTGCAATGGTCACCATGACCTTTGATTTTCTGTTTCTGTAACTTCACACTTATCTGGGATTTTCCTTCTGCTTTTGTACTTTATGTTGGGATTTCTTCCAGGTATAAGACCAGCCTTTAAAGCAACTCGGTGCACATGCATGAGTTGCTGACCTAAACCTAATTATCATGAGAAAGAAAATAGTATAGTCATGGGCAAGAAATATGAATACTACCAAACACAGAATTTTGTGGCCAGAGATCTAGCCTAAGGGGGAAAAAACTTGTCACTTTATTATAGATCTTCGTAATGAATATGTGGTAAAATGTTCCCATTGATTGGATGGAAGAGAATATGAATGTTGTCTGAACCCAAATCCTTCGTGCAGCTGAGAGGAAAATATATAAGTGGAAGAAAATATAGAAATGATTTTTAAAATGAACAGGATATCACATGCTAAACTATTTAAAAAATCAAAGATTTTGGCTTCTGAATATACTTCTGATGAATTTGTTTACATTCATTTTTAAGATTTTTATTTTTATAATTTCATACAAAACTACTAGGTTCACATATTTCAACCATACCACTTTTCCCTCCAAATCTTTCTGTGTTTCCTGTCACACTCCCTCTTAAATTTATGACCCATTTTCTTTAAATATAGTTACACACAGCTCAGTTTCCTTATCTCACTTCCAAAGGACATGGAAGCTTTATTAAAAGTTAGGCCCAGTACAGGGGAATGCTAGGGCCAAGAAGTAGGAGTGGGTGGGTAGGGGAGCAGGGGAGAGGGTACTTTTGGGATAGCATTTGAAATGTAAATAAAGAAAATATCTAATAAAAAAAAGTTAGGCTTGGCTAAGTAGGTTTTTCTCTTTATGAGTACTGTACCCCTTCTCCCATTGTAGTGTGATTGAATAGGACTCAGCAAGAAGACAGGCTCCCAACCACACAGTTCTATTAAGTGAAAGTAAGCAAGTCAAATCAGGTTTTGGAATTAAACACAATTTCTCCAATGGCATAGAAGAGAATTCCTAGGGGAGAGCCATAAGTTGAATACTCTAGGTTTAAAAAGCTGTGATATAATGATGCTATTCCTCATTTTTCCTCTGAGTTGATATTGACTCCTCCTTTGTGCCTACTGCTGACACCATGTGTGAAAAAATTTCTTCCCTTCAACAGCAAAACTTATTTTCATGCAAGTGACTAAGGAATAAAAGATTCTTCACTACATAGAAAAAACTATGGTTTCTTCACATATGAGATAACTCTTTTTACAAAGGTATGGGATGTGCGCAGAGGTGTAGATAGCCAAGATAGTAACTATGTGTTGAAATTAAAATACTCTATATCCAATTATGAAAGTAAAATGATAAATTCAAGATCTTGCTTACAAGCACCCTGATGGACACCTTATTCTAACAAGTGATGGCCATGATCTTATTAGTAAAAAAAAAATACATATGGTTGGAATAGGCACTGAAAGAAGTTACTTTATTGTTAATGTGGAAATTTGAAGACCTATGCACAGTGCTAAAGGTGGAGCTGGAAGAGACTAGGCTAACCAATAGATAAGTACATACGCTCCAGAAAGAGTTCTCTTTTAAGTAAATGGAAGGACAATGCAGATTTATACAAAGAATTGCCATGTTTTCATATTTTGAAATAGGTTTGGGTGAAATCCTTTTGTAAAGAGGAAGTCCCGTCACTGCTCTTAAGTATGATTTGATATATGGATATATCACTGACAATCCAGGAGCACTTCTACTCTACACTAAATGTTCTACTTTAACAGTATACTTAAGGGAAAGATTTTTATTTACTGTACTAGGTGTTACAGCAAGACTGAAGATTAGATTATACCAGTATCAATCACTTACAATTATTTTCAGCTCCAGTATCAAGAACTTGTAAAGATTGTTATGGCATTATTTTTTTTTATCACAATACAGCCTTGAGAGAATTCTAAAGAGAATGGTGAAATTAGCCACCTCTATAAACTGTCTTAATGAGTGACTAAGTCATTGCTAGTTGATTGATTTGTAAGGTCTCTTCTTTGGATAGCAGAACCGATGGATACATTGTAGAAAGACAAAACTAAAAAGTCCAAAGGAGCTAGACTTTTATGCTTTCTTTTTTAAAAAAAAATTATAAAATAATGCCAATGAAAAAGAATCTGTAACAGCAAAGACTGCAAACTCTTCTGCTGCTTCCACTATAGGCACTTCAGTCCATTCCTACATCACAGACGTAGGAATTCCTAGCTACAGTGTTTCCTTCTTACTTGATCTTAGAAAAGGTCAGTGGTCATAATCTAGCCTCCTATGTGATTCCTTTTTACACTTTTTACCTTTCCATTGAAGCATAGATGAACATTCCCTCTCTGGACTTTTCCCTCAACTTAAATTCCTGTTTCTTTCTTTCTTTTTTTAACTGAAACTAAATCCTATATACAAAATATTCTAATTATAATTTCTCCTCCCCCATCTCTTTACAAATCCTCCCCACCCACCCACCCAAATCCACACCATTTAAAAAAATGTTCTTTCTTAATAATCTATTTAAAAGATCCACACTATTTTATCAAATAATAGAACTGTAAAATTTTCCTAAAAATATAGAAAAACCATGTTTTCTCCTTAGTTATTATTTTTCTCCAAAAATGGAACTAACATTTTTATAATGTTGACAATATCTTTGCCACTCATATTCATATATATATATATATATATATATATATATATATATATATATATGTATGTATATACACGGTTTTCATTTTTAGAAAACACATATAAAATTTAAAGCAATAGGTAATTTTTAGAGTAATTTTCCAAAATAAACTCAGATCTTTAATCAGACACAGCCAATAATAATTTGATGATTTTAGATCTTTCTCATACTTTGGGAGGATAATCATTTTTAGAATGAAGAAGCTATAGATGTATTGCACTGTTTTTATGTGATAAAACATAACCTTTCTCCAAGAAATCAAGTCTTTGTAACATTTTTATCTGAGAACAGATTAAAATATTGCCTTTTAAATAAAATAATGTTTTTATTATTTGAGAAGTTAGTATAGTGGAGTTTATAAATTTATACTCACCTTTGTCTATTCATCCCCAACTCCCTACTCCCTGTCCATCTAACATCATATTCTCTCTCCCATCTCTCTCTCTCTCTCTCTCTCTCTCTCTCTCTCTCTCCTTGTTCAAACCTATGGACTGCAGTTTGTGTTATCCAACTGCTACTACTCCTGAGTTTGAGGCCTGCCCTAGAGTATAATATGCCAGGTCTCTTAGTCAGGTTTCTATTTCTGTGATAAAATCCAAGAATAAATGCAGCTTGGTGAAGAAAGGCTTCATTACAGCTTATATCATTGAGACAGGTTAGAGTGGGAACTGAGAATATTAACCTGTAGGCAGGAATGGAAACAGAGACCATGGGGAAATGCTGCTACTTCACTTTCTCCTCCTGGTTTGTTCAGTTTGTTTTCTTATATCCAGGACTGTCTTACTAAGTGCTGTACCGCCCACAGTGGGCTGGACTGGGACCTCCCATAGCAATTATTAATTATGAAAATCCCCCCACAGTCTTTCTTACAAGGAAATGTTAGGGAGGCATTTTCTGTACTGAGATCATCTCATCCCAGATAACTCTTGCTTGTGTCAAGTTAACAAAAAAACTAACTAGGACACCAGAGATCACATTTGACTGGAGAAAACTGACTTTCCCTTTACCAGTAAAATCCAAATGGTTATAACTCTTCATCTAGGGATGGGACTTCATGTTCACTTCCCCTCCATCATGTTAAGAATTTTTCTGGCTTGTGTATCTTGTCACAACTGTTCTGAGTTTATATGTACACTTGCCCCATTGTGTCCAGAAAACAGTGTTTCCTTGACATCATTCAATATCCCTAAACACTTACAATTCCTCTATTCCATCTTTTGAATAGATTCCCTGGGCCTTGAGGGAAGAGAGGTGATATAGACATCCTGTTTAGGACAGACTACTCCACAGTCTATCACTCTCTGCATGCTATAGAGTTGTAAGTCTCTGTGTTATTTTCCATCTACTTGAATCTTTGTATTTTACACTGTATTATTCTTAGGGATCTGGAGAAACTTCTTTCTTTTCCTTGTTTCTCTTTGGGTACTAAGAGTCACGGGAAATTGGTTAGGATGTATCTATTTCCAATAAAAAAGAAAAAATATCTTTTTAAATATTTTACAACCTGTCCAGTTAGTATTACCCCTATAGCTGGAAGGAAGGTGAAACATGAAGAGGCTCCTAGAAGATACTGAAAGGAAGTGTGAGGGCCAGATATGATTCTGATACGTGAAAGGGAATTGGGGGGGGGGGAGATATGATTCAGATAGATTAAAGGGAAGGGGGCAGATATGATTCGGATACTTGAAAGGGAAGTGGGGGAGCAGATATGTTTCAGATACATGTACATGTGTATGAATTTTTCATAAAATGGAAAAAGCCCCTTTTGGAATAAAAATATTTTAAAGAAGGTAACTAAAACAAACTAGACAACCACCACAATAGTTAGTTTAGTAGTTATTTTTCTCCTACTCAAGGCATTTGTCTTGAGTTGTGTTTGTCAAGGTCTGATGTTATTGGCTTCCATTGAGTTAAAACCAAACGTTCTACTAAACATCCCACAGTTCTCAAATGTCTTAGTCAGCCTTAATTGCTAGCTTGTCTAGAACTCTTTGAGAGGAGAAACCTCAATTAACGAATTCCCTATATCAGGCTTGTCTGTGAACATGTCTCTGAGGGATTTCCTTGATTATTAATTGATTGTTGAAGCATCCAGCTTACTGTCAGTGGCAACATATGAAACAGATAGTCCTGAGATATGGGGGAAAGCTAGCTAGCCATTACGCAATGAACAGAACCAGAGAGCAAGCCAAAAGCAAAATTTCTCTATGGTTTCTGCTTTGAGTTCCTGTTTAAGTCCTGCCCTGACTCCCCACAATGATGGACAATAACATATAATATGAAGTAAATTCGTTCCTTCCCCAAGCTGCTTTTGGTTGTGGTGTTTGTCACAGCAACAAAAAAGAAACTAGAACAAGATGGGTCCAACAGAAAAGACTGAACTAACCCTTCATTCCCTTTCAGTGGATCTCAGCAACTCAGTGGTCTAGGAAATGCAGAACCACTCTTGAGCTCTATCAATGTCAGGCAAATCAGTTAGCATGCCTATATGGTCTCTTTTCTTGCTAAATTGTGTGGTCTTAAAGAATTTCTAAACACGAAAATTGCATAAATGTGTAAAATATCACCATTACCTCTTTCCTCCCAGGATTAAAGAACGTTTTGAGACCCTACTTCATTTGTTTGTCTTCTAGGCAGTGCATTTTACTTTTTGTTATGATTCATTTTTGTTATTTAACTTTAATAATATACAAGAAACAACATTCAAAAATCTATATTGTAGAACAATCGGTATTTAAGCTTCTATGTTAAATTACTTTGAATATCTTAGTTTTCAAACAACATTTAAAATATACTTTGGCCTTTCTTGGCTATTAAACCAAGACCACTCCTTAAGTATACTGTATATTTTGAGGAGTCTACCTTCTTCCTTGTGTTCAGGGTATGTGCACACAGTTCTCCTAATCCATAAGAAGCTACTCAGATAGATAATTAGATTATCATGCTACATGATCTTATCACACTGGTTTTAAGCACATGGAGATAAGTGATTGAAATTATAAGCCATTTGTCTAGAGAAACTGGATCATAGCCACAGTACATTCATTGAAGAATCATAAAGAATGGTTTCTCAGATATGTCAGAACACAAAGCAATCCCTGATTTGCACTGGAAAGTGAAAATCCCTTTATGAAAAGCAGGTCTAACTTTGCTTGTCTCTCCAGGCACCATATGCCAAACACTAAAAGTATGCAGATGAGAGCGCACCCATTCTACAGGGATAGAAACAGTTAAGTAGCTTGCTCTGATTGCATAACCATGAAGAGGTTTACTTAGTGTAGCAACTTGTTCAGAAAGCAGTTTTGTTGAAATGTAGGAAGAGCCTCTGTTAATTGCCTTGAACAGGAGTCAACATTTTTTTTCTTCAGTGGCAAGTCTAGTAAACATTTCAGGCTCTATAAGACATATTTCCTCTGTCAAAGCTGCTCTACTGTTTTCCAAAGCAGCTGTACACAACACTGAAGTGATGGCTGTGACTGTTTCCCACTTAGAGACTTAGCAGTGCCCACACCTCCCTCCACATACTTTTGGCTGCTCGAGGTGTTCAGTCCAAAATTGTGTGTGTGTGTGTGTGTGTGTGTGTGTGTGTGTGTGTGTGTGTGTGTGTGTATACATACATACATATATATGAAGAAGATATATAATCTTGGAATCTTTAAATCCTCAGGTCATCCAAAATTAATTTCCTAATTTTTTCACCACAACCTGGGCTCTGTTATTATTTACTCCTTTCTAGCCAAACTTTTGGGCTACTTGACAAGTAGAAATGCAGGTTTTAGTGGAACTGCATGAAGCTGAAGAGAGAACTGTTCTCTCTACTGGCCTGTGAAATGACTCTAGTAACTATTTTCCTGCGACTATATGCCTTATCCTTTTTATAGAGAGACCTTTTCACGTCATGGCCTAGAAACTGTAGAAGCCCTCTACAATTAAGGTAGATTATTTCTGGATAGCTAGCTGTAAAAGTGAAATTAGAATTACACAACTATCACTCTCTAATTTGGTATGAATTGCTTTTGGATAAAATTTATTTTAATATATTTAACTAAGTATAGCATAATTTTGGTGAAAAGACAACCCATTGCATGAATACAACTTTTGAGTTCTCGAGTGTCTTTACTAGCAGCTTAACTAGTGTTGCAGAAATTTGGCATTTAATTTTCCATTTGAACCTCTGACTATTAACCTTTAAAATGGGGAAAGGGTAACAATCATGATAACTACACTGAATTTTGTTAACGCTGATTGAAGGATGTTAAGTAGTTTTATTGCCTAGCATTGTTTCATATGAACATGAATTCTAAAAATTGAGATTAAATGAATTTGATACAATACAAAATGTGCTAAATAGCCATTGTCAAAAAATATTTCCTTTTGATTCTGCAGGAAGTGATAGTAATTAGTGTTATTCTAATTAGCAAAATCTTCGACTAGGAAGATAGAGATGTGTGGATTCCTAGCTAGCCAAATAAGTATGCTCCAGTTCAGAGAGAGACTCTGTCTCAAAACTTGATTTGGACAGTGATTGAATAAAACTGTTAACCCCTAGTCTCTACACATACATGCACATACATACATACATGTACATATACACAGATGAATACAAACATATAGCACATGTACACACAAAAGAGAAAAATAATTTTTGGTTTGTTTTAGATTATTTTATATTGATATTTCTTACTTATTTCAAAGCAGTGTTTTGTTAATTTTATTAGTGAACATTAATATCACAAAATTATTGGTTTCTCCACAGCATTATGTAATATACTTGGGTCATATTCTATATTATACTCCCCTCTCTTGTCACCTCCTATGATCTCTCCTCTACTTTCACATTTTCTATTTTAATGCTAGTTTAAACATATAAGAGAAATATATGGTATGTGTTCATTTTGAACAAATGTGTTCACATATTTATATATAATATTTCTTTACATTAAGTGCTGGTTTATAGGGATACAAGTACACAATAGAGAAGCTATCGATCATCTATTCATTATTATAAGACATTGAAAATCTCATTATTAATGCTGCCACCGCAAACTCAAAACAGTTGTTTATTTCTTTGATACTTTTAAAAAATACTTCTGAGGTTATAATTTGTATGTGTTGAAGCTCCCGGGGCCTTACTCATGCATATTATTATGTCTATTGTTGATATCCTTGTTGGGCTCACATTTAGACAGTCATGTTGATAAGATTTTATGGGTATAGCTTTTGGTATTATAAGAGACAATTTCACAGCAAAGTCCATGATTCTCCAGTTCCTTGACTCTTTCTGGCCCTTCTTCCACAATGTTCCCCGAGGCCTACTTGCAGGAATGTTCTGTATCTATTAGGACTGAGCTTCAAAACTCTGCATTTTGGTTGGTTGTTGCTTTTTGTAACAGTTTCTGTTGCAAAATGAAGATTCCTATGTGAGGGGTGAGGACTCTTATCCCTGAGAATAAGGACAGATAGTAAAAGTGTAGTTGGGGATTTCATCAGTTTAAGTTTAAATATTATAAAGGTACTACTCATCCTTAGAAACTAGTTCAAATATTCTTTTATTAATATAAAATAATTTGTTCCAAGCTTCTTCTTAGGCATATTCTTATGCTGCCCTTGCCTCTCCTCCTCTTACTTCTTTTAGCTGTTCCTTCTCACTCTCTCTTTTTCCTGCAAGTGGCAGATATTGATGTGCAAAATTCTTTTGTGTGATTTCAAAACAAGCATGATCCTATCTACTTAGCAAGCATTTCTTCAGAGGCCTCATGATAGATGGAGTAGAAGTTGGGACATCAAAGAGCTTAATTTGAAACCATGCTGTTTATTATATAGCCTCTAGTTTGAGGGAGTATTTGAGAGAGGGTGTGGAAATAAAGGTAGAGGTAACTGCCAGAAGAAGATCACAAAAAACCAGAAACAGACATTCATTATATTTACATTTTTATTTATATTTGAGGAAGCAGAGTTAGTATGTGTTCCACTACTGGCTTTTTATCTACTTGTGGTTGTAATAACTACTAATTCAACTCTATCTTCTGGAGTCAATGTGTGTGTGCATTTAGACTGAATATATACATACATATACTGTATTATAAAGATAAACTGGTCTTTTTTTCTTTATGCTAGTACAATGAGTTTATTTGATTTCAGGAGCTAGTTTGAAGTACTGCATTTAGGCCCTTAAGCATTTATTAAACCACCAACATTGTATTTGAAAGGCTAAAACCTCTGTTTCCACTTAGTATTGTTGATGAGGTGAGGAAGGGAGGAACATTTTTCTATTCTTTGCTTAGACCAGTGCCTAATCTTAAAGTTAATTGATGATTGAACCAGTATTTACTTTATAGTACAAACAATAAGAGTTCAAAATGTTTCTATTTGACAAATTAATTCAATTTAAAGCCAATTTCTACCCTCTCTTGTCACCTCCTATGATCTCTCCTCTACAATAAATTTTTGAAAACCAAAAAAAGAAAAAAGCATTTTAATGTGTGCATATTCAACTATCAGCTGAAGAAATTTAGGTAATCAGGCTACTTCTTGTTTATATTTTCACCCTTTTAAATTTTAAAATGGATTCTTTATAGCTTTTGGTTAGTTCATGAAGCATTTTGTACAACATATTTAGACCACATTCATGCTCCTCCCAGAGATCCACCTATCTACCTGACTCACTCAATTTTGTGTCATTTTTCAACCATCAAGTCTAGTTTGTGCTGCTTATATACTCTTGGCTGTGTGGCCATCCACTAACGCTTGATCACATCCATAATGAAAAAATGAATCCCCATCTCTCAACGCTTGATCACATCCATAATGAAAAATGAATCCCCATCTCCCAGCAGCTCTCAATTGCCAATGGCTTCTCAATTAGGGATGAGATTTTGTCCTATCCGCCCTTTCCCATGCTGGGATGTTTGTCTGCCTTTTGTTTGTGCAGAACTTGTACATGTTGTTATAATTGCTGTGAGCTAATATTTACAACAGCTTTGTCTTTTCTTGAATCCATCATCTCTGTTCTTTGGCTCTTTCTACCTTTTCTCCCTTAATGACTCCAGACACTTTGGAGGAAGGATATTATAGGCATTTGGGGCTGAGCAGTATACATTCTCTTATTTTCTGCACCTTGACCAGTTGTAGCATTCTGTATTAATCATCACCCATTACAAGATAGAAAAGATATACTTATCTATGTACATAATGATAAGTCCATATGAATTGGTTTAATACTATGTCCACTTAGCAAAATACCATTAATTTCTTCTCTGCAGCCCATTCCTTGTATAGCCACAGATTTGTAGCCAGGAAAATGGTACCAGGTATTATGGAATAGGTCATAAATTTAATCATAAAGTGTTTATAATTTCCATGCTATTTCTGTCAGTATTTCACCAATGGGCATGTCTTGCCATGCAAGTTATTATTGTAGCATACAACATTCAAAGCTGAATAAGACAAATGATTACTTTTCTCCTCTGGAATCATGCATAACACCTTCTAGCACTATAAAAGCTAGTCAGTAGGGATGAAGCTTTCAGGTCAGCACAAGCTTGAGTTCTTCATGATATATGGCTCATGGGTGTGGTCTGTTCATAATGGGGTCGAACTGTCAACTCCTGGAAGATAGTCAAGAGCATTACCAATAGCATGTAATGTTTAGGGGTCTATGACAACCCACTGACAAAGACTCCAAAACAGATAACCTGTTTCTGCTATTGTGATTTTTGTGGACTGGTGGCATAATGTGGGGAAATTGGTGTCTGGGTTTAGGATAACTACATATTTTAATGATTTTGTACATGTGTATAGATGTATTTAAGAAGTTTCTATAGTAGTAGAATTTCCACATGACTTTTTCAAAAGGTCTTTAATGTTAATTATTTCTCCCTTATTCCTTGCCTGCCTTGCCTTCCTATGAAGTCTTCTTTAATATGTTTATGCTTATAGTACAACGTGTTTTATATGCAGCCTTCCTCTGTCTACCATTTGAGGAAAGATCTTGACAACTAGGTAACTAGATAATGTTATAATGGGCAAGACACTGTTTCTGTTGGTTGTTGCAGCACTTTTTAAATAATCCATCACTTTATCTCCTTAGTTACCAGTGTAAAAGGGGGATTTTGTGGTCTAAAACTGATTACATTTCCTTTGCTAGGAGCAAGGTTGGTAGGAATCCTGATGTACTGGAAAACTCCAAGGTCACAACCTCAAGTATTCCCAAAGGTTTCTTCCAGTGGCCAGTATTAGAGAGAACACAGTTGGAATAGCCTCCTAGTTTCTAGAGATGTGTACATGATTATGGGATGACTCAGTTTTTACTTAGTTGATGCCACTTTCATTTTGGACAGACTTTCTGGAGGGCCAGCTTTACTTGAATGTGTGTATCCATTCCACCCTGAAGCATTTTTTATGAGAAAGCATTTGTAGAGCAGTTTGCCATTTTGTTTTACAGGCACTCTGCAGGCTATGAAATGGTCATCTGGCCTGTTAATTTGTCTGAGAAAAGCAGTTTTCCCTTTCTTGTATCCATGGCTGACACAAAGCCAAAGGGGTAACTCAGGGAAGCCATATAATATCCATCTGTCGATTCCAAAATGGGTGAGGGGTTAGGCTTAACTCTTCATCAAATTGAGATTTACTGATTTGTATTTGTCCCAAAGTGGACATGTCATAGTGTGTTATGGTAGCATCACAGCTCATTGGCACCACTTCATCCAAGTGAATCAGTCCAACAAAATATATGTTGAGTGCATTCTATACGAGGTCCGTTGATGGTGATGGAACTAAAGAAATTATATGATATATGCAATTATCAGATGGTGAATATGTGACTAATTTTGAAGGGGAAAGTGGTCAGAAAAAAAGATTTTAGAGTGAGTTGAGGGAGGAGAGGAACCAGACAGACTGTAGTTCATTAAGTTCAAGGAAATGGAAAACTGTTGTTTAATCAGGATGCAGGTCATTAGCAACATTCTCTGAAGTTACAGAATCTTGGTTGTCATCTTGAAGTTCTTTTATCAATTTTTGATTAATTGAAAATTTTATATTATGGTATAGCATATAGTGTTTTTATATTGTGCATGCAAACTGAAATTATTAAGTCAAGTTCATTAACTATGTATTGTTTCATATCCTCACAACTTTTAGTAATGCAAATATTTACAAGTGAGTATCAGTTATTTTGAAACATGCAACACACAGTGCTATTGACTTTAGTTCCTATGTTGCAGAGTATGTCTCAAAATTTATTCTACCTGACTGGAATTTAGTATTCTGGAGACCTTCAACTTACTTCTGTAAATAGACTCAAAATATTTTTTTTTAAAAAATTGCTATTTATCGACTAAAATATAAATATGACATGTAATATTTTCCAATATTATTCTATCTCATTGAGATGTTACAATTTCTCCACAATTTTAAATCTAATTTATTCAAAGGATTTTCAGCAGAGGTATTACCTCATAGAATTTTCAGTTGATAGTGACAACTCAGAGGAGAGAGACACAGAATGGTAATCCAAGAGTTAGTGAGGGCATTTGGGTAGGCAGAGCCTAAACTAAAATGTATTTTGGCAGAAAATAATGAATGCTATGTGTTTGAGATGGTACTAGATATTGCAAATGCCTAAAACCAGAAGGTTACTAAAAGAATCTGATTTCCACTGGCTGTTTTGCATATCATCAACATAAAGAAATATATAAAGAGATGGCCTGGTGTTTTTGAAATAACTGGAAGCTTGGGATAGGACCTTAACTTACTATATAACTGGTAAAACCACAGTGATCATCTTTCCCTTTTCCTATCTGAGATTCCCTCAGTTATAATTGAGGGACTGAAACTTTCTAGTCATTTCCTTGAGTTATGTGGAATAAGTGAGATAGTACTCTTGAAAGACAATGTGTTATACAAACATTGGTCTCTGAGGCAGCTGTTGTTAATGGACTGAGTATTGTGCCTGCCTCACAGGGTTGTTGTGAACATCAAATAGGATAATGGGCTGAAAGCATTTTTCAAACTTTAAAGTGTGATTCAAATGTTAGGAATTAGTAAAAATAATAAAAGAGAACAATTCATTCTCTATCCAGATGCTCTGGTTCCATTGTGACTCATATGCTCATTCAGAGCTGTCCAGATGAAATGCCACTTAATTTCTGCTGGCTGGAGTTCTACATACAACTGCACCAAATAGAACCACAAGATTCTGGGCATTAGCTTCTCCCCTGTCAGAGTTTCACTCTAGGATTGACAAGACACCTGTACATGCTTAGCCGCAATCACCCTTGTACTCACATGTTATGTTGTGCATTTCCATACTGAATTTGGCCTCAGGATTCCAGAGCCAATAGAACACTTAATTTCTATCAAGTTGGCTTAATATATCAGCCTTTGAGTTTGATGCACAGTAGGGCCACTTGTTTTTTCTGGGTAACTAATAATCATGAAATAAGACTTGATCTATAAGTCAAGTTTCACATTGCTTGTGGTCAGTAGAAATACCTTAACAACCACAATGAGCTATTTCCATTGGAGTTGATCACATGGAAATTTTGCTTTTGTATCTGCAAAATAGAAAGTAAAACTGAGAATTGGAGCAGATCCCACTCCTACCATCAAAATTCCAAAGTAAAAAAGATTGAATATCTTTCAATTACACTGTTTACTAATAGAGGTGTGTTCCTAACTCTACATAGTTATTCTATTTTAATAGAATCAGTTTAACATACTCAGCCTTTGGGCTTTCACAGACCATGATATATATTTAATGAAGAATTTATTTAATGTGTATGAGTACAGTGTCATATGGTTACAGATGGTTGTGAGCCACAACCATATGGTTGCTGGGAATTGAACTCAGGACCTCTAGAAGAGCAGTCAGTGCTCTTAACCACTGAGCCATCTCTCCAGCCTACCATGATATATTTTTAACTTGACATCATTTAGAATAGGAAGGATGGGAGGAGCCTGGTTCTTTATCTCTTTTCTCTGAGCAAAGAAGTGAAATTTATAACTCTCAAAAAGAAATGCTAAGCTGAATGAAGGAATGAATGAATGAATGAAGCAATAATGATGAACTTAGAACATATTTGAGAATTGTATACTAAGTTGAAATTTCAAGTTATCATGTAATATATTTAAAAATTAAAATTAAAAACATAATGAAAATTTCCAAGAAAAATTGTATCACTAGCTAATGATCATGATTTTTTATTATTATTTATTCTGGTCATGAAGTTATATTTTCATGTGTTCTTCATGTGAAATGTGATTTTTTTAGCATATTATAATTCTTTCAAATTTAAATTTCTCCTTTTACACATTGTGTTGTAACTTTCAATTTTTAATGCTATTTTGAATACTAGCATCTGATTCAAAACAAGTGACTGGTTAAACTTAAGTTTAGACTAAATAAAATTAAGGAAAATTAATTTCTCTGTTCCTCAATGATTATATCCACAAGACCAATGCTGAATAGCCATGTGTCTAGTGTGCCTGATTTAATAGTGCAGATATAGAACATTTCCATTAATATTTAAGTTACATTGGGGACTCTAACCGTAGAGTTAGTATACCATGCTCTTCTGACCCACATTTTTTCGTGTTAGACAGCTGTTCTTTTAATTTTGAGATATTATGGATACAGTGACAGTGTATGCTCTGCTCATGGCTATTTGTTTTGGTTAAATTGATTTTAAGGATAAGTTTCAGAAGTGATGTTTTTAAGCTGCAAAATATGAACCAAGTCTTTAGAACATGCCCTAATTGTTTTAAACTTTCATAAATTTGAAAACAGTTTTATAACATGTGTGATTATATTAGTTTCAATGAAATTTTACTAACACTGACCATTATAAATTAACTAGCTTTTGTTCTGTACCATTTTCCTTAAAATGTTGTTTCTGTCTTATTTACTCTGTGTACAATTTGGGTTATTATTATTGATAATGTGGGTTCTTCGCTTGATTTCTTTATATCTATGTTTTTGTCTATTTATATTTTCATTTGTCTGTTTGATTTTGATCAAGATCATTGAAGCTTCTCCACAAAATATGTTATTTTTATAACAATGTATTTTTGTCCATTATTTATTTTTACTTAAAAGCTTTTGCACACTAGATAAATTCTTAGATGATAGAGAGTCAAATAAGTGATTATCTACATTTTTGGTTAGTATTACCTCTTCCTGTGACAAAATTACAAATAGTAGGCATTAAATTTTTAAATTCTTGTAAATATGATAAGTAAAAATAATAGTTAATTATCACTTTATGTTGCCTCTCTTCAACTATGAATTGAAATGAGCATTGTTTCACATGTTTTCTTTGTTTCCATGTGAACACCCTGTTCTTAGCCCAATCCCACTTTTTGTTGCTGTTTATTTGGCTTTACATCTGTTTCTTATATATTTATGGAGATAGTTTTATATAGAGGAAATTGATTCCTTGTCAGATGTATTACAAACACATTTAAGTTCATTCATAGGTTTTCATATCCATCCGACTTAAATTATAAGGTACATTGAAGTCCATTATCTTTGTCTTCATTGTTTCAGTGTTAAGAGACTATAGGTAAGTTTGATTTAAATAATGTTGGAGAAGTATTTTTACAAAAAAAGACTCATGAATAATTGGCATGAGAGTTAGAGTGGATGATATAGAGTACATAATTCAACATTCATTTCCTCATAAATATTCAATTTTTCTTTATAAAGGAAAATGAAGTCAGTGTTAATGTAGGAAGGTGACTAAAGGGTACATGGGAAGTTATTGCACAAGGGTTAGTTGCAACTCCTTAGCTCTTTTGCTCCTTCTGTTTAACAAAAAGAAACATTTCTTTAAAAATACCCATTAAGCAACTCAGAGCAAAAGATGCAACACATTTGAAAATAAGCATCTTACATTTTAGAGTAATTTTCACTCATTTCAAAACACAAGGATGTGTATTATTTCAGAATAAATTAAATATACATGCTCTAGTTATTTAGCTGAACAAATATCTAAAGGAACATAACCTTTATAGCGACTGTTGTTACAAATAGTAAAAATGTGGCTTTATTATTTTTTAACAGGAATTAAGTATAATTTTTAATTTGATGAACATGTGTTTGGACAAAGTATTGAATGAAATCTAAAGCCTTTTAAATTGTTCGGAAACTTAGTCACCATAATCTACTTTAAATGCAGAACTTCCCAGGTCATGATCATTCTAATGTCCTCTTTGGGATCATCAGCGTAATTAGGGTCAATCTAAGGTCACTAGCCCAGTTTTTTGTAGTGCAACCTGAATCATGCAGCTTTATTTACACTTGCTTTTGTACATACAGTTTCTGGTATAGGACAAATCTCTAAAAGGACTGGAGATAACTTCATTCATCTCATTTCAACTCATGAGAACTTCATTTCCTGTATTATAAGCCCAGAATATTGGGTTCCTGACTGTGTTTGCACCAGCTCATATACAAGGTGAAGAAACCTTCACACTGGGAAAAGCAAGCAAACAGACTAGGATACACCATCAGCCCCAGATGCTACTTGTTTAGCAGGGGAGAGAATCAGTCTTAGAGGAAGTCACTGGCCATGACACCACAGTGCACTGACACCGAGATGTTGCTGGTAGGATGAGAGGAAGGTCATTGCAACAGAGAACATCACCTTTCATTTTGAATGGAGCATGACATTTCTTGTTATGGCTTTTATTGAAGACCACATTTGTCTTCATACTGGTCATAATAAACTAAGAATAAATTGATAGCTGTATGATTAGATACTGGGCATAAGTAAAAGAGCAGAGCAATGAAAAGGTTATCAGAGAAACATAACTAAGAGTCATTATTGGATCACATTCATTGTGTGTGTGGAAAACTATACATATATGCTAAATTGTGCTCATCCACAATCTTTAAAATTTGTAAGGCAGACTCAACTTTGAAGTATCAGTCAAGGCACACATGGACCTATTAATAAAATAGAGATAGTATAAACTTGAAAAAGCACAAGCTGACCAAGTATTGCTTGAACAATATAATATCTTGACTGACGAGCAACTCTTACAATGTCAGGCTTAACAATAAAATCATACTTGTCTCCAGTATAATAGAATATTTTACCCTTTGTAAATGAAGTAGGAGGAAAACATTGAAACCATCGAAACTATCTTTTGATAAATGTGGGACATAATATCTAAATCTCCATACTATTGAAATAGTATTTAACAGTATTTAAGCACATCCTATAGTAAAATATAAATGTCTAAGTGAGCTTAAGAGCACCTCTGATGAAAAAAAAAATCAACCTAAAGCTGACCAATTAGAAAGAAGTCTAAAACATATTCACAGTGTATTCCACAACTTTGGTTTCGTTTGTACCCTTATAACAATATATGAGAGGGCCTACAGATCTTAAACTTTTTCTGTTCACAATCCTTTTTAGAAGATTTTGAGAATTTTTTTTAGAAAGCCTTGGGAAATTAGGTGTATAAAATGGGTATGCAAATCAAAAATTTTTTACCAATATCTCCTAAAGAAATTTACTTTCAAACAATTCTCTGGTATAAATATAACTTTAGATTTTATTAAAGGTGAAAGAAAGTTTTCTTAAAAAAAAAAAAAGAACTCTAAGAGATAAAACACACTGGGCAACATGAACACAATCATCAGAGGTTCTACAATGTTGTGGAAACAGAATTCTTGGTAATTGTTCAACCAGTTCACTAAGCAAACAAATGCTCAAGCAGGAAAGAATGAGTCTCATTAAAGGACAAGTTTCTTTGCAGATTTGTTAGAATATGTAAAGTTTCTATGAGACGTGCATAGTGAGGGGAGAATACGCCTGTACACAAAAGTCATTAAGTATAAATAAAAGATATCTGGAAAGAAATGCAGATGCTGAACTTACTGGTAAAGATAATCTCCTTTAAATACACTAAAAATATAGAAACAGTCTAAAATTAAGACATCATAAGGGTAAAATTTCAATAAGTACATGATGGCAAGAAGGAGACAGATTCTAGAGAAGAGAATAGAAAGCCTGGAGTTGAGATGTATAATAATTGAAACTAAAAATTTATGAAAAGTGTTCAAAAGTAAATTTCAGCTGGCAGAGAAACTAAAAAGAATATTTGAACACATAATAAACAAATAGCATATATTTTATAATGTAGAAAGGAAAATGATGAATGATAAAGAAAACTGAAGAGTCTCAAAGATGTAATGAGACACTTTACTGACACGCCAGCCTGCATGTAATAACACTGTTAGAAAGGAAGGAGAGAACACAGCAGAAAGAATATTCGAAGAATGCTGACAAAAAATATTGAGAAACTTGCTAAAAACATTAAGATTCACAGCAAAGCACATAAGCAAATACTTCAAGAAGGAGGAAACTGACATTCAGACAAATCAGAGTCAAAGTGGGGAAGCCAAATATAAAGAGAACTTTAACATCAGCCAGAGAAATAGGGTAGGGAAAGGACAATAAATAAAGCTGTCATCGAGGAATTCAGAATTCAACAAAATTAGCATTTGATTCTGACTTTCACATATTGATTTACCTCTTATAATTAAAACTCTATTGAAAATAGCTTACTAATAAAAATGTTACACAGCAAGATTAGGAAGAACCAAAGTTTGTACATCTCATAAAATTTCTAAACCATGAAAATAGCCATTCTGAAACTATGGAGCCTATGTTAGGTTTTGCACTTTCACTACCAATTATAGTTGTATGCACTTATTCACTGCAAAAAGAAATCAATGTCAGAGTTAAAACTAAAAAGAAAAGAAAAGAAAAGAAAAACATATCCTCTTTCATGACTCATTTGTTTATTACCTGGATTTCATCCTTCCCTATCACCTAATGTTTACCATTTCTTGTTCTCCTTCCTACATGCTATCCTGTACCTACAAGTATAGTTGTTTACATATGCAAATTTTGCAATGATAACAATAAGAGATTTATTTTGGACTCATGACCTTGTTCAATGTTAAACATTGTACTTTCATCCATTTTTCCCATAAAATTTGTGATTCTATTTTTCTTTAGAGCTAAATTGTAATCTATTTTATAAACAACATGTGAAATAAAGACTTACCAGGAAAATGAAAATGGCAGAATTTGTTATTAGTTAACATACTTTGCAATAAAAATGAAAATAACTGGCTAAAGACCAACTAAGTAAAGATAAAGTATTTATATATAGATTTTATTTCCTTAATATCATATTTTCATACAGTAAAATTCTATATGGAAGTTTATAGAAATAATATATTTTTGACAATAAAATACAAAGGAAGGGAGAGAGATTTAACAAAAGTTGAAGTAAAGAAATGGTATCACATAGTAAATAAAATTGCAGAAAGCAATAACAAAATGGTATTAATATTACTGAAGATTGACATAAAATGTATATGATTAATCATACTTTTTTCAGTTAACATACATAAATGACATGGGCATGGATTATTTTATAGCTGATTCATATAGATGGATCATAGATATCAGATGTTCTTCAGCTTTTGCAGCCAGGGTCTCTCTATGTAGTCCTAGCTAGCCTTGAACTTACTGAGATTTGTTAAAGATGAAGACCACTACACCTGGCTTTGATAACAGTTCTTATTTAAGAGGAGACACTGGTGCTACAGAGGAGGAGGAGTTTCAGCAACTCTCTAGTACTTTTACAATGTAGATCTGAGGGAAATTCCAGAAACAATGTGTCTTCCTAGAGCAATCACTAGGAAAATTATATTTTCAAGAAGTTACTAAAACAGTTAAAATTGGTCACAAGAAAATATATCTTTCGAAATGATGAGATAATAAAAATGTAACAGGGGAGCAAAATGTCTAGGGAAGCAATATGGAAGAAATAATTTAACCCTAACAGTAATACCAGTATGTAACTCACCTGGTAGAAATGAGGATATTCTAAAGAGATTCTGACTATCAAACAGTTGAAACAATTGACTCTCTCCAACCCCCCAAAAATGGGGATTGTGTTGTTCCCAACAGAAATACCATGCTGGTAAAAGGAAAAAGGGTTCCCATAGGACAACAGGTAAATAATGATGGTTCAAAGGTTTGTAGGACCACATAAAGCATGAAATGTTTTCTAGATTAAATCATATAATAAGTCATATGAAAACACTTTTCAGCTTCAAATTATAAGAATCAAGGAAGTAAAACTCCACTCTACAGAGTGGGACAACGTGATTTCAAATCAAGAACTTAATAAGCAGGTTTTAGAAAAGATATTTAAAGAACACTTACAGTCTCACAATTAAAGGATAAATAAACTCGATTTAGATATTTCTCCAAGGCAAATAAACAAATAGAAGTTGTTAAATGTAACTCATCTCTACAGAAATTAAAGTAATGACTACAGTGACCTACCATGTCATACTGACTAGAATGGCAATAACAACAGCAGCCACAGTAATAGAGAAAGTGATGAGTATTGCCAAATATGTTGGAAAATCAAAGTTACTGTGCACTGCTTACTGTTACCCCTGACTTGGCAAAATCCAGTGGGTACTTAAAGCTAGTCATACAAATACCCTATCACAATTCACAATCAGGCATTATACATATTGACTACTTCATTCTTAGATATATATGCAGGAATCGAAATTTATGGTCACATAAAAACCTAAATTTGGATGTGCATAGCAGCATTATTAATATTATCCATGAGTAGAAACAAATGTTTATAAAATGAACAGATAGGCATAGTGAAGTATGTCGATATAAAGATCATGCATTACTGCTATAAATGGCTGAATCTTGAAAGTTCAATGTTAAGAGAGCCAGTCATGAACATTATATTTTGTATGATTCTATTTATATAAAATGTTCAAACTTGGCCAATTCATAGAGAACAAAAAGTGGATTCAATTATAGAAGCTGCAGAAATGGGAGAACAAGGAGAGACTGCTAGGGTTGTAGGGTTTACCTTTAATGACATAAAACTATTCTGGAATTGAACAGTGCTGATAGTTGTCCAACTCTGTAAATACATGAAGATCAATCAAATTCTACACTTTAAATGGGTAGATATTTTCCTACATGAATTATATCTTAATGATGCTATATAAAACACAAAATAATATTTTCCTTCTCCCATAGTCTTCTATTCCTCTATATTAATTTGCCTTTTTTTCCAAATTACATTGCAATTACCCTTGTCTGTCATTACCTTGAGAGACAGTTGTGGCTTAAAACCTATTGGGCTAGGCAGCGAATATATATATATATATATATATATATATATATATATATATATATATATTGCATCCCATGACATGGGATACAGTGAGGAACTGTGGAACTGTGGTGGTAAGTGTTCCTATGGATACTGCAGGTGGCAGTGGATTGAGAGCTAGACTCCCCATTCGACTCTTTCTTATTCTCCAGCTCAATCCTAAGTATCCAGAGAATATTTGAATACCAGAAACATCTAGTAAATACAAATACAAAGTAGAATATTTATTTTAAATGTGCCAGAGGATCGCAAGCACCCCAGCATTAGGCAACCCTAGCCCGAATCCCACAGAATGTTGTTCTTTACAGCTTCCAAATTGTTCAGAAGGCAAGAACTACCATGTTGCAAATTGGTTGTTTGTTCATTGCATAAGTGCAGCGTACAAAGAATAACTTTCCACACCCAAGTGCAGGGGATGCCAATGAAAGCCATCTCTTAACCATATCTCAGAGAACAGTTCACTTTCATCTGGCCTGGTTCCACTTCTTCCCACTCCCTTTTTCCTCCCTTTTGGGGCCCACCTATTTCATGCCACATCACCTTGTTCTCAGGAGAAAGCAACTGAGGCTCTTCTTTGCCAGAAACATGAAAACCCAAACTTCTCAAAGTTGTATTTACTTGTTCATTCATTCATTCACGGATTCAAAAAAAAACTTTTTTGACAAAACACTAATTAGAGGGCAATGCATATGCTAAGGACCAAGGATAGAATGTTGACTAAAACAATTCCTTGACATTCCCAAGGTACTATAGAACCAAGTGGTCCAGCAAACACTCTGGTTCCATATTAAAGGCTATGTGTATATGTCTCCTGCTCATAAACTCACCAACCATTTTGCCTGAGCCTCATCTTCCTTCAGAGACAGTGTTAACCAACTAAGGACTTAAAGAGTAAGTTATCCAAAAACTACTAGAAAATAAAACCGGAAGCAAGGCTGTAAAGAAGAATGAGCATGGCCTGCTTAGTCAGAAGTTCTAGTTTCTTAGGCCCAAGCCCAACTCTGTTGTTTATTGGTTGGCTAAGTCACTTAATTTCTCTGCCTTCTTTTCCTCATCTGGAAATGGAATGAAAATATTTGTCGGAGGAATGTTGGACTTAGCAGTGTCTGAAATTATTTGTTTCAACATTCTGTACTTGTTTTATATACCACATATAGATGTGGAAACCTTATAATAGCTGGGAATTTCATCTGATTTGTTTGAATATGTACCCGTTGCTCAATGGTACTTGTCTTATGTTAGCGCCAAATAAAATTTCATTAACAAAAAGGGTCAGTATAATTGTTCAAATACTTTTAAATTTATGAAATGCTATCTGTTGTTGTTGCCAATCCACTCAAATTAAAGTTTCTAATGAAAGGCCTTGTTTTCTAAGTATAAGAATGCATCCTGATTCATTGGAAGGAATTCAAATTGTAACTGTTTCATTCTGCTCTACTGAGGAGAGGGCATTTAACCTCCCTATGACCCTTCTTTTGACTCATCTCTTTGCCATATCAGATTGTTGGTTGTACAGACCCCATAACTATTCTTTATTAACTTGCATTGCCTTATAAGTATGGCTTTAATAAACTGAGAAATCGGAGGGTCAGAAAACACGGTGACTGATCACAAAGGTTGGTGACTGAATGCCTAATGTCTTATAATTTTCAATCTGTAGAGCAGACTCCACAGCAGTAACAGAGGTGGGTAGACACTGCCCATAAATGGAAAGCAGGCTCTTTGTAGCTGCAGTTTGTCTCCTTATCACTCAGGCTGATGAAATCTGAAGGTAGCGTGCCAGAGGCCCCAAGATGGCTTTGCAGACTGGAACGTGCTTGTTCGGCTTATTGAATGGCTTGTTTTTGTTTATTTAACAGTGACAGTTCTCCAGCTCCATGCTGCCTCACTAGTACCTAGGTCCAAAAATTGCCAAGCATGACACATGTCCAGTCTCAGGTTTTTATCCTAGATTACATTCTGTTCACCTCTGTGTTTCTTTGCAATTTACAAAGAGATGGTTGGTTGCTTTAAGATCACAGAAAGTAATTATTCTCAACTTCTACCAGCTAAAGAAAAAGAGAGAATTTGAGAGAGATGGTTTAGCTATGAGTGGGAACTTTAGGGCCAAGATGAAGACTGAATGGATATTATTGAATCTTTGGTGTTTTGTGGAAATTAGAAATTTTAATTTGTCTGATATAGTTTGGCAGCATCTCAATTTAGGGCTCAAAAGTTGTTCACTCTCTGCCTTAGTCTTCATATTTAGATGCTCCCTGAGGGATAACAAGGCTATTTCTAAATAAGCACTTTGCTGTTCCTTGAGAGTCGTAATAGGAGAAAGAAAAGAAGCAGCATTTGACCAAATTATTGGTGGAAAGCAGACACTTGGGTAGGTTATGTGATTAGGAGATACTTGTTCCTTGGACGAGTTCTACTGCACAAATGAGGACACGGGCATTCTCTTTCTGGGGATACAGAATCAGAGAGGGCTTCCTCGAGTCGTTGCTGGCCTCTTCTGCCGAGGTCTACATAATGATGCAACGTTATAAAAAAGACAGTTGGTCAGAGGCAGGGTAGAGAGTTTGAGTTCCAGAGAGGGTGGATATAAGTAAAACCAGAGGGCTTGTCATGGCAAAGGTTAGGTTAGGAACTGTAGCAGCTTTGCACCCCTGGCAGACCATATGAAAGAGGTTGCAGAAGGGGTGAATTTAAGAAGTAGCAATAAGCCTTAAATGCCCAGAGAGTACTTTGAATTTATAGCTTATCAGCCATGTGGTTTTCACTTGGGCACTTCATAGAATTACAAACACTCAGATTTGACCTGTAACTCTAGACTAAGACAACGCTGGATTCCGTAATGATATTACAAATAAGCTCCTCTTGTGATTCTAATGTGGCAATGAGTTCAAAGCACTAAAGTGAGTCATGAGTTGTTGAGAGCTGTCAGTGAGAAGAGTTACAGAAGCAGATTTTTTTTTTTTTTGCTAGAATAGCACCGGAGTCCTGTGCGAAGATAAGACAAGAAGCAGGAGGACTTGAATAAGGCAGTTGCAGTTATTTTGAAGACAAAACTACGTGTGTGTGGTGACCATTTAGGCTGTAAAATTAACAGATATTAGTCATTGATTGGCTGATAGGAATGGTGGTGGCAGGTGGGATGCATCGAGGAAGTGTAGTACATTAAGTCCAAAATGACTCAAAGTTTCTGTGTTGAGTCACCGCAGAATCTGAAACACGCTGTAAGAGACTGTAGCCTAATGGTTACTTTTAGAGTCAGAAAGGACTTGAGTTCAAAGTGTAGGGCAACCATTTACTACTGCTTATATGTCTTGAGCAGAACCATTAAGGCGCTGTACCCCCAACATTTCCTTCTATAAAATGAGAATGGTGATACATACCTCACTGACTTGTTCTAAAGATCAAATGAGGTTAAACTTTACTTCCAACTCAGTCGGACAGGCACCTAGGAAATGCCAGGTGTTCCTATTCTACTATTTATTATAATATATCCTGGAGTGAAATGGGGTCAGGGATTTTGTTAATCATTGTCAATAAGCCCTCTTCCCACAATAAAAATAAGTCTATTACTTGGAGGAACAGGGTGATTTCCCCAGTTTCCAGTTAATAGTTGTCCTTGTTGTGTTGGAGTGTAAGAGATCAAAGTAAGTTCTGTTCTGTTGTGGGTCAGTGATACAATAGACCTATTTTTCTAACTCCTGTACATTCTTTGAGCCAACTTGAAGTGTCTAACCTTGGCTTCCTGGTTTCAAGTGGAGATTCAAATCTAATCAGCGTTTCACTGTTACCAAATTGGGTTTGTTCACATGGTGCTATCTATCTACTTTTGAGTTTCTGTGGCACAGAGACACTTGGCTAAAAATAAAATCACATTTCTTATGCCAAATTATGTGTGTTTTCCCAGCCTCAGACAATGTCGCAAAGGGGCTTTAAAGGTAGAATGTTTTCCCAGGGTTTTCAACTGGCTGTTACTTTTCAGCCTTAACTAGTAGTATCCAGCATAGCCGGCAGAATAATGACTGTACAACTATACAGTATGAGATTCTCTAAACTTATGTCAAGGGGAAGTTGGAGTGACCTGGTGAAAACAGGTAAAAGAAACAGCTTTGGGGGGAGATATGCCAGATCCCTTCCCATGTATTGTCTGATGTACTTGTCACAATAACCGTCTGAGCTTGGAATATTATGCTCCTCATTTTATTTGTTTTTTGTTTGTTTGTTTGTTTTGTTTTGTTTTTCGAGACAAGGTTTCTCTGTGTAGCCCTGGCTGTCCTGGAACTCACTTTGTAGACCAGGCTGGCCTCGAACTCAGAAATCCGCCTATCTCTCCCTCCTGAGTGCTGGGATTAAAGGTGTGCACCACCACGCCCGGCATGCTCCTCATTTTATAGTTAAAGAAACTGACTATACAACTAGCGATGAGCAACAGTGGCTTTCAGGTTCAGAATTCTCTGTTCCTTAGAGTCTTTGCTTTCTCTCTCTTTCAAAGCTACTCCAACGTACTAGAATACGTGTTTCCTTTGAGTTTCATTTGTCTCATCTGTGAACTTCGGGTCTGAGGACACTTACTGCCATTCAAAGCAAATGTTACAGGCTAGACTTTAAGAGAGGGGTCAAGGACATGTATACCTTTGGAACCTTATATTTTTGTATCTGCTATATACTAGATAACTCAATAAATGTTAAAGACGTTCCGGCAAATTGGTAATCCCATAGTGACTGACATCTGTCTTAGTGGCACTTGTATTGCTTAATGCTTTTAACATTTCTTAAAGTTTTCTGGGATCTGACTGAGTGGCTGTATTATGTGGGTTATTATATAGACATTTTTTTTTGCAGGTTCCACGTGTCTCTTCCACATAGAACAGATAAGCTTACATGTCTTACTCTGCAACAGAACCCTAGCCTAGGAATTATAACAGCTGCATTAGAGTGCCAGGCCTGCTTATTCTCATCAATTCTCTGTCCTTCTGAGGGCACAAACTTTTACAGTGAATATACAAGGAGGTGAGCAAGGCCATATCAGATATTTCTGGACATTAAAGCACTTGGGTAACTAGGAAAAATGGACACCAAACCTCACCGAAATTATATTCTGAAATCAGAATAAAGGTGTTGATTAATTTAAGGAAGCTCCTATATGAGTTTAATGTGTGGCTAATGAGTAAGAAACATTGGACTAAAAGATTTTTAATTACCATCCCACTGTGATAGTTTATAGGACACAGTGCTATATAGTAAAATGAAAAAAAAAATGTGGGATTTGGAGGAAAGTCTTAGGGGGTTTGCTGCTGTAAGAAAACACCTCAACTAAAAGCAACTTGGAGATGAAAAAAAATATTTAGGATACACTTCCACAAAACAGTCCATCACTGAGGGAAGTCAGGGTAGGAACTCAAGTATGGCAGAAACTTGGAGGCAGGAACTGAAGCACAAGCCATGATAAAGTACGGGCTGCTGGTTTATTCCCTATGGTATCCTCAGCCTGCTTTCTTATCCACCCCAGGACCACCTGGCCAGGGGTAGCACCACACACAATCAGCTGACCCTTCTTGAATCAATCACTAAGTTAAGAAAATGTTCCACAGGCTTGTCGCCAGTTTAGTATTACAGAAGCATTCCCAGTGGTGGTTTTCTTTTCTCAAATAATTTTAGCCTAGTTAAAGTTGATATTAAAGTTAGCGGACTCCTGGGATGTGGAGTAGGGGAAGGGTGGATGGGAGGATGCAGGGAATGGAATATGAAGTGTAAAGAATAAATTAAAAATAAAATATTTTTTTTAAAAAAGCTAGCCTGCACAAAGACTATGAAATTGCTCTGCCATGTACTGGTTGTGCGATTTTGAAGACATAACCAAATGCTCTGGTACCTCTGGATCTGTCATTTTCAAAATAGACATATCCTCTGTACTCTATAGTAACAATTGTGAGAATTAAGCACTTTTGATGGCGCATAGTATATAGCAAGCCCTCAGTAAATAGTTTTAATAGATTAAAATCAAAGATGTGAGAAGCATTCTAGTGAAGGAAAATTTAACATGTAAGCTGAAATGAGGTGTTTTTTAAAAATTGATTGATTGCTTGCTCTGTGTTTCCTGTTTCATTGGCAATGCATTCCGGAAACAGAATATGGAAACAGATCTTGCTCTAAGACTTGATGACACTGCAGGAAACAAGCTGGTTAGTTCTTCCATGGCTGATTGGCTATGATGGCTTGAAAACTGTTGGGGAAAAATTGGCTCAATGAAGATAGCAGATGTGGTTTGGGAAATGCAAGGATATGACTATAATAAGCATTCATCTGTTCAGCTCCATTTCTAAGAGTAATAATAGGAGAAAAGGATAGATCTGTCAAATCGGCAAGACACTGCTGTCACCATTTCAGCTATCTCGGTGTGCTTTTCAGTGCTATAAGGTTTAGGAAAATGGTTTAAGCACAAAGAATATATCAGATGCATAGTAACACATGACACTTTTATTCAACTTTATATACTGTTTAAAGTAGTATATACTGTTCAAGCTAAAGGCTTAATTGCAGTTTAGAAGCATAAATACTGTGATCTGATCTCTAGATTCAACAATAGAATGTCCACCGTCATAAGTAATCAGGAACATAGTAAGCACACTTCTCGCACCCAACCTGGCTCCTTGTACAGCATTTCTCTTGCAACAGTTTGCACTTTTGTAACCCTGATTGAGACTGTGAAAACTCCTTGAGACTAAGTCCAGTGCCTTTATTGTCTTGGCATATGCAGCATTTAGCAGAGTTGTGCCATATCACATATTACTGAATAAAAAAAATACATACTGTATAAATAAACAATAGTATTGTCTTTTCCCTTTCATGATATAGTATATGTATATGAATGAGTTTTATACCATGTGCAGTATAATTTGGAAAATGAGACATGAAGGATGATAGAATATAAATATTTATATATCTACCCTTTTATAAAAACAAAAAATACAAGCAAAAGCTATGAGACTCAACCCTTTCAGAACTCTAGAAATGAAACAAAAGCAATATAAAGAAATTTATTCAAAAAGTTCCCTAAGTTATCTTTCTATGATGGAAACAATTAGACATCAGTAATATAGGGTAAAGTGGGAAATTCCCACATGAATGGCAATGAACAACAAACTCTTAAATAAATGTGGGGTCAAAAGAGCACAAATAGGTGAGATGAGATACTCTAAGACAGATGAAACTGAAAATATGCTGCACCAAAACTTAAACTAGTTTTTAAGCTAAACTATAGTTTTTAGCTATAGCTAAAAAACTTTCAAACTATTAGATGAACAAAGAAAGTATAGGTTACTTTAGAAAACATGTTTGATAAAACATGATTGATATTGTGATAGTGCATGCCAAAAAGATATGCTAAAGAGGAAAGGCAAGAAAAATCACGAGTTCTGAGCTTGGTCTACTCCTTGGGCTGGGAATGTAGGATCAGTAGTAGAGCACTTGTCTAGCATGTCTGAGACCCTAGGATAAGTATTGGATTTTAATTGATATTTTAAATTTATTTATTTATGAATGGGCATTTTGCCTGCAGGTATGCATATATGTCATATGTATGCCTGGTACCCCAGGAAACCCAAGGTGGACATGAGATCTCCTGAGACTAGAGTTACAGGTGGTTGTGAGCCACCATGCAGGTGCTGGGATCTAAACCTTGGTCTTCTGAAAGAGCCCCCAGTGCTCTTAATAGCTGACACATCTCTCTAATCCTTTAATTTATATTTAAAAACAACAAGAACAAAATACTAGCAAATTGAGTCAACTGATAGCTTAAAATTTTTTCAAACATTAACAAAAAGGAATTTACCACCAACTTCTATTGACTTCCATTTCACAAAGGAAATCTACTGATATGATGTACTATATTTAAAAAGGTATGGCCCTAGGGATATAATTCAGTGGAGGAGTCCTTACTTAGCATGTGCAGAACCCAAGATTTACCCTCTAGTATGACAACAAAACAAACAAAAATAATAAACGATAACAATACCAGAATTATGTCAACAGATACAGAAAAAAAAAAACATTTAGCTAAAGTTCAATACCAATTTTTGATTAAACAGTCCAACAACTAGTCATATAAAATAACTTTCTTAACCTGATGGATATCTTATGAGAACTGCTAAGCTAAATCATACTTAATAATCAGAGATTGAAATCTTTCAATATAAATCAGAAACAATGCAAAGGTGACTGTCCTGACCATGTGTATTTACCATTCTATTAGAGATGCTAACCGCAAGAAAAACAAGTAACAGGCACCAAGACTGAAAACAAAGAAGCAAACAGTTATGATCCTAGATAGGCTAGAAACCCACAATGAACTATGAGAAATAACCAAACGAGTGCAGTCAGGTTGCTGACTGATGTGTAATGCCCAACTACATTTGTATATTCTGGAAAAGAATAATCTGGAAATTTAAAAAAAAATTTACTATGACCAAAATAGCAGAAAATATGAATAAATTTAACAAAAGAAGTACAAGGCTGGCCCACTGAAAAATCACAAACCATTGTAGAAAGTTATAGCATATAGAAAAAAATAGAAATAAATGAGAAAATCACTGAATATTCATGTATCAAAAGATTGACTATTGTTAAGGTGTCAAGAATTCTTAATGAAGGAACGTTCTAGCAAAATAGTGGCTTAGGCAGCTACTGGATGGAACACAGGGTCCCCAATGCAGGAACTAGAGAAAGTACCCAAGTACCTGAAGGGGGCTGCAACCCTGTAGGTGGAACAACAACAGGAACTAACTAGTACCCCCTGGGTTTGTGTTTCTAGCTGCATTTGTAGCAGAAGATGACCTAATCGGCCAACAGTGGGAATAGAGGCTCCTTGGTCTCCCAAACTCCATATGACCTAGCACAAGGCAAGGCCTGGGCCAAGTAGTGGGAGTGGGTGGGTAGGGGAACAGAGGTGGGGGGAGGGGTATGGGAATCTTTCGGGATAGCATTTGAAATGTAAATAAAGAAAATAATAAAAAAAAAAAAAAAAAAAAAAAAAAAAAAAAAAAAAAAAAAAAAAAAAAAAAAAAAAAGAAAAGTAAATAGCAAATAGCACTGAAAAAAAAATAGTGGCTTAGGAATAAGGAGAAAAAGAATTTTAAGAGGATTGTTAACATGGTCAAAACATAACATGTATAGATATGTAAATGTCACTATAAAACTATTCCTTTGCACAATGTATATTGATGATAATTTTAAAATCCTAGCTGCTTTCTTAGCAGAAGTTGAAAACTGGCCCTGAGATTCTTATTGAAATATAAGGATCCTAGAAGGGACAAAACAATCATCAGATTAAAAAATAAAGAAAATCAAAAATTCTGTCTGGAAACTCTTACTTCGAAGCTTCAAATGAATTTAATGAAAATGTGATGGGGAAAATTGAGATAAGTTGTTAGCAAGATCTCTTTCTCCTTTCTTCTCTCTCACCCATTAGCCTCTTAATATTGTTTGAGTTTGAAACTTTATGTATACGCAGCAATTAATTAAAAGGTATACTATTTCGAAGGGAGTGTCAGTCATACTGACATGAGATGGTCACATATATAAGAACACTATTAAGAATCAAAAAATAAATTTCTACATTTATGGTTAACTGATCTTTTAACAATGTTTGCCCAAACTTTGGGGGTTGAAGCAGTCTAACACAAGTCTGACTTGCTGTAAAGTCATGAGGAGAGTTGTACACGTAGCCTTTAGAACTTAGCTCTCTCTCTCTCTCTCTCTCTCTCTCTCTCTCTCTCTCTCTCTCTCTCTCATAAGAAAATACTACTGGACCTAATAAGGAAAATTGCTGTTCGACTTTTGCATTTCACCTTGGTTCCACAATCATTGAGGGGCTTGCTAAAATGAGACCAACTTTCAAAGCTTCTCAATACATTGGCAACAAGAATATTTGGGGGCAAGAATCAAGAATGAAGAGAAGCAAATAAGAGAGGGAGAGAGGGAGGGAGGGAGGGAGGGAGGGAGAGAGGGAAGGAGGAAGGGAGGGAGGGAGGGAGGGAGGGAGGGAGGGAGGGAGGAACAGATAAGTCATAAAGGCTATGTGTCCAACTTTCTTCAAGGTTGACCTGGCATTTTCAGGTAGACAGCTTTTGGCAATCCACTTCTATTTAATTAGCCATGCATGTTTAAGTAAGTATGTAAATAAACTAGGGGAGTTGGGGAGGAAACACGATGCACTTGTTCTCAAAGCAAACCTTTGTGCTTGTATATAGATTGTTGTTTAGGAAGGTATTCTTTTCAGGTTCTTATTTAATGCTTTATTATTATTGTCAAAATAATACATAATATATGCATAATGATAAAATGAATGAATACTCATGTGCTCTCATTATAGAGCCCACAGTGTTACACTAAGCCTGCTAGAATTCAAGGTCTGTGAGGGCATAAAACTTTGGTCAGCTATGTTCATTACCCTAAGATGCTACCTGACATGCGGTCGGTGTGTCATGATATTTCTTTCCTCTTCAGACCATCACCTCCAGCAATAACTCAGAGCTTAACAGTGTCTTAAATTTGGGACCTATTATTCTCTTAAATTTTAATAACTTTTCACATATATACTCCTTAACAATGTTGTTGCTTTTTCCAGAAATTTGTACAACAAAATTAAATGCATCCTCTAATGAGTTAGGCCTATTACACATTAGTATGTAAGATTTACCTATGAGGTTTCAGTCAGTGTCCTTGCTATTGATGACTTGTATTTTGTTGAATAAATATGCCAAAATTCATTTCTGTTTTCTCCTGTCTGTAGATATTTGGCATTTCTGCTTCTATAAACAAAGCTACTATGAGCACTTGTGCACGTGCTTCCTGGTCACATGTGCAAAAGTTTCACTGGAATATGAATCTGGGAAAAGAAACTGCAGCCAGAATTTTTGTTTTCATCTTCCAACGTTTAGCCCATGAGTCAGAACTACAGCATGCCCTTATTCACACAAAGAGAGAGTCAGGAGGGCTGCTGCTGTCCAAAATATTTTGAGAACTGAGTAGAGAAGAAAGGAGAAGGGGAAAAGGAGAGGAGAAATGAGTCTAGTGAAACCTGCGGTTACTTGGGTCTTTCATCAAAATGAGGTGTAGCTCATGAAGCCTAGATTCTAAAAATCATCTTCCTTAGTTTTGTTCTCCCCTATTTTCTTTTACTAACTCTTAAGGTATCATTTTTTAAGTACATGTCTACTCAATAAGATGGTGGATTGTCTTAACATTCTCTTGGGTTTACATTTGATTAGATCATTTAAACTACAATAGCTATAGTTTAAATTTTGATGTGGATAAAAATGTATAATTCTTTAACTTTGTAATGATACTACAATACTTACCCTCGTAACGAAAGTGAAGTGTGAAGTATTATATTAACTACAGATAGAAGTTGCATCACACAGCTTTCAAATTTACCTTGCTTAAGTGACTTGTTGAAGAGCAACACGTTTCTTAAAGTCTTCTTTAAAAGAATAATTTACTTATCTATTTTCTGAATTTTTCCACTTTGTTAACTTGGCATGTAATTTGTACCTAAAAATGTTATTAGTGTTGTCACTTACCTGTATGGACACCTGTATCTTTTATAAATGATCCCATTGTTCATCTGCTTTCATCAATGTAGCAGTTAGAAATCATATTCTTTCCTGTGCTATTTGACTTTTCTTGCCTCTTGAGTCTCTGCTGTAGTAGATAGTTAGCTGCAAAGGGAAAAGAGCATACACTAATTTTCTTCTGATTCTTTCTGGACTAAAAATGGAGGCACAATATTTACCTGAGTGAATAATTTTAACCAAAACACTGAGTGATGTTCTTTGCACTTGGCTGACTTGCATATTGGAAATGAACTCCTTTCCCTTAAAATATGTGGCTCTGCTAGCCTTGGTCTGGTTTAATTTTTAGTTATGATATGAAATGAAGGCTTTTGAAAGAGAATAGGGGCCACCATTTTACTGACGTTTCATATTTATAGAACGAATATTTGAATTTCTTTTCTTTTCTTTCTTTCTTTTTTTTCTTTTTTCTTCACTCAGGTCCTGAAGACTTATAAAATATAGTCTAAGTTTTCTTTGTTTGTGCCTTGCCAGAGATGTTTATTTGGGTGGGACGGAAAAGAACTGAATACTTTTCTGGTTTCTAGGGACTATACTTAACATGAAAATGAAGAGCCATTAGTAAAAAGCAGATGTAAATAGTGACAAGATATTTGGGGAAGGAAAACTATATTGAATTTAGTAGGAGATAAATGTGGCTTGGTATGAACTCATTTTAACCCTGACTTTTCTCATTCTTCCTTGTTTCCTCTGTTCAATATTAATGAGAAAATAATCGTGTTTTTTTGTTTGTTTGATTGTTTGTTTGTTAGGGTGGGTGATAAAAACCACTAAGCACAAAAAATAAACTCCAGTTCTGGCTCATTTTTCTTCCTTCTTTGGTAGAGAAACACAGATAAATCATGGACGATGTAGTACTATGGCTAAGAGTGTGGACAATTGTCATCTTTAAGGCTGATTAATATAAGAGGTCACTTAAATTTTATTAATTTTTGACATAGAACATGGAACATAGACAAAATTTGATATTAGGTTAGCAAGAAGCATATTCTAGTTGGACAAATGAAGCCATTATTAAAAGAGATGGAGAACTAATACACAGTGAGGAGTTTAGAATTGCGTTTCTATCTCTTTATTTTCATATCTATCTGAAAAGTGTAGGCACAGATCTTGGAGCTAAGCACTTAGACTAGCATGATCCTCATCCAGGGAACCTACAAGTCTCTTAAAGGATTTGACAGCATCCCTCAAACTACTCAACAGTGCTATTATATCATTTCTCAGGAAAAGTGTATGGTACCAGGATTCTGTTACATTTTTGTTACAGAACAGGGAAAGGGACACGCCCATGTGACACTGAGAGACTCAAGAAGAAAACAAAGGACTTAATACAAAAGAACAATGAAAACTGGTATGATAATACTAATCTATCCTTTACTTGTATATTAATAACAAGAGCAGCTCATATATCTGATTTATGTTGTCACAGCAATAACTCAGTACTACTGGTAACAATATTGCTGTTTTACAGGTAAGACTCCAGGCTCCAAGAGCTAAAATATATAAAATCCTTCTGGTATTTGATTCAGGCTGATCATAGGCCTCTCTTCGGAAGAAGAAAGATAGAGTTAGGTTCATGCCATTTAATGACTGTATATGTTGTCATTAATGCATCAAATCACATTAAGTTGATACCTTAACCTCAGCTTAACTTCCTTCTCTTACAAATGCAGAGCCCATGAGATTGGCTACTCCCTCAGAACGTGTTTAATTCCTTGGCAGGATTCAAAGTGTCCATGGGAAACCTTACAAACACCATGCCCAGAGAAGGTCTCAAGAGTTCAGCTTTACACTGATTCACTCGAGCAATACATAGAATAGTCACTTAGATGTATGTATGTACAGTTTCTCAGAAGACCATAGAATTCTGTTCGATGTCTGCCATCCACTGACATATGCCTCTTTGTTCTCTGTGTGTGTCTGTGTCTTTTCAGTTTGGACAGTACCAGGGACCACGTTTTACCCATCGACTATTACTTTCCACCCCAGAAGACCTGCCTGATCTGTGGAGATGAAGCTTCTGGCTGCCACTACGGAGCTCTCACTTGCGGCAGCTGCAAGGTCTTCTTCAAAAGAGCCGCTGAAGGTAAAAAGTCTTACCTACTTCCTGATATTTTCTCCTTCTCTTTTGCCTTGCAGAGAAGGACAGTGACCTTCCAGGGCCCTCTGATAATCCCAGAGACTGAGTCATTAGTAAGGGCCCTCTCATAGTACATGTAAGATCAAAGAAGTGCATGGTTATATATGCTGAGCAGTCTTGGCTGTCCTGGTTGTACAAGCAATGATGGTGGTGTAGGTGGTCCCAGCTGGTGCTTGGTGGCTCCTAGGAATGAAAGCCAAATTAATGATTTGAAAAATTAAATTTCCTTCCTGCTTGTTTTCAACTCTGCTTCCTAGTGAGGAAAAGAAAACTTGTCCTTATTAGAGAGGTTAGAAGTGGAGAAACCCCAACTGAGTATACAGGCTGTTTTCTGTAGAGAATATGAGGCTGTTCCTTAGCAAAAGCTTCCTGGCTTTAACCCCAGAAAAGGAAGTGTTCTCCCTGTTCAGCAGATCATCAGTGTCTGCACCTGCTCCCTCCTGCTTGCTGCCTCTTTGGGACCTCTCTTTGCAATAAGGACTCCAAGGCAGAGAAAAACTCAAAGAGAAGCATCAGAGGACTTGCCTTCAGGGCATGACCGTTGGTTCAGAGTCCCAATGTAACTTGCATTTTGTATCCAGCTAAGTAGGACGAAGCCTTTACTTGTTATCTGCACTAATTATGATGTTTCTCTAACCTACATCATCTAGCAGAAACACCCACTCCAGGCCTTTAATGTAGTCTAGTGATCCCTCCCTTCTTAATCACTGGGTGGGGGTGGGAGCTTAAACCTTTATTCATACACTCTACTACCTTCCCTCAGTCTGGTACTCCTTTCTCAAAGAATCACTGGAAAGCTGCCCCTACATGGTCTACTATGGCTGCAGACTTCATTTTAAATATTCCTTTGCAACTCTGCCCTGGTCTCTGGCTTCCCACAAAGGAGGAGCTTCCTGCCAGGGAGGTTTTCCTTCTTTCTTCAGGAAGAGCTTAAGTCAGAACCAAAACAGACAGCCCTTTATCATACAAAAGAAGCATCAGAAAAGAAATGCATTTCCTGAGAAATATACTCAGCACAACAGAAGCACAAGGGAATATCTTGCAATAAGAGCTGTCCTCACTGACAGTCAATCTAATAATGGTTTTAATGTCAGCATTTCAATAGGTGCGAGAAATACATTCAAAACGCAAAGTTACCCTTTTCTTTTCTTCCTGTTCCCCAAGGTATGAGGAGGCAACAGGAACTCTGTAATACTGAAAACGAGCTACATGTTTCACCTTTACTCTCCAATGGCCCTTTTGCTGCTGTCCTTAGTAGACTAGCATGAGATCCAAGGCCCTAGGGCATAATAAGCCCAGACCTTCAGAAAAAGTCTTAAAGTGGTGCCTTCCTTTCTTAGCAGGATTTATGAAAGACCTGTCAGGAAAGGATGTGAAAACACATTCCAAGGACTTCAGATCACCCCAGCTTCTCTAGTGCACCACCATTGCTTCCTAACACCCTGTCACAGGTGATCCTGTTCTCACAGCAGGGAGAGAAGCAGGGTAGCATTCTAAAGCTATTCCAAAGCAGCAGGCTCCGAATTACAGGAGTAGCCTTACCAGAGGGGAAATGAGGTTAAGTGAGCAGATTAGATCATGACCAGTGCCACCTTTGGATTGTAGAAATCTAGGTGACTAAAAGGTTGCTTTTAGAACACTAGAGATATGATCCCCCATGTTGTAAAAGGGAGGAATTTGCAGCAATACTATCCTATCCTACAGGACACTTTTCTGGAGAACTTAGAACTAAAAGAAGAAAGAAGGCAGAAGGGCAGCTACCAGGGCTGCGTGAAAGCATCCCTAACACCATGTAGAGTCTACACTATTTAACAACAGGGCAGACAAGGAATGTGGGCTCCAGGGGATCATTCGGTATTCAGAATGCAGAAATCCAACAAGAGCTATGCAGCGTCCAGACCCTAGAGTCATTTAAGTTCCTGAAACTCAGTAATACTTTACTTAAGAAAATCAGGATCACCAAAGGGTATTTATTTTGTTTTAAACATTATCATACAAGTTTATTTCACAGTTTTCCCATAACACAAATTAAAGACAGTGCAATTACTTAAAGACCGTGGTTTGCACAGCAGAAGTTTATGCATGAGAGAACACCTTGACTATGCTCCATGTAAAAATTCAGGCATGGAGCCAACTGGCTACTTTATTTTATAGATAGAGAGAGAGAGAGAGAGAGAGAGAGAGAGAGAGAGAGAGAGATATGCATATATGTGGTATGTACACATATACATGTATACATATATGTGCGTACATATGCACATATGCATATATACACATATCCATATATACATGTATATGAGTCCATTTAGTGTTGGCCATAAGGTTATATACTTACAAATGACCACTTGGGGGCTGCATGCTTCTAATCCTAATACTTGTGACACAGAGTTTGAGGCCAGCCTGATTTACATACTGAGTTCTGGAACACCCAGAGCAGCTTTGTAGAGACTCTGTCTCAAAAATGTCAAAAAGAAATAGAAGGAAAAAAATGACAACTTGAGGTTGGATAATCTATCTCCCTGCTCTAACCTCTCTTGTGTTCCTGCTAATTTCTTTCAAATTTATGACCTCTTCCTCTTGAATGATTATTGCTATTTACATACATAAACATACACATATACATATACAGAGGTGTATATATAAATACAACCTGTTGAGTTCAATTAGTGTTGCTTTCTTGTATATGTGTTTACAGCTATCCACATAAAACTGGATAACCCATCAGGATACTTGTTTCAGAGAAAAACCAAATGTCACTATTGTACCTTTGAGGAAATTTGTCTGTACTGGTCATTATTTTCATTCAGAGGCTTTACAGCTGAGTAGGACTGCTGCTTGATTTTTCTCCCTTGGAGGCTCGCATAGTTCCTTTGAATACTATGAGAGCTAGCCCTCAAAGAAGAGGATTCCAGGCCACCACCAACTCAATTCTTCCAAGTCCTAATAGGAACTTGCCTTCAACATTTGGGAGGCAGCCAAGGGCAATGACAACAGCCTATATTATTTATTCAACTTTTCTGACCAACAACATGAAAGGAGGGTTCCCATGCTACACTGAGGATTTTGTTAGATAATCTGTGGCACTTCTGGATGTCTTACAGAGCCAATCTTAGCTGTTTGGTTACTTTGGAATGTGGGCCCTAGGTATCGATTCTTAGTCCTTCGAGAGATCCAGAAAGACATTGTAGAGGCAAACAAAATAAGGCAAAAAGTTATTACTATCATAACACTAATGAAGCAGAGGTTAGTGTATTTGCAATTTTAGGGCCAGCTCCATCTACATAGTAAGTTCTAGACCAGCCAAGAATACCTAGTGAGGCCATATTTAAAACAGATAATAGTAGTAACAATACTACTACTACTACTACTACTAATAATAATAATAATAATAATAATAATAATAATATACTATTGCTGGTGTTTCTTTTCTTCCCTGTAAAAGATGGATGGTTTGAGTTTAGTAGCATCATTAAATCTACTTGAGAGCAGGAGACTATATTATTGTCCCCCAAAAACATATATTGATTTTTTTAATATTTTAAGATATATCTGTACTGCCTATTTGAAAGTGTTAAATTTGAAATTTTACCTGCCTTAGAGAGAGTATAGTCACAAATATTTCTCTTCCTCTCTTCCTCATTCATTGTCAGTTAAATCTGACTGAGTATTTAGCACATTGACTATCACATTATACACATTTGTCAAAGATCTCTGGCCTGGGCACAGGTACAAGAGTTAAAAGCCTGGCTGGCATGTTAGACAAAAATTCATTTCTAGCTTTGGTAGTTTGTAAAACATGACATTTTAAAACTGTCACTGGTAGGGGGCTCTGCACAGAGTTGATTATAATCTGGCCAGATTTTCTTACTGGAAAGGTAAAGAAGAGATAACCCCAGAGTTTCTTGTAGCTGTTAACACTGAAGGGTAAGCGAGATTTGGGCTGAGCATGGAAGGCTCTGTATATTCTTGAAAGAGGAATATGCCCTGGAGGTTAAATTACTAATTTGGAAAAGAGTGAGATGGTGGCGGTCATGTGAGAGTGGATATGTTTGAGAATGGCCAACGAGTTTGAAATAGGTGGAAAAGAACATGTATTTGTAGGTGAGTAAGCTAACTAGGAAAGAGACAGGGCAGGAATGTTGAACACTATCCTAAGAGGTGTGGAAATCAAAGAAAGGTAGTACCTTTATATTGGTTCAAAAGTCTTAGTTGGATGGACTTTGATAAGAAATTACCCTCTTTAGGCTTTAGTTTTCTGTTTGTAGAATAGATATATTTTTATCAATGTCCTTCCAGGGGCTGGGGAGATGGTTCAAGTGATATGAGAAAGGATTTCTTTTGCCAAAGACTTGAGTTCAGTTCCCAGCACACATGTATAGTGGCCCACTACTGCCTGTAACTCCAGTTTCAGGAGATCTGGAAGGTTCCAGAACCACATTCTTGACTCCCTGGCTACCTTCACTCATCTATAACTACTTTCTACCCACCTACCCCACTCCATCCCCACATACATACACATAAGTAAAAATAAAATCAGATTGTCGGTAAATAAATGTCTTCCCAGCTTAGAATTTTGTGACAATTCTATAATTTATAAATATCACTATTGTTTCATCAAGCTCAGATGCATTATGTGCTTGGAGTTTGACTTTGTAGAGGATGGGAAAGGCTAGACCTGGATCAATAAAAACTCAAGTCTTCAAACAGGGCCAGAAAGAGCTGAGAGTGCATGTGGAAAGGCTGGGTTAACATGGGGGACTGAGATTCTCTTTGTAATCATGGATGACTAACTTCCTTTCGTTTCCATTTGCTCATGTGGAAAATCAGGATATGAACCCCCATCTCTATTATCAGGTTTCAAAGAGGGTTAATTAATTCATTATGCACATTATGTACTTGAGAATTTACTATTTTTCAGACATTTTCTAGTAAAACATTTGAGACTGCACATCCTTTTGTTTTGTACACATGGTGCACTGTTTGGTACACATCATAAAATTAAAACTGTAGTTTACATTCTGAACTCAAAGAATTACACCATCCTCACTGATGTTTACAATAGGTCCCAATTTAGTTTCCTTGGCAAATTTTATATAAGTATGGCTTTGATTTTCTCTCCCACCCCAGGTTTTTGTGAGGGAAGAAATATAAGTGAACCTTTATTGAACTCATTCTGTCCTTTAAATCCACTTTCCCACCTCAACTCATGTGGGATTGAATGTTACCTCATTGCAAGTTTTACAGCAAGTTGTTGGTGTATGATAGTGTCTACTTCACTCCCTGAATCTTTGAGTCATGTTTCCCAGGGTCAAATTAATTCAACTAGAAACATCACCTTGTAGATTCAACAAAGACTTGATCAGGTATTTTGGCCCCAAAAGGTGGCTGATCCTGGCTTCGTGAGTTCCAGGGATCGTCCTGTAAAGCTCTGATCAACTTTTTATCTCTCTTTTTCTTAAATTTTACTGCCAGACTAGATTCTAGATGAGAGGCAGATAAACTTTTTCTATAAAAGGACAGGTAATAAATATTTTAAACCTTGCAGGTAACCTGGCCTCCATCTCAACTATTCAGCTTTTGTAGACCGTCTAAAAACTAATGGGTGTAGCTAGGTTCCAATAAAATTTTATGGGCACTAAAATTTGAACTTCACTTAATTTTCACATGCCATTAAGTATTATTTTTCTTTTGGTGTTGTAAACCCATTTAAAAAAATAAGAGAGAGAGAGAGAGAGAGAGAGAGAGAGAGAGAGAGAGAGAAATGTTCACCTCTTACTCTCACAAAGACAAGTGATAGCCTAGATTTGGCCTGTGGGAGGCAGTTTGTTGACTTTTGGGTCAAGTGGTCTCTCTTGTACTTGCAAATGTATATAATAAATTTTACTCATCTCTAGCCTCCTGATACCTATGTAACAATCTAGAGTACATCACTGTTACAAATTATTCCCAGTTGTCCAAGTTTTATAGAATACCTAATATAGTGGCTTCTTGTGTTTTATTATTAAACAGGAGAAAAATAAGTTTAGAAATTCTAGAAGGGGACTATTTTAATGAGCTGTCATATCAGTCAATCTTAAAAGATCCTCAGAGGAAAAACTTTTAAAAAATGTACACATTTGTCTAAACTTTATAACCTTTTGGATAATTATGACATTATATATATGGTACACAGAAAGGGCTTTGCGAAATATATGGTACCAAATATTATGTTTAAAAATCTGACAGAAGTAAAGCCTGAGTGGCCATCTGAGTTATGGAACTGTTTTATATTACTCCAGGATACCCTGACTTTACAAGTCTTCTAGCTTATTTTTGATTTTCCTATTAATATGATTAACTACAGACTTATTGAATAAATATTTTTGCTGTGGTAGTTATTTTAATTGGTGCTCACTAAGTCTCTGTCAGTGCCAAAATTGTGACCCATGCAAAGAATTTGCCACTGATGCTTTATAGTAGCCTATGGATGCTCAGTTATAGATTATTCATTTTAAACAGTTATTAGCAAGAAATTGCCCATAGCACTTATACCATTAGTTAAATATCTGTAGTGTTTACATTAAATTTTCTACTTGCAAGATTCTTGTATCTATTCCCTCTTTCTCTCATATCTTAACTGATTTCTCAGTCCTCTGTCATAAGCATTTATATGCTTATGAGTATGCTGTAGACAGAAGCTTTTTCAATCCCTCAGGAGAATTTCCTCCTGGTGATTGTCAAATATCATGTGGTTCTTTTTCATAGTTTGTTTCTACTGCAAGGTAAGAGACTCTTCAGACATAGTAGTTATGTCTGTCTTCTTTGAGATCTAATTCCATAACAAGAAACATAGATAACCGACCTCTGCAAGAAGTCATCATGACTTCACGATAATGAATATGTGTGAACATTTTGAAACCTGTTATTTGGGTGTTCATGTTCCCTCTCTGTCCATTCTTAGAAATGTAACTGTTCTGAACCTACCAGAGTGAGCCATGAGCTTTGATAACTGAAAAGTCTATGAAAAAAGAACTAAAGTTAAGGAATTGATAACCCGGGTATGGTGGTGGCTTATGCCTGTGATCCCAGTTTTCCATATGGCAGAGGCAGGAAGGTTGCCACAAGTTGAATTAGCCAAGTGTAGGCTACATTGTAAGTTTCTGATTGACCTAAGCTATATAGCAAAACACTAGAAAACTGGGAAGAGCAAACAAATCTTTCTGAAGGAAACAAGGAATTGGTTTCTCACTCCTTTCATTTCTATCTGTGCTGTGATTATTAATGCCCTCTAGTAAATTCATAATACCTCCTGGCTAAACTAGCATCTGTCTCTATGGAACACCTCATAAGAGTAGACCTAGTTCTAAATATACTCAGGCACACAGTCAGTGTTTGTCAAATACTTACTGCATATTAGTAAAAGGCTCAAATACACAAGCCACAAAGGATGTTTTCCCCATTTGAGGAGCTGAAATTTGAATTTTGGTCTGCCTGGACCTAAGTCAGCATTCACTTTTACACACCAAACCTTCCCCACAATTATTTAAATATACTGAACCAATGAAGAAAGTAATGCCACGTCTAAAGAAACAAGCCAAGCAGCAGTGAGAAGGACCAAGACAGTCTAGTAAAACTTAAAGAAGTGAGGAAAGACAAGAGTATTGTGGAGAGAAAACAAAAAGCATCCAAATGATACAGGTATCACAGTGGAGATTGCCTTCCTAAGAAAGTTCCCCAAACCTGAAACAGTTGGTATATCATCAGCAACTCTCTTCATTAGAAGGGACATGTAGACCATCATCTTTCTACCATCTCATACTCTTCAGAAGTCAGAGCTCTGCTTCTTTGGAAACCAAGATGGGTAGATCTTAAGTCACTCTTATCATGCAACCACAAAACAGGAAGCACAGTTTACCATCTGTGCTCATGTGAACTTTTAATCTTGATCACATAACTAAGAGAAGAGCTCAGAGACAGGATGTATGTATATAATACACACATGGGTCCTTGGCCCTTTCCTCAATGCTGTCGCAGAGGAACACATTGCTGACTTTTTGATTGGGCTAGGCGCAAAAGAAATCCATTTTTCCTCCTACTTTATGTCAGGAAACACACAACATTCTCTTTTAGGAAGCTACAAAGCAAAAAGAAAAGAAAGAAAGAAAACAGGGGTATTGATTTTTCTTTCTCAGACTTTTAAACTTTTATTCTTCTTTGCCTTCTTGGACATCTCATTGTATGAATGGACAGAGTTTGACTGTGTTATCAGGATGAGGAAGCTGGAAACTGGGCACCTCTAACAGTTTCTTAAATTAGACAAGCACATTCCTACAGATCACAAACAGGCTCAAGTTTGTTTGTTTGTCTATTTGTTTTGAAAAAAGAGAATTCTTAAGAGGTTTGTAGTGTTCTTTAGCATCATGGCAATTTTAAGTGCTTTCCTAGTAGATCTGAAGAAAGGGAACATAGAAATATAAGCAATCTAGTCAAACTGTTGAACTATATGTGGATGACAACACTAAGATCCACAAAGAGGAAGTGACCTTTTCTGGTTCATTTAACATCTAATGAATGGCATCAATGTTTCTTGACTGAGATGATCTCTTGCCTCACAGCTGCTCGGCAGAAACATGAAGATTGTTACCTTGGAATGCCTAGGAACAATGTAAGGCAGCCTCATAAGCACTCAGCACAACTCTGGCTCCTAGAAGACATTTGGTCCCTGTTAACACTCTCTGCTTCGAGCACATTTTTATGTTTTTTTATTTATTCTTTGAGAATTTCATACAGTAGGTTTTGTTTATATTCTTTCACTTCCTTGACTCCTCCCAGATCCTTCTCCATCTCTCTACCTACGCAAATTCATGTTCTTTCTTTTTCTTAAACAAACAAAAACTATGGATTCCAATATGTGCTGGCTAAATCCACCATCTTTGTAAAGCACTTTCTGTAACTGTCTTCCTACATAACCGGAGAATGGGTGATTGATGAAGGTCTGTGGTAAGAGGACTTTGAAAGATATGTCGTGAAATGAGTGCCAATTTGTACTAGGTCTGTGTAGATGTGTGAACTTTTTAGGGAGATTTTTTTCAATGCTTTCATATGATTCTCAGGGGATGTAGAACCTATGAAATATTTCAGAATCCTGGTCTAGTTTTGGATAAGGACTTTATAAACCCATATATATCTGTATCTGTACAACAGTAACTTCCAACACTGCTCTTTGATGACTGATTTTTTTTCCCCATGTTCATGTATTTAGGTGTTGTTTCTACTGTAGTTAGGTATAGAAGGCACTAGTATAAGAGATACAAGAAAAGAACACAAACTATTTATTGGGTACTAAATACATTAGATGCTTTCCAGACAACAACCCTGTAGTGTTGTATTGCTCTCAATTACAGCTCAGGGAGCTAAGACGCAGAAGAGTTAATTTGTCCAGAATCATATAGTTAATCACTGTGAACATAATGTGTCACATAGTTATCATTACAATGGTGAGGTCAGTACTGTCTTAGAATTAGGTGCAAAATTATTTGAGAAGATAGTATATGAAAAAAAAAAGTTATTTTGCTTATAAAGTTTCAAAAGATGTCACAAGAGAGGAAACAATATCAGTCCTTAAAATGATGCACAAGGATTTTCCAGGTACAGTGAGGTAGGAAAATAACTTCAAAAGGAGGGGGAAGTCTGAGCTAAGCTAATGTGTTATGTGGTGGTAAGGCTTGTTTGGGGTAATATGGAGGCTAGAGGTCATCCTGTGGAATCTCAACAGCTGCACCAAGGTTCTTGAGAAGTTTAGCATTGACCTTTTGTGCCTGGCTTCTTCCCCATAGCTGCCCCAGTTTAGTCTCTTGGTTTTGTGCAAACGGACTCCTATCTAGGTAGAGAAACAAAATGCAATGTAAGAGAACCAGATGGGGCTCTGGCTCTGCCACTAGCTTATGTGTGGTCTTTGGGGTAACTTGTCTCCTTACTCATCAAAACCCCCATGTGATGCATTAATGGTTACACTGAATGTTCTTGAGTATTTTAACAGATATATATGAATAGATAGATATATATGAATATCTATTCATATATATGAAACAATTGATTTTTAAAACAATAATTATAATTATTATTTTGAAAATTTTTATAGGTATCTCATGTGTTTCTATGCCTACTGATATACTTTGCATGAACCATTCTTGGGAACTAGGCAGATGGAGGTCAAATTTTAGCTTTAAAATGGAATAAATATATGGCCTTGAAGAACTCACTTATTTCTCTGTGCCTCTCTGAAGTCAATAATATTCTATGGGGCTATTTAAAGTATAAAACAATGTATAATACAGTTTCTATTTCCCAATAAGTTTTGTTTCCTTCTTGTAGAACAAATATTAATCTTGAGTTGCATACACTTAAGGTCTGCCTGTGTTAAACAGGAAACAAAGGTAGAATGTGGTAACAGTGGTAATCCTCAGGATAAAGGAAATGGAGGATGGATAAAATTCCCAGACAACTACTTGTCTTCAGTATAGCTTAATTAGTAACTAGAAAAGCCACTAGCATTTGTAAGGGAATTACTAAAGGTCAATCTCCAATTCCATTTTCAACTTTAAGGTTTTTGTGTCCCACCCCTCTCTCTCTCCGTGTATGTGTGTGTGTGTGTGTGTAGCTATATCTATCTATCTATCTATCTATCTATCTATCTATCTATCTATCTATCTATCTATCCATCCCGGGCAAGATATGTCTGGCCTACCCCCCAAAATATCCAAGTTTCAAGCTACAGGCCAGGAGAAAAGCTAACAAAGGTCCTACATATTCTTCAGTCATTGCTTTCCCTTGTCCAGTCAGTGGCATGTCTGGAAATATACTGAGGCCAGATTCAATAGAAATCTGAGCCGGCACCTGTGCAAATAATTTTAAGGCTTCTTTTTTCCTGAAGCCGGATGAGTATTTTTTTTTTTAAGTAAGCCAGAATATCTTTTATCTGGGGTGCCATCTCTTACATTCCTCATGCTTTAGATTTCTTGGAGGTATCTTTTGATTTTTTGTGGTTTTGTTTGTTTGTTTGTTTGTTTTTTGTTATAGCAATATTGCTTTGTTCTTTAAAGCAGAATCAGGGCAGTTCATTAAAAAAGGATAATAGCTTGACATAGTCTGTGACTCTACTGTGTCTAAAATGGGTATTTAGTAATATATCAAATTCATACTGTTACTATTGATTAGTTTTGTATCCCACTCCCTCTTTTGTGGGGGAGGGGGGAGATGGACAAAGGGCTACATGAGACAAGAAAGAGCAAAAGGCACTACAAAGAAGGCTACAAGTGTGGATTAAAACTAGCAAGGGATTGATCAGAGATGAGGGGAAAGAGATTCTACTATAATTCACCTTGTTCAAAAATGTCATAATAGTATCTAGTTTCTGCATGCTAATTTTAAAAGCTAAAACAAAACAAATACTGCAATTAAGATACATTATGTAAGCAAAGTTCCATTTACAATACGTGTAAAAAGTTAAGGATAAAAAAGGAGTAAAAACAAACAAAAGCAATAGGTGCATACCATATAAGTACAAATATTACTTCCTGATCTAGTTCACTACCTGTGCCCTTGAGAACCCGAGTGAGCTGATGCTTAGTACTTATGGTTCACTAGCTCTGAAGCTGAACTTCAAAATACAGAGTTGGCCCTTCATGTGCTCTTATATACTTAAACCTGCAAAATCACACTATGTTGCGTGGCCTCTTATCCTGTATCATTAGTGTGTAGATTCCTTGACTTCCCACATATTCCTCTATGGATCATCTCATTTTTAAAGGCATTATGTGTTGCTTTTGTTGTTTGACAAGATCTAAGCAGAAAATGTATAGGTAGATTATCATTCTATAGGCACAAAGACAATGTAGGAAACAAATGTTTTAGAAATGATTTTTGTGGAATGCCTTAGGAATGATTTTACTGCTGACTTAGGAAGCCGTACAGAGAAGTTACAATATCCAACTACTTGTGAATTCCCTGGATGTAGGGCTCAAAAATTTAATTTGAGATTAATACCAATGTCTTATAACTTATGATGTTAAAATGCATTTTATATACCCAACCTTCCAAATGTCAAAACTTATCAACACTGGCCACTATAAAATATCAGTAGTTTACTCTTAATCAAATGGCAGACTAGGAATGTGGCTCCATACTACCACTCAGGATCCCAAGAGAATATCTTTCCATGGTGTTGATTTTTCATTTGTAAAATGGGAACAGTGGTGATCATCTCCAGAGAAATTATAGGGACAATGTGAAATAAGATGTTTTGAAATTTCCTAGCAGAGTGCCAGATTTCTGAAAATAGACTGAACCAACCACTAGCAATGTCTTGTAGTATAAGAAAGTGGGCAGCAAATAGCTTCCTAGATTCTAAGCCCTTGCCCCCAGCTAAATGGAACTCCAGACACTGGGCATTTGGGTTCTTATAGTCCATGTAAAGAGAAGACTGGGCAGAGGTGAGCAGATTTCACTATTTATTTTTTTCATCAAGCATGTATTATTTTTGTCGTGCAGGGGCCTAGAGAGGAGTGTAAGTCATCTCCCTTCTCAGGAAGTCTCTTGACCTTGCTGCAGATTTAACATTTCACCAAAGCATCTAACCACAGCAAAGACAGTATTATTGAGTATCTTAGAGTTACTAGTGCTGTGATGAAACACCATAACCAACGCAACTTGGGACAGAAAGGGTTTATCCAGCTTATACTTCCAGATTATTGTCCAGCATTGAAGCAAGCCAGGACAAGAACTCAAATAAGACAGGAAAAACCTACAGACATGAGCTGATGCAGAAGCCATGGAGGGATGCTCCTTACTAACTTGCTCCTTGTAGCCTGCATGCTTTCTTATAGAACCCAAGACCACCAGTCCGGGGATCGCTCTATGCACAATGGACTAGGTCCTCTTCCATGAATCACTAAATAAGAAAATGTTCTACAAGCTTGCCTACAGCCTAATCTTATCGAGGTATTTTCTCAATCGAGTTTCCCTCCTCTCAGATGACTTTAGCTTGTATCAAGTTGACATAAAACTATCCAGCACATGTGGCATGGGAGAGAAAAAAAAAATCAGGTATGGCCCTTTTCCCAAGGACAAGAGATAATTCTGAATGAGACTTAGCAACATATCTCAAAACTTTAATTGATAATTACAAAACTTATTATTGCATCTATTGGGGGGGGGATTAGTCACTGTATTAACAGTTCAGCTAGTCCTCTCAACAAATCTAGTGGTTAGTACTGTTACTGCTCTATTTTACAAATAAAAAAAAAAATGGAGTCACAGTGGACTGAGAGCACAGGAAGGCACCTAATTCAGTTAAGCCCAGCAAGCATCATGCACCTGTTATATGGCAGGCTTTGTGCTGGATGCTGGAGAAAGATGATGAGAGCTTGATAATAGCAGGCAGCACATGGTGAAGTAATTATACTCCAGCATTCTTATGGACAGGGAGAACTCAATAATGACTGAGACAGAGTCCCTTCCACACATATCTCTAAGATTTGGCTAAATTATAGATGTGAAAACATATATTAAAAACCACTGTGATCATATTGCTTGGAAAAATAAACATAACAACTAATTTATATCAAAGTTCCCGAAGAAAGAGCTTTATAAAGTGTTCCGGCAGCTAGTTTACATCAAACCACAAACAGCATTTTGTACTGTTTACCTCTGTTTATTTGATGGTTCTTTTTTATTCTATTTCTAAAGTGATGTTCACCATGTTTTCCCTACCGAGGTATTACCAGGTAGGAGGTATACTTCAGGGGATAACTGTGAAACATAGTTAGACTATTAATTTACCCCAATGCATAGCCATGTAGCCCCTATTCCTTACTTGTACTCAAGCTATCTTTTCTGCCTCAAGTATTTTCCCCATGTCTCGATTTCATTAAGCACTATCATTCTTCCATGCCTGACTCAAAGCCTCATTTTCCATCGAAAGGTACCATATCCTCTTTAATACTCACACAGTATAGCATGGGTGTGTTTCTCTTGCGGTTTTTACCACTTCCTGCTTCAGTCCTTCAGTAATGTACTTGCTGATCCTTCCACCTCCATCAGCTCTATAGTGAAAGCTTTCTTTTTCTGAAACCAGGATTTTCTTTCAAAGGCATCACACCCTCTGGAATGAACTGGACCTGGTGGGATTCACTTTTCAGTCTTAAATATATGAAATTGCACCATTTGATTGCAAATTTACACTTTCTACCACTCTAACACAACTAAAAAAAAATGTCTTTATTTTCTCTAAGTCTGGCTCTTACACAAGCATAATTTCTGCAACCATAGCTTTGTTTGCTATACTCTGGACCTTATTCTTGGGAGTGTTGCGGTAGATCTCTCCACCCAAATATGCCCCGGCAATGAAAACAAAGCACAATTAATATGAATACATGCTGTGTGCCTAGACTGTGCAGATCTACCACTACACCACCATCTTCCACATCTATGAGACCCCTTAGAACTTTTCTCCAGGCCATGTGCTTCTGCTCCGCTCGTCTTCTTCTTCCTCCTCCTCCTCTGTGCCCTCTCCCTCTTCCATTTTCCCCTTCCTCCCTCTCCACCTTCCCTTTTATTTGCCCAATCATCAGCTCTCCTTTATTTTACAAATTAAGGTGGGAAGCAGATTTACAGGAAATCACCTGAGTGCTGACTCATTCCTTGTTCACAACCACTCATAAGAGAACAGAATTAACATCAAATATAATTAGCCCCAGGGCTATCCACAACATTTCCCCACTTCTGTCCAATTAAAAGACTATTTTATCTCAGATATAAGTGAACATAATAACTATTACTATTTTGTAATTTATAAAGTACAAGAGACCTAACACCCAGCCTATCATGTTTGTTAATTAAATAGAACCTCTGTCATCTATCCTTACTTAAAAGACTTATAATTCTACATCTGTCTATGTCTTGACTTTAGATTGAATGCCATCTGAAAACCATCCTCTGAAAACTGTTCCTCTCAAAGTAAAAAGCCTAGGTTGGCTACGAGACTAAGTAGTTTTTCAACCCCGTCAAAAATCCAAAAAAAAAAAAAAAAAAAAAAAAATTAACTGAAAATATGTTAACTGAAAAAATTAACAAAATATATAGGAAGTCTAACACAACTTCCAAAACTTAGCCAATTTATAGTATCATCAAGATAAACATTTTGTTTCATTCTCTGGAATCTAATTCTCATGGGGTCTCCCCCTATCAAATCTGATACATATAACTCTGGAAGTTATAAATACCCTAATCACCTTTTCCCCAAATCAGCAAGCATATCTTTCAGCCTATAACCAGGAAAACCTGTAGCTTGCCCTCTGTCCCAGAGGAAAAATAAAACAACCACAATACTCAAAATCACAGATATTTTAGCCTATTTAGTCCTTTCTAATTTGTCATGTCAGGATATTAACCCAAAATTCCCATGGACCCCACATTAGACAGAATGTTATTCTCCTGTAGACTTTATTATACCATCTTTTCCTTGTCGTGCCTTTCCTTTCCTCTCCTCTTTCCTTTCCTTTCTTTTCCTTTCTATACATGCTTATAAGAAGTAGCTTGACAAACCAGGATTTAAACCCAAAATTCCCGTGGATCTCACATTAGGCAGTATATGAGTCTCCTGAAGACTTTATTATACCACCTTTAAAACAGTTGATTCACACTTCTATTTTCCTTTCCTTTCCTCTTTCCTTTGCTCTTTCTTTTCCTTTCCTCTTTCCTTTCCTTTCCTTTCCTTTCCTTTCCTTTCCTTTCCTTTCCTTTCCTTTCCTTTCCTTTCCTTTCCTTTCCTTTTCTTTCCCTTCTACACCTGCTTAAAATAAGTAGCTTGTCAAACCAGAATTTAAACTCCAAATTCCCATGGAGCCCATGTTAGACAGAATATGGGTCTCCTGAAGACTTTATTATACCATCTTTAAAACAATTGATTCACACTTGTATTTTCCTTTCCTTTCCTATTTCCTTTCCTTTCCTTTCTATACCTGCTTATAAGAAGCAGCTTGTCAAACCAGGATTTAAACCCAAAATTCCTGTGGCACCCATGTTAGACAGAATACGAATATCCTGTAAGGCTTGTAGAGCAATATATCTTTATACCATCTTTAAGGCAACTAATTCAAACTTCCACTAATACCTGTTATACCATCTATTTCTTGTGCTCTCTACCAGGAGCCACAGATATTATTTAACTAATATCTATTATAATATCTATCTGTTACGTGCTCTACCTGGAGCCACAGACTTCTACTAATTAATACCTGTTCATAGCAGGTGATTATCACTGCTCTCTCTACTTGGAGTCAGTGACTAATATTCCCTATCTAATTCTAAATGTGAAATTTCCCATAATTAATGAGCTCTCTGCCTAGAGTAGCTATCCTGTCTGTTATGCTCTCTACCTAGAGCCACAGACTTCTATTAATTAATACCTGTTCATAGCAGGTGATTATCTCTCTTCTTGGAGTCAGTGACTAATATTCCCTATCTGGTTCTGAACCACAGGTGAAATTTCCCATCTACTACACCTGCTTATAAGAGGTAGCTTGTCAAATCAGGATTTAAACCCAAAATTCCTGTGGAGTCCATGTTAGAATATGAGTATCCAGTAAGACTTAATAGAGCAATATATCTTTATACCATCTTTAAGTATCAAAAGGTCATATTTCTCTCTTTATATAAGTGAATCACCTGGTCTGGGGCCCTTTGTAACTTTTTCTCCCAATTCTTTATTCACAGGGAGAAGCTGAGTATAGAAAGACCTGAATTGCCTGTGTCCCTGTTTGGAGGTGGGGGAGGCAGGGTGGGGATCGAAGGTTACAGGGAAGCAAACAGAAAGGCTCTCTCAGCACAGATGCCTCTCTGTCGTTTTCTGTAGGCCCCTCAAAACCAGTCAGCTTCAAATCCATACTACTACAGCTCAGGTCACTGCCCAAGCCCCATTCGGGAGTTGGGGGACAGTGAATTTTTATCTCAAGTTAGTTGAGTTCAAATCAATATGTTGGGTGCCATTTTGTTGCAGTAAATCTCTCCACCCAAATATGCTCCTGCAATGAAAACACAACACAATTAATATGAATACATGCTGTGTGCCTAGATTGGGTGGATCTACAGCTACACTACCATCTTCCACATCTATGAGACCCCTTAGAACTTGCAGTTTCTCCAGGCCATGTGCTTCTGCTCTGCTTTTC
>NC_034613.1:84461613-84496889 GCF_900095145.1 Mus pahari
AGTGCTGACTCATTCCTTGTTCACAACCACTCACTGGAGAACAGAATTAACATCAAATATAATTAGCTCCAGGGCTATCCACAACATCAGAGACTTGATTTTTCACCATGAATTAAGGTTATATTAGTATATGTCCAATTTTCTTGTTTTAACATCTAATTTTGATCCATTTTTATCAGTGGAAATTCAGCATCATGTTTAAATCAAACAAATAAAATATTTAAAAGACAAGGATAAGAAGTGGAAACATTTACTCATATATTATTATATGAAAATTGGAGAATAGTAGAATAAAGGAATTAGAAAATTCTTGAAATTACTAATACCCATGATTTGCCTGTTTCTTAAACTCCTAACATATGTAGACTTGTTTAGGAAAGTTTTGCCTCTTGAGATGTACTCATCAATAAATAGTATCAGAAACTGCATCTCCTACCTTGAGAATGTTGTGCCTATTTGTGGACACAGCAGAAACAATGTTATTTGTTTAAACAAAGCAGATAAATAATTCTCAGTAAACAAGAGGTAGGAAATTATTTTTTAGGTAGCCTCATAGATATCAAGCACTGAGGGTTATTCTGGTCCAAATCATCTGCCTTAAGACATCTGAATATATGAAAAGTTTGCATATTTAAAATAAAGAGTAGAAACAAGAATATTGAGGGCAGACTTAGCATATACAAATTAGTTCATACAAGTCACCAGACTGTATGATGGCAAACCTTTGTAGGATATAGGCCCTACCACATAAGGGCAGGCTCTTAGAATGGCAAACATGTGTTGAGAATTTGAGACAGGCAGAAGTCTATGTTTATCAAGTAGTTGTTTGGGACTATAGTTTCCTAACCTTCCAGTCTGCTTCTCTGTAGAGACTAAAAATTCCACATGGGAAAAAAAAATATGCCTGACTGTTAACACAATGTGGGAACTAAAAGCTCCCAGAGTATTTTCTAGGTTTCCTTGTCATCATTGAGATTCCTCTTGTCTTATTTTACTTTGGTTCCAAGGGCCACAACCTACTTTTCTCCCATGTGGTGAGAACTCTTTCTTTGGGAGGACTGTAACAGTTTCCACTTCCTCTTTATACAGTTCCAACAGTCCAAAGTATAATTCCACCAAAGTTTAATTGAAGTAACCAATGAGTCTTTTCGGGCTTACCTAGGAGCATGGGTAGATGAGGTACTTATAGGAACACTAAAAAATCTAAAGTTTCTCCATTGGAAAGTCTACACCCCACATAAATTATGGCTTCTCATAGATGGAGTCCACCATCACCACTTAATTTTACATTCCTCAGCCTATATCAATCTAGCACTTCCCAACACCTGAGGGGCCATGCAGTTATGGTAGCATTGTAGTATACAAGCAGCTTTTTAGAGTGGCTAGAATCTCAGAAGAAGGTCAAATGACACTCTCTATATCAAAAGTTCTCAACTTGTGGGTCACGACCTTGGGTGGAGTTAAAGGCCCCTTTCACAGGAGTCGCCTAAGACCATCTTCTATATCAGATAATTACATTACAATTTATAAACATAGCAAGATTGCAGTTAAGAAGTAGCAAGGAAAATCATTTTCTGGTCAGGGACTGTATTAGCAAGTCAACATGAGGGACTGTATTAGCAAGTCATAGCATTAGGAAGGTTGAGAACCACTGAGAGAACACCAACTGTCAACAGATGCCATCCTGATGAACTCTCGCAAGCCAGCACAACTAATCAGATGAAGATGGTGGCTATTTTGCTGAAAAGACTACATTCTTTAACATTTCTCCATCTCTATCTTGAGTATATAAATGTTGGCCCCAGTCCTTTGGTTATCAGAATACAAAATAATCTCATTTTTCAAATTTTCCATTACTGTATGGTGAATAAGAACAAATGATATAGAAATACACAATAGAAAATAAAACTGGGATTCTGTTCCTTAGATATTCAGCTAAAAAGGGAGGAGTTATATTTGAGTATTGTTTGCCTTTTAATAAAATGACTCACTTTTAAACAACTCAACTTGGCCTAATCTACACTTGGTAAGTCTTTTACACTTGGTTTTTTTTAACAATTTCACTATATTGTTATGCAACCATAGAGAAATGCCCACAATATACCCATGTGCCCAGTAAATAGAGTAATAGCAGCCCTGTTTGTAGTAGTGTATTAATCATCCTTGTTGCTAGTAGCAGGAGTGAATGAATGACTTAATGTTTTCTTACAGAAGAGAGTGACTGATTACATAGCCACACATTAACCCTCAGTATCTACAAAATAAACTATAGGGTTTGCTGACTCACACTAGGGAACATACATAGAAAATGAATCCTTAAGCCTTCCCCTGGGTAGTTTTAGAGATTTTTTAAGCAGTAAAGGTGTGGTTGAAGGAAAGGCCACTGGAAGTCAGGAAATACACCTATTCAATTAACATCTTACAGCCTCCACTTATCATATGTAAAATGGAGTTAACACTAGCCAAAAAGACCAAAAGGGACAATACTTGTGAAAATACTGTATAAATTGCAGTGTAATATGAATGCTTCTAGGAGGTCACCTTGCCATTGTACAGGAAAATTATGCCTATTTTAAAATAAATGCACACTTGCCTCTGCCCTCCTTGGAATCCTCAGCAAAAAGTTGCTTTTGGAGAAACAGCTTTACTTGTAAATCATCCACTATTTTCTCTGCACATCTTATTAGCACATAAAGCAGGTTTCTTTCTATCTTCACCAGAATGACTAGGTCTTTAAAGTACCACCCCAAGACTCTTAAATTTGGATATTCCCCTTCAAAAATAATAAATTACAATGATAACTCCAACTGGAATAAGTCCATCCACATTTGTATAATACAAAAATGGAGTGTGTGTGTGTGTGTGTGTGTGTGTGTGTGTGTGTGTGTGTGTGTAGTCTTCCAGCAAATAATTCATGGCCAGAAATGGCTGACGGGCCATGGAGGATCGTTTTCTATCATAGCTCATCTTTGATTTCTAGTTGCAAATTACTAAAAGCCTGTACAGATAAATTACAGAATTTATGGCAAGAGCAAACCATTCCCCATAGCCAAGCCTTTGTTTCATTATCTGGTGTTTTTAATCTCAAGCAAATATGACTTTCATTTGGCATTCTGAAATGTGAGACTCTCAAATTGTTGTGCACAATTGGGCTATCAGTGGTGATCATATTGGGATCAAATTATTTGTACTAACTTATACATATTAATATATGGATTTTTCCAGTTCCTTAAAAACTGAGCTGGAACCCCTAAGGAGTATTCTGCTTTGCCTTTATAATACGTCTTTTTTGAATTTGTGAACTCAAATTAGGAAATGGTGATTAGTAAATTATTTCTAAAGTCCTTTCTTCCTTTTCTCCTGGTGCCTAAACTGGCAGGGACAGTGGTAGTTATGTTTAGCCCAAATTGTGGTGGCAGCAAGATGAGCTTTGTCCACTAGCATTCCTTGACATGTTTTTTTGTTTTGTTTTGTTTTGTTTTTTGTTTGTTTGCTTTGTTTTTTGTTGTTTGGGGGTTTTGTTTTGTTTTTTTTTGAGACATGGTTTCTCTGTGTAGCCCTGGCTTTCCTGGAACTCACTCTGTAGACCAGGCTGGCCTCGAACTCAGAAATCTGCCTGCCTCTGCCTCCCGAGTGCTGGGATTAAAGGCGTACCTCACCACGCCCGGCTGCCTTGACACGTTTTATTCACACTTCTGGAGACTTGAAATCAGAATTCTACACAGTGGCCTTATTAAACTTTAGGACTAAGAGTTAAGGGCGAGGTTCTAATCAGCCATTATCAGGATGGTGAGACAGACACAGATTTTTGCAAAATTGTGAAGCTGATCATTTTCACTCTAGAAAGATGCTGCTTTTTTTTTTTTTTAGTAAAATGTTAAAAACTTTATGAATCTGTCAAAATCTGGGTGTTTTACTTAGAAGCATATGAAAAACATGAACAAGAACCAATCAAAGATCATTCAATCATTAATAAATTGGGATATATTGGCTGCATTTCATTATGCTAGACAGCAAGTAACAAAAAGAAGTATTTCTTACATTGTTTCCTACACGCCCGAATAAGAGAAGAGACATTCTTTTCAATTTACAGTGACCTATAAGACTTCATATACTGCTGGGTATTGTCACATGGCAATATCACAAGATAATAAGTGAAAGGTGGACAGGGGTCATAGGAAGAACGATTGAATCGTGGATATAGCCTCTCTCGGGGATCCATTTTGAAATACTTGGATTGTACTTTCAGAAAGCTATTTTGAATTCCCACCCAGTGGCACTGGAGATAATAGAATCTCAATGTCATGAGAGGTGACAGAATGGGTAATAGAATGAAATGAATGAGATGAGAAATCATGAAGAGTTAGAGTTCATTTTTTATTTTGCGAAGAGCCTCCTTTAAGGACCATGGCAAAGTAAAGCCACCATTAGACAAAAGAACAGTACTACATAACTCTAGACAAGCCTCTGAGACTCTTTGGACTTTTGCTTTTGTCTCCGCAAATCATTAATGAGATTGTTCTTTCTACTTCATGGCTATGCTGTGAGATGATGCATGGCAACATATCTTAAAAATGTATGAATGCCTAGCATATCCTCAAAGACTTTTGTATGCTTTTGCATTAGGCCAATTATGCTATAATTTGCAAAGTCCTTTTGATTTCTTTTTCAGACTTCTCTTCCAGAGACTCAGAATTACTGGCACCAAAAAAGCACTCTAGGATTTTTTTTTCTTTGAGATGTATTCTACATGCCACATTATTCACTCTTTTAAAGTGTACAATTTTGTGGCTTTTAGTGTATTCAAGAATTTTACAAACATCACCACTATCTAATTCCAGATGGTTTTCATTACCTCAAAAAGAAATCCTGTACTCATTAGTGCTTGCTCCCCATGGCCCCTCCTCCCAGCCACTGGCAAGCACTACTTTACTTTCTGTCTCTGTAAATTTGTCAACGCCAGAAACTTTATATAAATGAAACAATAGAATATGTGTTATCTCTATTTAGATTCAGTGTAGTGAGCATATTTCCAAGTCTATCCACATCATTCCTTATATCAGTTTTTCATACATTTCTCTGGCTAACTAATACTCCATGTATACCACTTTCGCTTGCATATTCATTGGTATATGTATATTTAGAATATTTACATTTTCCTTTGTTATGAATACGTTTCCATGAATAATCATGTTTAAGTTTTTTGTCCACACACATGTTTTCATTTACTTGTGTTTATACCTAAGAATAAATTTGAGGGTCATATGGAAGAACTAACAAGCCTTCAGTGATTCACTCTATCATGTTTCTTATCAGTAGTGTATCTAGCTCTAATTCCTACATATACTTTCCAACACAAATTATTATTCATTTCTACTGTTATCATTATACTGATCCCATTTTAGTGTATATAAAGTGATAGTATGTCCCTGTGGCTTTCATTAAAATTTTGCAAATGGCTGAAACTTCATTTTTCATATTCCTTTTAACCATTTATATGGTTAAATATAGATAAATAACTAATCATGTTCATTATTCATATTTTTTAAAAGCTTAGGTTTTTGTTATTGTGCTATATGTATGTTTTCTTACTTATTGACAAAATCTTCTATCAGATATTAGATTTGCAAAATTGTTTCTATTCTATAAGTTATCTTTTACTTTTTGTTGATCCATCAAAAAGTTCTTTAATTTTCATAAACTCAAATGTATCCCATTTTCCCTCTTGTTTTTTGGTGTTTTGTTGTCATATCTAAAACTATTGCATAATAAAGGTTCACATGAATGTCTCTTTGGGTTTTCTTGAAGAATCATATACTTTTAACCATTAAATTTGGTACAGTGATTCATTTTCTTAATGTTATGCATATCATGATGGTAGGAGTCCTAATTCATTCTCTTGCTTTCTATCATTTAGTCTAATTATGTGGTTGGTTGCAATCATTGTTTTACATATGTGTGTCATCCCTACATCTCTGGGATAAATTTGACTTAGTTATAAATGTTATTTTTTTTATGTAATCTGGAATTTTATTGGGAAGTTATACATTGACAGATTTTGTCTATGCTCATAGGGAAATTGACCTATGTTCTAGTTAGGTTTTCTATTCTGGTGAATAACCACCATGACAAAGAGAAATTTGGAGAGGGGAGAGTTTATTTCACCTTACATTTTACAGAGTATCATGAAGGGAAGTCAGCAAAGGAACTCAAGACAGGAACCTGTAAGCAGAAGCAGAAGCAGAAACAGAAGCCATAAATGAATGCTGTGTAGTCCTCGTGGCTTGCTCAGCCTTCTTTCTTATAGTACTCAGGACCAGCAGTGCAAGGGTATCCCCTAAAACAGTGAGCTGAGAATGTCCACATAAATCATTAATCAAGAAAATACACAGAAGTCTTGCCTACATGCAGTCAGATGGAGGCATTTCCTCAACTGAGATTCCTCTTTTCAGATAACTCTAGTCTGTGTCAAGTTGACAAATAGTAAAATAATAATAATAATAACAAGGATAATTGACACCTTGTCAACTTGACAATAACACATTACTTTTAAACCATACCATTTCCTCTCTTTGTAATCACTGTCCTCTCATATAAATATCAGTAGCATATTATAAAACTAAAGTAGAACTTTAAAAGTCTCATAGCCTTTAAAAGTTCAATCTCATTAAACTAGCCAAACTCTAAAAATTTTTAGAAAGACTCTAAGAATCTCTCTACAAATCTGAAATTTCTCTAAAACATTTAAGTCTCTTAACTGTGGGCTACGATAAAATAAAAATTAAATTACATACTTCTTGTTCCAAGAGCAACAAACCGTGGCCAAAAGAAATTTGGAGAGGAGAGAGTTTATTTTACCTTACAGCTTACAGTCTTTCATGAATGGAAATTAACAAAGGAAGCAAGGCCGCAGAGGAATCGTGATTACTGGCTTGCTTCTCATGATTCCCTCAGCTTGCTTTCTTATAGCACCAAGGACTACCTGAATAGGAGTAACACAACCTCCAGAGGATCCCTCCCCCACCAATCATTAATCAATAAAATTCACTACTAACTTGCCTACAGTCCATCCGATGGAGGCATTTTCTCAGTTGAGGTCCCTTTTCCCGGATAATTCTAGCCAGTATCAAGTTGGCAAAAAAGAAAAAAAAGATACTAACTAGGACATCTTATTATTACCTTTTCGTGTGAAGTCTTTGTTTTATTTCAGGATCAGGAAATACAGGCATCATATAAAGGTTTATTTATTTGTTTTATATTATGTGGCATAAGTTCAGAAGTTCTGGTTTTAGTTAGAATTCTGTGATGAGTCCATGACCCCTGAGTTTATTATAGTTGGGAAGTTTTTTAAACAACTATTTCTACCTTGCTTACTGTTGCGGGTCTGTTTAAATTATTTACCTCATCTTGATTTAACTTTGGTAGGATATATCTAGAAATTAATTCATGTCTTTTAGATCTCCCAGTTTAGTGTCTTATGATACACTGAATTTCCTCATTTTTATCTCTCCTTTTTATCTCTAATTTTATCTGTTTGGGTTCTCTCTCTTTTGGGTAATTTGTCTAAAATTGTCAATCTTTCAAAGAGAAAGTTTTCATTTCCTTGATTCTTCATATTGATTTTATTTTTATTTCATCAATTTCAATGCTGATTTTGATTTTTTCTCATATACTTGTTTTTATTCTATTGGAGTATATTCCTATCTTTTTGAATTGTTTGAACAGAGTTATAATCATTCTTTTGAATTCTTTGTCTGATAACTCTTCTAAGTCATTTTTATTAGTTGTCATTGTTGTGGGATTATTGACTTATAAAGGAGACATACTGTCTTATTTTTTTTCTTTCAGTTTTTTGAGATGGGATTTCTCTCTATAACACTGGCTGTACTGGAACTTGCTTCATAAACCAGGTTACACTTGAACTCAGAGATCTGCCTGCCTCTACCTCCTGGGTGCCAAGATCAAAGACATGTACCACCACCCTTGGCTGTCTCATTTGAGGCGGGGAGGTTTTTGCTGGAATTTATGCATCTAGAATTAGTTTTTGATTGGATCTTTTATTCTGTCATATGTTTTGTTTTGTTTTAATTTTCAATTCTGGCCACCTTTGTTCACTGTTCTGTTCACCACATGACTAAGTCCTAATATAATTGAAGTTACCTTTGCTTTGTGGGTCTGAGTGGTACTTAGGAAGAAGGCTCTATCTCAACTCTTCCTCTGATGATAAGATATTGCCTTGCTATATAGCATCTCCAACCTAGACCTACACAATTCCTGGTGAGTTATGGACCCCTTCACATATTTATGAGACTTACTCAAAATTAGATCAAGTCTCTACCCTGGATCCCCAGCAACCACTGGAACTTCTTGCAGATGTGAAACTTCCCACTTGCTTGTGGCCTGACCTAAAGTTAAATCAGGCTGGCACCTTCATCATCCAAGGGTGCTTCTACAAGATGTGACACTTAACCAAGTTCTGATAGGCCTCACCCAGGTTTAGGATAGTTTTCCTGTATGACTCCAGATTTAGCTTGCTAATATTTTGTTCAGATATTATTACCCTTTGATCACAAGAATCAGTTTATAGCTTACTCCTGGTACTATGTTTGTCTTGGATTGTTTATTGAGTAACATTATTATTATGAAATGAATTGGAAAGTTGTTCCTATTCTTTTCATAAGCTGTTTGTAAAAGATTAATTTCAGATCTTTAAACGTTTCTAATTCTAGAATTCTAGTAAAAATAAATGAAAATGATCCTGGGATGCTGGTTGACTAGTAATTCAATATCTTTACTCATTAAAGGTCAATTTTGATGTTTTAAATTTGTTTTTAGTCAGTTTAAGTAATTTGTATCTTTATAATATTGTCTTGATTAAATAATTAAAGTTCCTGTATATTTGGATTAAATACACATTTATAGATACTTACAGGAAAGAGAAGGGCAAACTTAATACAGCAGAGGTGAAGTCAGAGAAATAGTGGTGATGCCTTGAGTTGAAAGTAATTTTCCATTCCTGATATTTGTGAGTTAGCCTTTTCAACTGGAATTTCAAAAGCCTCCTTTCTCTGGATTATTAAAAAATTACTGATGATTTAGAGCCAAAGATGACCTTTTTGTTTTCCAAGAAAATGTCTAGTGCCCCATTGTTATAATTTTTCTCCAGAATACAAAGTCCCTTAAATACCTAGATATTTTTGGGACAGTGACAATTTTGAGATGAAATAAACACTGTTTGTCAGCTGTTGTTATTCAAGATGGCTATAGTATGATTTGCTAGAGAGATTTGGTTTTAGAGGATTTTTTTTCCCCATCAAGTTACCCTAGTAACCTGATGTACCTTTGAGTTCTCTTGATTTTGAAATCACAATGCAAGAGAGTGACTTACTCTTTATTATAGAGCAGTTTCAATATGCTAGTCTTGGAAGATTTCTCATTTTGTATGTACCTGTTTTTTCACAGTTCAGTTGATAGACCACATTTAGGGAGGATTTATCAATAATAATAATAATAGCTAAATAGCTAGGCTACTGTGATATGAAGATCAACAACTAATTCTTTGCATGGAACTCCTTTAATGAACTCAAATATATGAAAGAATGATACATTATTTCCTACTAAGTAGATAATATAGATGGAACTCTCTCTATGAATGCAGTATTCTTATCCTGCAATCTCTCATGCAAGGACAGAAAAGACTAGAGATACATCCAACATACCAACACTATCTCACACATTTTCAAATAACAGTATTATGGTCACATCTGTTGGTCCATTCCTCCAATGGTTCTAACAGATAATAATCATCCAGTGCAAACCAAACCACAGATTTGGAAACTAAAATAAAATCAAACCTGTTGATCTCTCTTATGGTAGTTTTAAGAATTTTTTCTACTTTTAAACTCAGGATTTAGGAGACCAGAGAAGAGGAATCAAAAATTTGATACCAGGCTTTGCTTCATAATGGTACTATACATCCCAAATAATTTTAATTTTTAAGAGGAAAAATGATACCAAGGAAAAACTGTCAAAGCTAATTGAATATTTTGGGGGTTTATATGACTAACATATCATAAATTTCATAACCTGTTTCATGTGTCAATCTTGGCTCTTTCTAACTTCCATTCCTTTTCAAACACATCATGCTCTCTGGCTGAAACGCCCTCCAGTGCTTTGTTTACTTAGAAAAAACTCTGTTTTTATTAAGAATACTCTTTCTGTGAAACGAAACTTCTACGAAATTCTTGACCTCAGGAGTTTAACATTTGTTAGTTGTTAGAAGTTTGTTTTGCAGATTTTTATCCTGTCAGTTTATCTTCTGATGCATTGTGTAACAATTACTACCATTTTGCTCGTTTTAAAAAAAAAAAAAAAAAAAACTTTTGTTCAGTCCTGTCAAAATTTTCTCATCTATCTCTCCATATTTGCTTATCTCATGAAGTATTTACTGAATGCTTATTGCTTTGCAAGAAGTATTGCATTTAGATTTTGCAGCAGATCTATGTGTTTTCCATTTCATAGAAGACTAAATGCACATCTAAACAAATCAAGCAGTTTCTACCAAGTTGCAGCTAATAAGCCAGAAAAAAAAAGACTTGACCACAAACCTGCCAAGCTACCATGCTCCACTTCTTACTGAGAATACTATATTGAACCCTCTCTCTCTCTTTCTGTACTTTCCACTGATTCTTCAGCATAGTATAGCTTCTTAGGGGGACATTATTCAAAATAATGCTTGGGAAAAGCATGAAAGAAAGCATGGAGAAGAAAGAACTATAAAATATATATGGGATGCAAGCTCCCATCCCCCTCTCCCAGTCCTGAGTGCACACAATCTCAGTGGAAATGCCCGTAATGCAAGTAATATCTTTTAGTTTATCTTGATGTTGCCATGGAGATTAGCACTACCTCAATAGGGTTGAGTTTAGGCTTCTGAATCCTCTCCTCCTTCCTTCTCTTCTTTTCTTTCTTTTCTTTCTCATCACAAACTTCTCCTCTTCCCTGTCCTTCCTTTCTTATTATTCTTCTGCTCCCTTTTCTCCCATCTGCCTCTCCTATACTTTTTTCCGTCTCCCCCACCCCACTCTGCTCTCTGTCCTTCTCTTCAGCTCTCTCCCATTTCAATCATCTCAAGAAGCATGCAAGTGTTTTATAAGTGAGATGGTACACTATAATCATCTTGGTTAGTAGCTTTAGATATTTTTTTTACAGAAATCAAATCAGAAAAGCACTCCAGAATCAAAGTACAAGAGGATGTGAGTCTAAGCTGTGTATTAAATTTAAGTTTTCAAATTCCATCTCAGGTGATTTTATATGTTTGGATAGTATAGGGGAAAGTCTGAATAATTTGATTTATTGGAAAGCATTTGGTAAATAAACAACATTAGATACACACATGAGTGATGTACAATAAAAGAGCTCATCTCTTTGAAAGTATTCAGCTTTTCTGGTTTTTTAATTATTATTATTTTAGAGAATTTTCACTTTGTTTATGATTTATCAGTTAACTAACATTTTCTAGACACTTCACACATATTCTTTTAAATGTCACAGCTCTTCAGAAGTCCATTTATACAGGTCATTTTTTAAAGGAAGACACTGAATCAGAAAAAAATCTGCTGTTAGGCCCAGTTACAATATTTAACAATAGTAGGTGGAATTTCTGGGATTTCCAAGCCCAGTCTTCAAGCATACCCTGCTTTTTTGCCTAGGTTACAAATATCAAGGACAACTAATAACACTTACCATGTGTGCCTGACAGTGATTTAGTATCTGGGCTGAATATTAATTTATCTGGTGACTATTAAAGTCATCATTCCCAGGCTGGCATTTCATGTGATGAAATTGAAGCTCATACAGTACTGTCTGCAAGACCTCACAATGAGACACAAGACATAGCCATGACCTAGACATCCTTTGCCTCATTCCAAAGTTCTCATGCATTCTTACATATTTGTAGTATTGCAGCCTCGTGTGCACTTCCATTATCTCCAACAAGACAGCAAGCATTTAACATGCAGAAAATAATCATTTCTCTTTTTCACTTACAGACACTTGTTGTCTTTAACAACCTTGTTTTGACTGACTAATTGATGTTTGGAATCAAAATTAAAGTTTCTGACCATTTTTAAAAGAGGAGTTTTCCTAATTCCTCAGTGTGGTGAACAGGAAACACACCTACTGTGAAAGGGGACTATAGATTAGGAACCAGGATATGCTAGGAGTCACATTTATTTCTCACTGAAATCTTATAGAATACAATCTTTTAAAGATATGTATGGCTGTATCAACTGAAGCTCAGAGAGCAGAAAGAACCTTAAATTTAAGGTAACACAGACATAACAAAGCTGGGTAACTGTAGAAGATTAAATAGTAAAAACAAAAACAAAAACAACACCCCACCCCCAGTTCCACAGAAATTTAGTCATCTGTCTAGAACTACTACTTATCAATTTGGGTATATTGCTTCAGAAGTTCTATACATGAACATAAGCAAAAATACAACAATTTTATTTACTCTATTAACATTTTGTATACTTACAAAATTAAAGGAGATCTTGGAGACTATTCCATATTGTTACACATAAAATTGGTTTTAATTGGGCACACTGTTACATAATAATTTACCTATTCTTGTATTGATAGGTATACATGCTTTTGTGAATCTTCTGCTGTTATAACAATATTGTAGTGATTATCTGTGTATATGTCATACATGTATAAAAATGTGCCAAGTCAAAGTATATGTATGTATTTTTTTAACTTTAAAAGAGAACTCAGTTGAAACACATGTGATCAATATCCAGAAACACATCAATGGATAAAGCATGTAAAGATGGAAACATGTTTTTAAAACATCATTAATTCTTCTCAGGCAGTCATCCTAGTAATATAAATGAATCCCAGAGGTGCTCTTTGACAAAAGTTTAGAGAGAAAACTAAAAAGAGGTCAGACCTTAGTAGAAGGGAGTAAAATTATCTAAATGTATTCTTCCCTCTTCATATTAGTCTTGTCTTTTGCTATAGCACAGGCTGTGTGCCTAAACCTGTCACCACTATTCTAGAAACTCAAGAGCAGTAAACGCCTAACTGGGACTCAACAGGAATTGGAGAATTTTCAAAAAGTATTCAACTGAGTGATGGCCTTAAAGGTTCTAGGTTATGGTCCCATTATATCTGTTACAAACCATGCTGAGAAGAGGTGAGTCCCATAGAAGCAGTGATCTAACTAAGGAGCACAAAATTTCATTTGGACAAGAAATACAAACTTCAGTGACCTAATGCACATTGTGGTGATCAGAATTCATAATTCCACATTTTCATACTTGAAAGTCCTAAGAGTAAAGATTTTAATATGTTTACTGCATAAAGATAATGAAATAAATGTTAACTATCTTGATTTAATTGTTCTGTGCTACATACATATATCAAAATATCACATCATGCCCTATAAATGATATATACTGTTATTTCTCAACATTTTAGGGAAAATCAAACATGAGTAGATGAGCTCTAGGGATTTACATATTAAAATGGGAACTAGTCAAATATACTATTTGTTACCATTATTTTTGTTGATTGAACAACACAGTATATCTAAAAGCAAGATTCCAAGTTATATAGGAACAATTGAGATCATCATTAATAACTGAATGATGTTCCTTTTTATGAATATGGAATGATTTAGTTAATCTCCTAATAGTAGACACGTAAATATCTCAGTTCTCCTGTTTAAATAATGCTACATTGAACTTATTTGAGTATATCTCATTATTCCTAGAAGTTAGATTTTTAATAAAAATTTATGTATATTCTTATTTATCTAAAATAACTAACAAATCCCTTCACCAATGCTTAGTATTTAATTTGTCTTTCTATTATTTTAGAGAATTTGACCAATTCTCATATACTTCATAGTTATTTTCATTTCTTCTTATATTTTCCTGCTCATTATGATTTATCCTTTCCTAATGTATTGTTTTCATCTTTTGTCAAATATACAGAAAACTAAAAAATGAACTAGAAGAAATTCAATGGTTCAATTGATCGATGGACTAGTGAAATAGCCACAGTTCTCAAAAGATGAAATACAAATGATCAGTTGATATTTTAAAGTTTTCTCCTCTGCTGTATATGTGCCCAGGGCCTCACAGCTCATGTATGCTTGGTAGTTGATGAGAGATCTCAGGGGTCCAGGTTAGTTGAGACTCTGGTCTTCCTATGGGGTCACCCTCATCCTCAGCTTTAGTCTTTCCCTAATCCAACCACAGAGGTCCCTGACTTCAGTCCATTGGTTGGGTGTGAGTATCTGTGTCTGTCTCAGTCAGCTGCTTCTTGGGCCTCTCAGAGGACAGCAATGCTAGGCTGCTGTCTGTAAGCACACTGTAGCATCAGTAATAGTGTCAGACCTTGGAGTCTTCCATTGAGATGGTTCCCAAGTTGCAATGAGAGAAGAGGAGCCTAACCCTGGAAAGACTTGAGGACTCAGAGTGGGGAGGCATGGTAGGGGGTGCGGTGGAGGGGAAATACTCTTGGAGACAGGTGGGAGGAGGAATGGGATGAGGAACTGTGGGAGGGTGGACCATGAGGAGGGTAATGTCTGGACTGTAAATAAATAAATAAATAAATAAATAAAATCCCGTGTTCTACCCAAAGATGTCTTTAATAGAGGAAAAAGTTTTTCTCCTTTACTAGTCGTCAGAAAAATGCAAGTTAAAGCTATATTGAGATTTCACCTCACCACAGTGAGGTTTGCAGTCACTAAGAAAAAACATGAGCTATCAGGAATGTAGACAATTGTTGTTCCACCAATAGGGTTGCAGACCCCTTCAGCTCCTTGGGTACTTTCTCTAGCTCCTCCATTGGGGGCCCTGTGTTCCATCCAATAGCTGACTGTGAGCTAACCAGAACCCCCAGAGCTCCTGTCTCTAGCTGCATATGTAGCAGAAGATGGCCTAGTCAGCCATCATTGGAAAGAGAGACCCCTTGGTCTTGTAAACTTTATATGACCCAGTACAGGGGAACACCAGGGCCAAGAAGGGGGAGGGGGAGTAGAGTGGGGGGGGAGGGTATAGGGGACTTTGGGGATAGCATTTAAAATGTAAATGAAGTAAATACCTAATAAAAATTGGGGAAAAAAGGAATGTAGACAAAAGAGAAACCTCATACAGTGCAGGCTGAAATATAAGTTAGCCCAGCATGGAATTACCTTAGAAAACTAAAAACAAATCTACCACATCACCAGGTCTACTACCTCTGCATAGGTCTCCAAAAGTTTCCAAACAATATGTCACAAATATGCACAACCATGTTTACTGCAGCCCCATTCACAGTAATTAAGTTATGGAGTTGGCCTTGGTATCCAACAACAGAAGAGAGGATAAAAAAATTGCATCACATATACAATGCAATATTTTTGAACATAAAGAGTTAAGTCTTGTCATTTGCAGGAATATGGATGTACCTAGGGTTAATTATTAAGTGGATTTTGTCAGTCTCAGAAAGACAAATATCATATTTTTCTCATATATGAGTTCCAGAGTTTATATTAGCATGTAAAATGGTTAACCACTCATTTTGGAATCATATAGCAAACAATTTATATTTCATTCACTAAGTTGGGATGATGCATTATATAGAGAATATATGTTTTAGGCTTTTCTTGTTTCTTTCACAAACTAACCTGCTGAATCTACCAAGATATTATAACTATCATGTCTTAAAAAATAATCTAAATGCCTGCTAGAGAATATCTTATTCTTTTCAAAAGTATATCTTAGGATTATTGCACATTTTATTCTTTGAGATGTATTTTGAGATTATTTTGAAAAGATTTTGTTTAGATTGTTTTAAATTTATATACATTACTAGGAGAGAACAGATCTTTAAATTGTTCTATCTTCACCTTGAAGACCATCATAATCTTTCCATTTGATACATACCTTCTCTTACATACATTGGCAATTCATTTTATTTTTGCCTTGTAAATTCCATATTAGAGCTCTCTATAAAGTGTGATAAACTATATTCAGCAGCCTTCACTGTCTATTAATGATGATGGATAAGTCAACACTTTTCACATTTATATAACACAATGACTCTAATAGTGGTTAAGTCACCTAACTTGTTTACTCAAAATGGTGTGCGTGTTTTTTTAAGTGGAAAAGAGCTTACTTAGACACTGAAGTGAAGTGATAAGGGGTGGAAAAATTGTAGGTCTGACAGAACAGAACAGAAATAGGGTAGTTCTAGAAAAACAATCAGTTTTATTGTCTCAGATCCTGCTGAGACATGGAATCGTATTCAATATGTATGCTTAAAAAGAAACAGGACCAGGAAGAAAATGCAGAACGTAGACCCGTCAATAATTTCAGAGCCAACATACATGCAAAGTACCTCTTGCCAATTGTATAACCCTTCTGTGTTATAAAGCACTGAAATGCATGTTCTCTTTGCAGCTCTAAAGTGTATCTTTGTATGGTTTAACATGAGAAAGACTGTTTATATTTTGCTAATCATTTTACAATGACTTTTGTAAGAACTTGATAATGGATTGTTGATATATTTTTGCTATTGAAAATAAACAGTTTCAAAGAGTTGAGTTTAATGTTTAGTCTTCGATGAGCAGGAGCTAAATAGGTATTTGTATTATCTGTGCTAATTGTTCAACTACCTAGACTACAACATGAAATTGTGTGACCTTCTAAAACCAAATTGGAATAGGCCCAGATGCCACTTACAAATTTCTCTGTCAACTGGGAATACAGATACTGACTATAAATGAATAACAGAAAAAGATATCTAACACCCCCAGAATGTTCTTTCTTCAGACTATAATCATGTAGAGTACATTTCCATTGTGTTTCAAACATTATGCTGACTTTACCACCTTCTTGTTGTGGCTTGGTCCATCTCCCCATATTATGCCCAATTTTATACCTAAAAAATTAAGAATCCTGTTTAAATTTTTATTAGAAAGTTTTTAATGTCCTTAACTGTACAGATTTTGTGTCACTGTCACTGATGAATCAGTACTACAAAGAAACAGTAAGTTTCCTGGAAGATGGTATCTCTTAACAGAGTCTAGAGATATTACAAACTGAGTCTTAATTCAAGAAAGTGTAGGGGAAACATTTTGCAAGTATGTTATAGAGATCATTCAAGCCTAAAGTAGAAGAGTGGGCTTGATGTAACCAAACAACATTTTAAATTCTTTCTCATATATTGGAGTCATAGTCTTAGAGCAAACCAAGGATGTAATGCCAGGCAGGTCAATAGGTCTCAAGAACATAGATTTAAAAACACCTGTAACAAATACTATACAACTCAATTCAGCATTGCATTAAAAATTATCCATTATGATCAGAAAGAATTTATTACTGGGATTCAATGCCATTTCCGCACAGGCAAATGAATAAATAAAACTTACCATGTCAACAGAATGAAACTAAAAATTCAAAAGATCATTTTAGAAAAAGTTGAAAAGGCTTTTGGCAAAATTTATCTCATGATACTCTTAATAAATTGCACAAATGTTCCTATAGCACAAGCTAAAGGTCATATATGTCTATAGTTAATTTCATACTTGTGATCTAAAAAGACAAGGATATAAATTGTCCCTACAACTGTTTAACATAATGCTGGAAAGCAGAACCTTTTTCATCATAATGACCCTTATTTTTGTTATCAGAAAGGGAGATATAATAATTCCTTTTATGTACTTCACTCAAGATTATTACTAAGCTTGTAAACAAATCAAATATGATAGATGTATCATTATTATGATATAAAACCCTAAAAATGTCAGCCATATTGTGAAACAGAATAAATAATAAAGAAGTAATAGACCTTTAAGTGACTATTTTCTTATTAATAATAATCCAAAATGTGTAGATGAACTGTGGCTATATTCTGGACTATTTCTATGTTGACTCCTTTTGCTCATACATCTCTATGGTCTGCATGCTTATTAAGTGAGTCCATATGTGTTTATCAAAGGCCTGCTATGTGTGGGCATGTATTGGGAACAATATAACAAAAGCAAAGTACTATCAAAATACATTTTTGGTGGACCACATCTTCCTTTCAGTAATTCTTGTCCAGCAAGAGGGAAGGGGGTTGTCTGCATATCTGTAATGACTCAAGTTGTACAAGATTGTGGGTATTTTTCCCTCTACTGAATTCAGAGGACTTCCTTTTGCTTTCCCTGATTCATCTCACAAAAGGTGGGGTTTATTTCTGACTTTTACACCCTACAGACTTGGGTGTGCCATCATTGGCAATGTAAAAAGAGAGATCACATACAAAAATTAAATGTCCTGGGTTTTTTAGCATCTAATTAGCTTAACTATGAACCTATGCATGATTACAGGTGTCAGTAGGAGGATGCATTGATTAAGCCAACATCTCTTCTGTGTCAAGCTAACAGAGTGATTATTTCCACAACTGGTCATTTTCTCAAGGGCCCTCCTGGCTTTCGGTGAGGCTTAAGCATCTTGATTTCAAAAACAGTAAATAATAGTAATAATGGAAGTATTAGCAAGATCCAAATTGCTAATGTCTGTTAAAAACAGCTATAAAAATGGAATCTGTATAATCAGCTTGTTTGGGGCCTCTATCTCTCAATTTGTAGTATATGTTAATCTTCTTGCCTAGTAATACTCAAAGAAAGAAGCTCTGGAGACACATTAACAATAAATCTGTTATTTTTGCATTTTTTCTCTCAGGGAAACAGAAGTATCTATGTGCCAGCAGAAACGATTGCACCATTGATAAATTTCGGAGGAAAAATTGTCCATCTTGTCGTCTCCGGAAATGTTATGAAGCAGGGATGACTCTGGGAGGTATGATATTTTTTTCTCCTCTTCTTTCCTTGTCCTTCTTCTGCTCACCTTTATAACTATTGCATTAGATCTAGCTTCTCCTCTGTAATACTTCTAAGAGTACCCACTAGGCAATAGATTCAGATTGACCTTCTCATGGTCCCTTCTTTCTTTTTTCCTATGACATTCTTAACTTGAGGTTTGGCATAGGACCAGGAAGCATGAAGGAAGGATCAGAAAATAACAGAAGATGAATGAGGGTGTGCTTTTTGGATTCAGTTCCTTAAGTGATACTGTTGCTGTTCAGTAGTCAGAATAAGAGAAGCGAGTAATCAAAACTGTCACAGGTGCAGGATGACCATGGCACAGGCAGGCTCAAAACACCTGGGACTATCCCTCAGCTAACATCTGACTGTCCTGTAGCACCAGCCAACTGGAGTGTAAAGCTGCTTCTCTTTGGATTCTGTAACTAAGGTACCAAACAGAGCCAATTTTCTATATTGTGTCTCCCTGAAATTAGCAGGCTTTTTAATCATTTCCTTTTCTTTACAGATCCATTGATCATTTCCAAAAGCATTTTCCCAGTGGCACATTAGCTTCTTAAAAGATACAGCCCTTTCACGAGTGACCCTCTATCATAAGGCTCTGTGCCCTATGAGCTTGTGTCTATCATGAACTCTGTCATCCTTCCAAAATGGCCTCATACTACTCGCTTGACACATACTTCCCTGCTTCTAATTCTTCACATCTTCATCTGCCCCATGCCAGAATCCACTGTGCTGCCTGCTGCTTCCAAACAGATGCATCTTTCATGAGAAAAAAGAAGCTCATTAGTCTACATTGATTTAGAAATGCAACTCAAAGAAAAACAAATCTATTTCTGAGTGCCTAAAACTATAACCCACTTTTCTTCCACCTCATGGCTAATTTAGAGCAATGGTTTTCTCTGTCTTTCTATAAGTCACTTAATGCCAACTCTGTCTATATATCATTGTAGCTAACTACATTCTCCCCTCCACATAGACCAGTAGTACTTTTAATCAGACCATACTATAGCAAGGAACTTGTTCAAGGCTACATCTGTGAGTTTCAATAGGAGCATCTCAAGTAATGTGTAGTACTCTGGCATCACAGGTAGAATCCCTTTGAGTTATTTTCCAGGCAACTGCATCAAATCAGATTCAAACATTTGACCAAAATACAATCTTATTTTGCTTGTTTGGTCTACTCTAAGGCTATAGTATAGTTGTGATCTATAGTGGGGAAGAATACACAAGATCATTGAGGAGGGCAGAAAGAAATCCAGGAGAGGTAACAGAGGGAAGGATTGGCAGACAGAGTTTTACTGCATGAATGTTGGAAATCTTTAGCCAATTTCTCTCATACATTCATTTCTCAATTATTTAACTTCCTGTGAATTATGAATAGTAGATAGTAGCATCTATTTTGAGACTCCCCTGTCTTGCCATTATTTCCAAATCTTTATAAGCCTATTACTTATATCTAGTTCTAGATAGACACAGGCTGTTCTCAACACTTAGCAATGATTTTCTCCTTAAGTAGCTTGGCTTCCCATACAATATGTGTGTGACATGTAACAACAGACAGTGGATCACCCAAAATCACTTCTGGCTACATCACTTTGAAAAGTTCTACCAGCATAATGCTTAAAATCTGATATAAGTAATTCTAAAAACTATATGTTAATGTTGAAGTACCAAGGCAATGAAAAACGAAAGTATGTATTCTCTTAAGTTTTGCACATGGATGGAGTTAAAACTACACCCCCTACTTCCCAACATACCCTCTTGCAAAATTTATCATTAAATTAGAGTATCAGTTCTTAGGGAATCTGGCATTTTTCAGATGTTATCTCTTTGGTCTCAACACTTTATGATCTCTTGCATGGCTTTCTCTATGGTGTTCCATATGCTGGTGACAGGAGTTCTTAAACTAAGAGACACTAAGATACAGAACTGTTTTTTCCTGTTTCCATGCCTACCTATCTACCCCTTCCTTCTCTTCTTAGTCACTATTGGTATTTATAAAATAATCAAATGGGTGATAAGTTCTCAGGATGACTCTTCAGACTCTTAAATGCCCATCTATGGAAAAAGATACGTCTTTCTTTGCTCTTGATTAATGTCTAGCTGCATTTGTAATCCATATATCAGGAACTGCTTAAAGAATTTGAATGCCTTGCCTATTTGTTCATTTAAGAAAATGCTTAACTGTCTGGGTAAGGACCTTCCCTTCAGCAAATTGGTGGTGATTATTACCTAGTATGTAATTCAGATAAATGAATAGACATCTCTTACTTTGCTTTGCACTTTCCAAGAAACACTTCCAGTTTCCAAAATGGCATTGCAGAAAAAGAACCAGCCCTCCTGCCACCTTCTTTCCTGAAACTTTCCTCTGATCACTTCCCATTTGTTCTTACTTCCCTAGGGAAATAGTATTTGTTTTTGTGTTCTGGGACTCCTGAGTTCTCAGTACATAGTAAGTAGCATGGACTCAACTATCCCTTGCCCTGGTCCATCATACTGTAGACTGTACATGAATTTTGGGTACTAGCTACCATCCACAAGAAGGGAAGGACCATGGGGATCCAGAGCTCGTGAGATTTAATGAAGTGTACATTTATTTCCAAGTTCATTTGAGCTTATTATTCCAATATTTGTGAGGCTAAGATAGGTATATCACAACTTTAAGGCTAGCTTGGCTACATAGTAAGTTCCAGGTGAGTTAGGACTATAACATAGAACTTCCTCAATAAACAAAAAGATTAATTAAGAAGAATCTTTACTACTAAGATATTGAACTTTGTGTATAAGGCTAAAACCTTAACAAGTATGCAAATTTTCACAATGTCTATGAGTTCTCTAGTCAAGAAGATAGCTCAGGGATTCCTGGCAAAAGTCTGATGCCACCATAAACAGTACTATCCATTGTTGAAGATAGTCTTTATGCAGTCAGCTCATCATTTGCTCCCTCCAAGACTCCAAGAGAAGTAGAACATTGCTCCTTCCATATCAGATATCTTCAATGCAAGAAAATGATTGCAAGGCTAAAACACAATTTATGTCATGGTTCTTTATGCATGTTTTTATTCGTTGAAGTAAATTCGTCTCTCTATGTACTCACTCATCTACAAATGCAATTTTTTTCAGTATCTCTTGAGTGCTAAATATGTACCAGAGTTTATGTGGACATATGGGGAGGCTGTTCCTGATAACAGAGTTTTATTTTTGTTTTGTTTTGTTTTGTTTCATTTTATTTTGTTTTTTGGTTTTTTTGTTTTTGTTTTTTGAGACAGGGTTTCTCTGTGTAGCCCTGGCTGTCCTGGAACTCACTTTGCAGACCAGGCTGGCCTCGAACTCAGAAATCCTCCTGTCTCTGCCTCCCGAGTGCTGGGATTAAAGGCATGCGCCACCACACCCAGAGATAACAGTTTTAATGTATGCTTTTAAAATCGCATAGGAAAAAGGAGATTGTTCAGTGAGTGAAGGCAATTGCTGCCAAGCCCCGCAGCCCATACTTGATTTCTGGAACCTACTCGGTACACAGAGATAACCAGCTTCCTCAGATTGTCCTCTGACCCCCTACACCTGCAGTGTGACACATTCAAACATACATACACATGAATGCACATATGCATGTACACATATGTACACACACATACACACAGTAAATAAATAAATATTTTTAAATGTGTTAAATAAAGGAGATAGCGATTATGATTATACATTACTCTTAAGGTATAACTAGAAAGTTATTAAGGAGAAATTTAGTGAGATGCAAGAGAAGGGCCATTAAAGGCCATGATCACAGCTTGAAAAAAGGTACAGAGACATAAAAACTATGAAGAGGCTTTACAGACCAGCAAGTGATTTAACATGGCCAGGGACAGGAAAACAGGGAAGGAAGCTGTGACCACACTGAATGTGAACCCGATTTTAAGCAGTTGAAGATTTACGGTTGCCAGACAGACATGACCACATATCATGTTGCTACTTGTTTATGTGTTTTAAGAGAATTTTGGTAGCTTATGTTAGGAAGGGTTTACATTTTACAAAAGGAAGAGTGGCACACCATGCAGAATGAAACAGAGGTTTTTAACTTCAAATTTGCTTGGTTCTTGGTATCTACTTACCTTCACTTGAGATTGAAATCTGCAAGTACTGAACATGCAAAAAAGAAACTGGCCTAGACCCAAGCAATTGGCTTGTATGAAGAACCTATCTATATATACACTAAATACCAGTTGCCTTGATCTTGACCACAGTTTCCCTGTGTGAGCTCATAGAAAACTATTTCAATGCATGTTTTAGAGAAATTGATTTCTAAGTTCAAATGAGGAAAAGAAACCTGCATATTACAATCCTTAGGAAGATTTGCACTACATATAATAGGTCTTGGTGAATATTGTAATAAAATAAACTCAGAAGCTTTATACCTGAGGATTCCCAAACTAAATTAAATTTCAGGTCTCCCTTTTCACATACCACCATTTAATATCCTACCAAAACATTGCTTTCTGGAAAACACTGCTTTAAATTAAAAACCAGTATAAATAAAAACTTTATTCTGTGAGCAAAAAATTTACCTAATTAATTTCATCCATTTCCTAGATCTATGAATCATCATTTACTGGATAAATCAGTAAAGTATGCATTAACAAACAAAAGGAGTCCATCTTTAGCATACCCATAACTACCAACTCCAATAAAGTACACCAGAAAATATCTATACCATGCTTGTCTCTCACAAAGGATACAAGACAAAAGGACAGATATTACCCATAACAACTAATAGCCATAGTTGTATAATGCTGTTCCAAAGATCATGCTAGGAACATTATTTTAAGAAATAGTATCTATTCCAGAATTATTGAGAGTGGCCACTAACAGTTTTGGTGAACACTGTCAGATAAGCATCCCCGTACATAGTAGGAACACCAATGTGATGGGAAGATTCAGTGACTGACTTTTTTGTATTTAATGTTTGACATTTGGCAAAGTGTTACAAAGCACACTTGATTTGAGAAACAAATACAATGGTGCATTCCTGAAATGCTAGCATTCAAGGGGCTGAAACAGGAGAATTGTGAGTTCTAGGTCAGCCTGGGCAACATATTTATGTTCTATTTCTAAAACAAAGCAAATACATCTCAGTGGTAGGGCATACACCTAGCATATACAAAGGAATAATAGTAATAATAACAACAACAACAACAATAAAGAACTCAAGTACTGGTTTTTGTTCATTTTTGGTTTTCTTTTTGGTTTTTTCATTTTTTTCCTCTACTCTTCCAGACTTAGAGTCTAAATTGTCCTTAGCCTGGGTATCTTAGAGTCTCTATAAATATCAAGAAACGCTGTGACTATAGCAACTCTGTAAAGGAAAACATGTAATTGGGGCCAGTTTGCTGTTCAGAGGTTTAGGTCATTATTATCATGGCAGGAAGCATGGTGGCAGGCAGGAAGACATGGTGCCAGAGAGGTAACTAAAATTCTGCATCTGAATCTGCAGGTATACCCAGCTTGAGCATCTGGAACTTCAAACCCACCCCCAGAGACACACCTCCTTCAGCAATGCCACAATTATTCCAACAAAGGAACAAATCCTAATAGTGCCACTCCCTATGGCCCTATGGGAGCCATTTCATTCAAGCCACTACACTAAGAAAGCAAGCATCGATTCTCAGTTCTGAGAAGTACTGTTCTTATACAAAATTCTCAGATACCTACATATTTTAAGAGCTCTACATCACCAAACAATGTACAGAGAAGCAAATTTTCACTATGTGTCTGAGCAGCAACATGTATAATGTATGGCTGGCACTTAGAACTTTGAGGTATTTGTTGTGATGTTGAGGATGAACCCTGAAGACTCAAAACATTAGACAAAAACTACCAGTGAGCTACAATACAAGTCCTTTTCTGTAAACCAAATTCTACTATAGCTGTGGTAGCGATAGTAGAAATAACATGATAGACTTGGACATAGACCTGGATTCTAGACCTGTGTCTAAAATTCTTATTTTGCCAGTTTACTATTTTTCTGGACTTGTGAAAATATGTAGATCTTTCTGAGCCTCAATTTCACCAGTTATATGACAGGAATACTATTTCTTATAAAATTCATACAATAGTAAAGATGTCATCATGTCATTGGTACATGGTAATTATTGTACTTTCTAATTCTTTTTAGGTGAAGATTGAGCTATCTTTGTTTTCCCAGGTACCAGTACAGATGGTTTTTCTCTGCTATGAGAAATGGCTTTTAATTCTTGCTCTTTGGTCCTTTGGTTTCTGAGTTACTCTTTAGACAACACTTGAAGCCTTCTACCTGTGGCCACCATTGCCATCTTCTAGTTGTACACACACGCACGCGCGCGCGCGCACACACACACACACACACACACACACACATTTCAAAAGGAAGAAACCTTCCTTCTTCCAGATGTACTTTTCAAGGGAACTTGTGTGAGAGGAGACCATAGATTTTCTCTCTTACCTACAAAACAGATATTTGTGAAAGTACATATATGTGCTCTGTTTCTGTGTACTTACTTTTAGAGAACTATGCTTAGAGGTAAGTAATATTTTTAATCATCAAAACTGATGATATTCCATATCTAATACTTGAATCTTGTTTGTAAAGCATCTCCTTAAAATATTTGAATTCTTAAAGTGTGCTGGCCTTAGAAAGATTTTACTGCTGTTTACCTTTGTTATGAGAGATCCAAAAGCCCAAATTTGATCTTGAGAGAGAAAAGATAATGTTGTATTTTCTAATATATTGAACAGAATAGAGAACACACAACATACAACATATAGAGAGCTATGTACTTGGCAAATATAGCGTTCTAAGAAAAAGTTTTATATTTTTATAATTAAACTGCTAATTTGATTTTATTTTATGTGCATTGGTGTGAGGGCATCAGATCCCCCTGGGACTGAATTACAGACAGTTGTGAGCTGCCATGTGGGTGCTGAGAATTGAACTCTTAGGACATCTGGAAGAGGAGGCAGTGATATTAACCACTGAGTGCTATTAACTTCAGTCCCTTAACTGATCATTAGAAAACATTTTATTTCTGCTTATAAATTGTGAGATATGTTCCTTACTGTCCTGAACTCATACAATTTACCTGGGTAAGGTAGCCTTTTAGAGACATTTGAACATCTTTTGAGACCATGCTGCATAGAAGAACGAGGGAAAGAAATATGTGCTCACTGAGGAAGAAATAAAACACACAGATGAAGTTATTGACAATATTTCCGTAGCAATTTATGTCTAAATAGCAAACTGAAATATAATTACTATCCTGGATAACCTCTTTTGTCATCAGATTCCATGTTATTTTAGTCCAAATAATTGGTGCTCAATATTAACCCAGATGTGCCAATTCCTTCTTTACCATCCTGTTGAATAAACGTTTCTGAGGCTGAAGTGGAAGTAAGGGACATTTCAAGCTTCTAATCATCAGAAATTAAAATTATGTAATAACTAATCACTATCAGAAAATTTAGACTTGCATTTGAAACTAAGAAATATAGATCTAAACTAGCCCAAGCCAGCACAGTGAAGTGTCATATTGGCAATTCTGAAACCAAAAGAGATTGGGGGTTCTTTCTCCTTGACAGACAATAAGGCATGGAAGCTTTGACTACTGAACTATAAGGCACAGAGAGATTCATTTGTAAATGATTTCATTTTCAGGCTGAGTAAGGATACCAAGATTTTTATGGGACATTTTGGCTAATGCAAAGAAACTCAGAATACCATCACCGAAGAATTATTGTTGGTTCTTTGAGTGTCTGTAATGAAAGCATTAAATTTTACCTTCCTGTTCTTTGCCCCCTCATATTCTTACTTTGAAAAATTATTTCTTGTCTAGAGTATATGGAGAGATACATAAACACATACTCATGCTGAAGTTCTTAAGTACATTTGTCACTAAGGCAGAAAGAAAAATAAATCCCCAAATGGTAATTGTTTATTTCTTCATCTCAACTCTTTCTTCAAGATAAGAAAACTTGGAAGGCATGGACACTCCTTTTCCAAAATGGCAACCATCCCTCTCTCCACTTGTGCACAATGCTTCCTATCTCAGAAGAGCTTATTCGAGCATCTGATTTTTGAGCATAGGGGCTCCAAGACCACCCTTAAACCACTACTCTCATCACAACCACTCTTCCATATTAGGAAAATTCTCATTTGGCAATCATGTAGCTCAACATGACCAGACAGTAAAAAAAGACGGTTCTGGATTTCTGCTCAAGACCCAGCTTTCAACCACAGACTGTATAAAAGAGCTGAAGGAAGTTGCTGATCCACAGACAGGGTTCAGAAGGACCAAATTTTTGCTTCTCCCAGAAACACCAGCCCTCTCTTAAAATCCTGGAGTTAAAAATCAAAGCCAGATAGTCCTTTTCTCTCCAAAGTCAAGGTGACTCTGTTTTCTGTAGCCCACACAACCTGCGCTCACTATAGAGCAGAAGAAGGCAAATCTGAGAAGCAGTGTATGCCTCCTTTGTTTCCCTCCAAGGCTGGGCTAGTGGAGGAAGTGGGTCTGCCTTTCCCTCTTAGCACCTGAGTACTTCCTCCACTCCCCACTGCTCCCTCACTGAAAACTCTTGCCTAGGTCTAATCAGATCAGCTGTGAGACTTCCTCAGACACTTCAAATATTGTATCAATGTACTAGATAAGATACTTAGCATTTACAGTGTTTTGTTCTGTCTTCCCACAATCTCCATATTGAAAGTCGGCTCCTCCTGTTGGAGGCATAGCACACAAGGCCTGAACAGACAAATCATGAAAGTAAAAATACATGTTCTCCCTCCTTGATTTGGACCTGGCTTTCCTTCCCTGGCCCTTTTCAAGTCACTACCTACACAAACATGCACAAGGACAACCCTCCCCCCCCCCCACACACACACACCACGGTACCATTGCATAAATGCATACAATCTTTCTCTTTCCCTTTACTTGGCCATATTCTGGGGGATACAAAAGCAAGGAAAGACTTTGGGAGAACTATTTATTTCCTCGTCCTGTGAACAAACTTTAAAGCTGACCAATGAGAACCTCTCCAAGTTGAATTAAAATGCAACTGCGGTTTCTTTTTGAACTTCCTTCTATTTGCTTGAACACTGAATATTTTGGGTAGTGAAAATTTCCTGTAATAAAACCATTAATACACCAATGTCTTTTTGTTTTGTTTTGTTTTATATTTTATTTATAACAGACTGACAAAATTAATGTTATTAACATTAGGGCTTCCCCCTCCCTTTTTTTCACTTTTCTTTCTTTCTTCTTTTTTTTTAAGGAAAAAAACACCCTCTCATTTGCTTTCCAGGTCATGCTGACCTGTTCAGCATGGACTGTTTCGCATTTGTTTTTAATGTCAGTTTAAATGTAATTGTAAAAGCATGTATGCTCTAAATTCATGTAGTTACTTTTTCCAGTGGAAAAGCCTGGTATGCAAAACCACTTCCAGGCTCTACAATTTCTCAGGAGCAGGTTTGAGGTAATGACCCTGTGGTCCTCACTCAGGATGGCATCTGGACAGTGGACCCCTTTCCTCTGGCTCAGCAAGTCGGAGAAGGGAGACTTGGAAATAGTTTCTGTGCTTTGGCAAGGATGTGCAGCATTGCATATCATTCTATTATTAATTATGTTTACTCCTCCACAAACTAAAAACCATTAGACTAAATAGTCCAACATAAACCTTGAAAGATAAAATTTGATATTCTTTCCCCTGGCTATTCCCCTGACCAAGAATTGAAACTAGGAGGAGGATGAGAGACAGCAGCAGGCGGGGGTGGGGATCAAGGAGCCGTCTTGCCTGAGAGAGTATTCGTCATACATTTATTAATCCCATTTGGTCACATACTCCTGCTAAGCTCTCACTTCATGCTTGCCAAAGACTGGCTTTGTTCTCTACCTGTTATCCCTGTCCTAATTTTTTTCTCAATTTAGTTCCAATTCCTGCTTCTAACCCTTCTTACTAATAACATGCTTGTGGGACTGACAGAAAGGCAAGCATACCTAACCCTGAGAGAAGACACCCAAGACTGTTTTTGTTCTGCCACTAACTATGTGCTTTGGCAAGATTTCCCTTTGCCCTTTAGATTCCCATCTATAAAATAAGGTGAGGGAAAGCAGAGACAACATCCAGGTTCCCCAAACACTTTTTCTGAAACTGAAATATTTTTTCCAAAAATAAAAATCTGAATTTTTTCCACCTAAATGTAAGTGTAAACTATATTACTGCTGCTCTGATTTGAAAGGAGGTGGGACCACATATTAAAGTTCACTTTGCCTTTCCACGGAGCCTTTTGAAGACATTCATCGGCTTCTCAGAGCTCTGCTGGTGATAGCTAGTAATCCTTTGAACTCTCATTCTCTTTCCAATTAGATTTTCGTCACAGTGAAAATTGTAAATTTCAGAAAAAAAGTTCCTTTTTTCCAGAACATTCATCTGTTTAGGATAAAGAATATAGACATGGAGTATTGTGGTGCTCAGTAAGAGTGAAAGCCATCATCTATTGGCATACCTAATTTACTCTGTGCTAAGCAGTATACACACATCCCCCCACCCAATGCTTTGTGAAATAACAACCATGCGACTTTAATCTTGCTGTTTGCAATGATTCTGAAAGCTGTCAGTGTGCCCTTCAAACTTTCAACCAGAATGAAAAATGATACTGTTCATAATTTGCCACTACAAGGAACTCCTCAGAGTGTTTCTTGCCAGAGGTCCACTCACCTGTCGACTGCACTTTCACAGGATCCAGAAAGGTCGACTGTACTTTCACAGGATCCAGAAAGGTCTCATGAGACTTACTTTATTTCCTCCTAAAAGTAATCCTATGGAGGAATCAGATTTGATTTTCACCAAGTAGATTAGAAAAGTATAATAGAAAAGTAAGGATTTGTTCCTGACTATACATGCCATAAGACTGATAATACCAGTACCCACTAATAAGTCTTTTATATTATAATATTTTAAAATTCCAGCATCATGTTTTTTCTTCTTCCTCTTGGAACTCAAAGGATATTTCACCATGTATGAGTCTTTTCAGGGTTGTGGAATTTGTTTTATAACCTGAGATGCCACCGTGGTGTCTCTATTCCTTCAAACAATGTTATGATTTAGATACTATTATCTCCATCTTACACATAAGGCATAAGGTACAGAGGCACAGAGAAACTTAATCTTCCCCTGAGTTTCACAAGAATAGACTTATGGTTACTAATGAGACACTTTAACTCCAGAGTCTTTATTTTCAAAACAATATTTTATTCCTGAGGGGGGGGGAAATATATATATATATATATATATATATATATATATATATATATATATATTCACATTTGCACTCCAACACCCCCACTCTCCCTCTTTCAAGTATGTAAAACCTAAATGTTTTTAAATAGTCCACTTTCTCCATGAATGAGGAAAAATATCACTATGAGTGTAGAACACTGTCTTGGCTCATAATCTAGGATTCCTCTGACCTAAACTCATGTAGTAAGATCTACTAATTCTAATACTAGTAGATGGAACTATGACTGATATGATTTAGGCCAGAGCCCCCAAACTCTCTAGACCAAAAATCCTATGAAGAATTCTGTCACTTCAGAATAGCATTTATTTACTCCCACTCACTGTCCTCCACCCTACCATGACTCAGGAAGCATCCTGGAAGAAGAAGCAGAAAGAATGAAAGAGCTGGCAGATGAGGAGGAGTGCTGTGTAAATGCTGTATGCTGTACACGAAATACCTACTGCATACATCAACTCACAGCAGCTGTTGTTAAGTATACAAGACTTATGTGAGATTCAGCCAGTTCAAATGTTCAGCATGGAAGATTGAGGGATACCTAGACTCTAAGGCTACCTGAGGAGCTACTGGTAGTTGATAGCTCCTTTGGGATGGATAGCTACATTTCTTTGGGGGTGGACCTGACTTTTAAAGTCAGAGAATTGTCTTTTTGTTGATTCCCTCAAATGATCATGGTCTTAATGGAAAGACCTTACCTGATTCAACTAAACCCTTAACATTCAACTGAGCTGGAACGTTAATATCATTTTCTCAGTACTTTCATAACAACAACTAGATTATTACTAGACTGCATAACTTGAAAGAAGATGTATATACTTGTGGGTCTCAGAATCGTAGAGAGCATCCTAAAACTTAGTCTCTCAGAGAAGTTAACTGTTTGATACTCCAAATTCCATGATGAAATAAAGGCAAGAGAGGCAGCCTCAACCTTGGGCATAGTAATTTAAAGTTTCAAAGACTATAAAAAGATCACCTACACTTCTCCTCTACCTAAGAATGACACGGTATATAACCCTAGAAAACTAGAAATTAAACTGGAAACATCCCGAAAAATCACTGTGGCTAGAGAAGTTACAAAGCACATGCAGACCTCCTCAGAAACATACCAGGAAGCCTGATTTTTAAAAGCTCTCTTTGTGCTGTAGAGGTAGTCTCTACAGAAACACACTGTGCCCGAGCTGATACCAGCATACAAGCTTTCCAGGACCTGGAACATCAGATGGCAACAAGGTCGTACCTTGTGAGGGCCTTTTCTTTCCACCACTTTAAGCTAAGTATAAAAGCAGTCATGAGATGTAGAGCAGTTCCTATTCTATTACAACTGCCCACTTTCACTGCGCCCCTCTCCGTTTTCCCATTCAGTCTAAGTAAGCCTCTGCCTTGATATGGTGGTTAGTTGGTATGTACCTCATATAGACAATTGTTTTTGACTCTGGGGCTCAGGTGCAGGGGAAGGGAGGAGCATGGGGGTGGCCTTCATGGAAGAAAACAAGGCCTTGGGCATTGAGGAACAGCTGAGACTAGCAAGCTTCATTGTCTAGGATTCCAAGTCGTCTAGCAACATGCTGGCCTCTGCTGCAGAGAGAGAACAGAGGATCTCCACAGAATGAACAGAATCCGATTTCAATTATGTTTAGTACAGTCACGCTCTTCAGGCAGATTGCTCAGAACACCTGGTGCGGCTTGAGCCACTATGGTCATACAGACAGCATATTACCAGGGTCCTGAGGACAAATGGGAATGCACACTCTCTTCATCAAGCAGATGCCTCATAACTGTAGAAGATATGAAAATGACAAGCAAGTTCTGATTGGCACAATTCAAAGAAATAGGAATAATTTTGTCTCAGTGAACATTCCTCACATTGTCTTTGCATATTGATCTTGCTGCAAATGAATCCGTTTTGACCCATAAGTTATCACCTCACTGAGATTTTGGTCATTGTACAGAGTAGTGGCAACAGACTAATTCTCATTGATTGTAACAACACCAACCACTCTTTGTTCCTATACCTTATGAGTAAAATCCAGTGGATTTATGTTTATGTCATCCATTTTGGATTCGTTCCTTCTTTATCAATAGCTTTAATATAGTATGGCAAATAAAACAGCTGCCCAAGAAAGCAGGTCATATTCACAGCACTATTCATCAGACTCTCTGAGATAATGGAAATGTCCTATATTTCTGCTTTTCTGTTATCAGTCACTGGCTACATGTGGTTTTCAACACTGGAAATAGGTTCAGGGATACTCAAGCATTGAATCTGTATTCCCTTTACCTTAATTCTGTTCAAGAGTCACACAGAGATAGTGGCTATATAAAATACTGTAAGCCTTGGAAGGTGCTCAGAGAGGTACATACTGAAGGAGAATTAGAGTAAGTAGTCATAAGGGATTTAAAATTAAGAGTAAGAGCCTTGGTTCTAATCCCAACTCTGCCACTAGATTGTTTTGCCCTCACTAGATTCAACTTCTACATCTTTGACTTGAAACTTTGGATTAATACAAGAATTATCAAAGTTATATCTAAAGATTGAATTCAACTTAGAATATATGTGTTTCATGAGAGATTTTATGTGCTACATGAATGTCTTTTAGAGTTGGGAAAGCACGAAGACATTTCATTTCAGTTTGCCAAGAAGAATGACAATCATTATTCTATACATATACTGATACACTGCATTTCCTGGGTAACTTTTGAATATATTTGCATCTGTGAACCTTGGATAAGATAATTTCTAAGGACTCTTGTGTTTGCCAATCTGTGAGTCTATACACCACTACAGCACCCCAAGTATGTTTCTGTTTAGGCAGGCAACAGAGTATTTTCGCAACTTTTTGATTCTCTATTTCCAGATGTGATGCTAGCTACTACAATCCACTGTCAAGAATAAAGATTATAGTCAAAGGAGATAATACTTTAGGGATTTAGACTCCTTGGAGAAGCCACGTGACAAATAACAGAGAATGCAGAATTTCTAGCTAAAGGAGGTTCAGATTTAAATTCAAGACTAGAAAATACCAGTAAAAGGATGGAATTTATCTGGGAACTGTACCAGGGGCATTCTGGAGGCATCATCAGTTTGTAGTGCTATGTACAAGACCCAATGTAAGAAATAGATTCACCAAATATCAAAATATTAGAAGTGCCAGCCTCTCACTTTGAAAGGAGATAGGCTGGGTTCATATCAGACCCCAGACCTTATGTCTTTAATGGGAGGTGAAAGTTGGCAATGGATGTACATATCTCTTTATTACTGGCTGTGCCCAAATCCTACAGAAATGATTGTTGGAAAAGGTCATCTTGCAGTCAGGGTTGGGTTCCAAGACTTTCTTATTATTTTTCCTCTTTTCTTTTCAAGGCTTCTCTTTGTTCTAGGTGTTTATACAAACATGTAATTTACTATTCCATTGATTTACTTAATAAGAATATGATAGAGTTTACAGTAAAGATCTTACTTTTCTAATTAGGGCTTAAAGTCTGTTCTAGATATGTCATTTTTCTATGGAGCCAGAAGCAGTAGGGTTTTTAAATCACATTTATACACTTGCTTGGAGGGATCAGCTTCTTTTTATTTTATGTCTTTCTTTACATATTTAATTATTATTTTAAAAGATTAGAGAAAAATATAGTTTATGGTCTACTATGAGTGCATCAGCTTGTGATAGATCTCAGAGTTATGACCTTTTCAATTATTTAAACTTATCAATATAAGTGCTTGGGAAACAGAACAAAGTAACCATTGGAATGCCAGAGGACTTTAAAAATAAGTGTTCGTGTGTGTGTGTGTGTGTGTGTGTGTGTGTGAGTGTGTGTGTGTGTGTTTGTGTGTGTGTGCATGCATGTGCACACATGAGTGCTCTATGATCATATCAGGAAGATATGATCATAGAACTTTTTGTTTGGGGTTACTGTTACTATGTCTTAACCAATATTATATCTAGCATCCTAATGTCTGACCGCCTTCTAGTATGATTTTCATTTTATGGACATATGATAGAGTCAGGGACTTTTTTTTTTAATCCTATTACAGGTTCTAATCCTTTACCTTACTTTTTTTCACTTCTGCTAAAGAAAAAGATCAATATGTGCTATAGTACATGATCAACTATGAATACCATTCAGACAATGTCTGAGACACCTTATCATGTGTGGTAGGAAGTAGAACATCAGAAAATCCCTGCTCACTATTCCCAAAGTAGAATGACTTAGTAGTCTGAAAATCTAAAAGATTTTTCAGAATGTTTTCTAAACTTTAATCCCATTTCATACTTAAATTCTCAACTGCTGTAAATCTAGTCTCTGAAACTCTACAATAGCATAAGTGTGTGGCAACCTTTCTGTCCTCAAAGAACCTTAAATACTATTGTGTGTGTGAGAGAGAGAACTAAGCCTGGTAGCAAAGACCTGTATTTCCAGCTACTTGGAAAACTGAGATAGAAGAATTACAAATCCAGGACCTGTCCAGGTTACAGAGTGAATTCAAAGCACACCTGATCAACTTTGTTAAAATTCTAGTCTCAAAATTAAAAGTAAAAATGAGGACTAAAATATTGGCTAAGTACAGGGGAAGGCCAGGGCCAAGTAGTGGGAGTGGGTGGGTAGGGGAGCAGGGGTGGGGGTGGGGTATAGGGAACTTTCGGGATAGCATTTGAAATGTAAATAAAGAAAATAATAAATAAATAAATAAATAATATTGGCTAAGTGATAAGTATTTACTAAGCTTGGATTATGTTCAATTCCATTCAGTTGAAAAGAATGTGTGTATAGAGAAAAGGGACCTAATTTCCAAGCTGGTATACTTTTTGGTACCCCTTAACACCCACATAATAAGTCTAGAACTTCATTCAACAGGTCTTTTTAGTCACTTTCTCTGACACAGATGCATTTGCATGAATCTCTTGTTTACAATATTCAGTATTTGCCTATAACCTATGACATCTTATATATAGACACAATTACATTGTTGTCTTGTTTACAATGTTCATTATTTGCTTATCGCCCATAAAACAAAGCCTGAACTTCTTATTATAGTACATATGCTACATTAAAAACCAGGCCTCTTGTGAGGCTATGCCAGTGCCTGGTAAACAC
>NC_034613.1:84497365-84545190 GCF_900095145.1 Mus pahari
ACTGCAGACCCTCACGCTGAAGACTGCTTGTTCGGGATTTATGTTCAAACCACAGCTCTACGATGACAGGACACAGAAAAGTGTGCTATGGGAAACCACCGCGTGACAGGGACCGTAAGCTTCCCTCCTCCTTATTGCCATAGTCAAACGGTTCAAATAAAATCATCCTGATGTTAGTTCACCTCAGAGTTGATCTTTAGTGATCTATAAGATGATTTCAGGATCTGAGTGTATGTCAAAACATTTGTGACATGCCAGGATAATTACAGGAAGGCATCTAAAACAGGAGAAAATGGGGGTTGGCAAATTTAAATCTAATGATGGCTTGAAGTATAAGTAGATTTGGGTAAACAGCCAGCACTCTGCTTCAATGCCCTTCTACCAGTGACTGAGCTGAGGAAGGGAGAGGAGCCATCAGGGGATTTTAAACGTGAAGTGTGGGAGGACAGCTGAGGGAGGACGGCTGAGGGTGGGGAGTGGGTAATGGAAGTGGGTGGGGGTGGTGATGTGAGCAGAACTGTAGTTCAGAAAAATCACAATGTAGTAAACTTGTGTAGTGAATACAGGAAAGAAAAAGGACAAGAGTAGAGAATTCCTTGTAAATTAGATTGCAAGAGGAGGGGAAAGTTGTAAGGCCCAAACATATTAAAACCTCTGGTAGTCTTTCTTGGAATAAAGAGCAGAAGGTCTACAGAAGGCCGGACTGTGAAAGGGGCAGGGACTTGTGATCATTTGGATGTGATAGCGTGCTGAATAATATCTAGGCTTCTCTCAGATTCATTGCACTTATGGTTACAGAGGACGGATGCCATCAAAATTTATGAGAGTATGCTTAAAATNACTATATTTTATTACATGTAAATTTTTTTCTTAAAAAACTGATGTAGAAAAATTGAGACTACTTTATAAGAAACACACAGTTGTAGGACTGGGTGAAATGATAGGACAAAGTCTAACTATTCCAAACAACTTCCTGATAAATGATAANNGGATTTCCTTATCCTTGCCTTAGAATATTGGTGTATATTACTAATCAGTTAGATAGACTGAAAAAATACAAACAGTGTGCCCAAAATCAAAGTGGAATACCTTTATTTTATGATAAATGGGTTCTATCTGTAGTCTTATTTAGTATCTACAGCTAGACTGTAGCACCTATGATATGCTTCTTATTGCTGTGTGTAATATTAAAGGAATGTTATCATCAAAACTAAGGATGTATAAAATGTTAGCTAACAAAAAAATTTCAATTACTCTTAAAAAAAAAAAAAACAGGCCACACTCTGTTTATGGCACTGTAGATAGACATCTTTCCATATATGCAATGTAAACTATGCGCAAACTGATTTCTGGTTGCTCCTATTTCTTTATGCACTTTCTACCCATTTGTGAAATTCTTATTGGTATTTAAGCTCTAGATCAAATACCACCTTTGAGGTGAAGTATTTCCTAACCTCACCATACAGAAAGATTTTTTTCCCCTCTTCATGATGCCTCTTTTGTAGTTTTTACTATTCTGGCACTTTCTAGAATTATCAGTATTTACTTCTCTTACAAAAACTGGAATATGGAGTATGTTCTTTATGTTACCTAATAACAAATATTTGCCCATGTAAGTGTGGTTAATCAATGAATAAATAAAAAAGTCATGAATGTTTCTGTCAATTGAATGAATGTCCCAGGTATAAATACTGAAGCCTGAATTCAGGCAGAGCTGATTCAAGGATATACTAGAGTTGTCTGGAACATGGATCAAAAGTGAAAGCAACAAATGAAAGTTTGGGGTTTAGCCCAAATTGGAGATGATTGCCCTCTCATTTAGCCAGTGTTAGTAAACACTTGTCCTTAAGAAGCTTGGACTCTCTGACAAGAAATAAAGAAGATATTATTATTATTATTATTATTATTATTATTATTATTATTATTATTATTATTAACATTATTATTATTTTAGCTCAGTCATGTTTCTTAACAGGGTAAGTATTATGTGTATTTTTGGCCACTGATAATGAATTCAAGTTTCTTTGCCTTCTCAATAGCTCGTAAGCTGAAGAAACTTGGAAATCTAAAACTACAGGAGGAAGGAGAAAACTCCAATGCTGGCAGCCCCACTGAGGACCCATCCCAGAAGATGACTGTATCACACGTTGAAGGCTACGAATGTCAGCCTATCTTTCTTAATGTCCTGGAAGCCATTGAGCCAGGAGTGGTATGCGCCGGACATGACAACAACCAGCCAGATTCCTTTGCTGCCTTGTTATCTAGCCTCAATGAGCTTGGTGAGAGGCAGCTTGTGCATGTTGTCAAGTGGGCCAAGGCCTTACCTGGTAAGGAAAAGAAGAATGAGGATATGGGATACAGACAGGATATCATAATTATTGAATGGTTCTTTGGGCCAGGTACTCGTTACTTCATGCAGTCCTTGATACCACACTGTGGAGAAGTGATTTTCATATAAAAAATTCTCACTGTAAACATTGAGGGAACTGAGACTCAGAAAGCACAAGAAAAAAAACCAGCATACTAGTCATGAATCCACTGACACACACACGCAGCAATCATAATTTGTTATTTAAACCCAAATCACATATCTTATAGTTACAGCTACATAAACATCAAGATGTTCTTCTATGTGTAAACATGGAAGTTCACACCAGAGGTAATATTAAACCTGAGCTATCCCATGGGAATTTTTATAGGATATGATAGAAAATTGGAATTCAGAATACTTAGGTTCTAATCTTAGCCCCGCTCAACCCAACCCCCCCCCTTTTTTTTGATCATTTACCCTTCTAGGATTGTTTCTTTATTTACATGTATCAAGAATATTTTGGATTAACTTGATGATTTTTAAACTCCACTTCAAGGAACCCTTAATGTTTTTTACAGCACTTTAGAAATCATAGTGGGAAGAAAGGTTATAGCAGAGTAAGAATTACCAAGTGATTATCTTACTTTTCTTGGGATTCCTCTAGTAATGAATAGGAACTAACTTCCTGGCTAGGCCATCTGTAATTTAAACAAGTCTTTTAGTTTAACTATAATTTATTAGGAAAGCTTTAGATATCTTTTATCTATAGATTCACAAACATTCCTTTAGCAAACAAATTGCTTATTTCTTTAAAAATGGTACAAAAATACAAGTGACTCTGTTGATTTAAAGCTAGAATCTTTGCCTAATCTTCAATACTTCACCATCTCATCTCCCTCAGCACTACCCCCAATTAAGCCATAAGTTACTAGTCACTGTCATACAATCTTGTGGCTCTTGGAGCTCATTTTGAAAGGCAGTGGAGCATATGCTCTTTAAAGATTCCCCCAATCCTCAGATTATATGATTCAAAGATTCTTTTGAAATATCAACAACCAAGTCTCCTTCTGACAAGTCAAAGATTAACCCATGCCTTAATGAAAACTGCTGTTCAGACAGAAATTTGTAGTGAGGGAAAAGGGCAGTTTTCTGATTGGACTATCATAAGAATGCCCTATGAAGTAGAAGCCTCTTCTATTTTACATATAATTAAATTTTCACAAAAGGTGTGATGATCTTAAGTTAAAGACAAGAATGCATGCATTGGTAAAGACAGACAGACGGACAGACAGTCAGACAGACAGACAGTAGACACATATGAAATAAAATAAACACAACTTGAGCCCAGGCTCCCCTAATTCCAAATCACTCCCAACTTATGAACTCTAGCAATTGTGTGTAATGGCCCTCCATTTCTGTCATTCTTGGCTTTACAGTGAGGGGCAAAACCTCCTAGAAGACCACCTGAATCACATAATGGCCATTCTACTTTGAAAACATTGCATTTTGATGATCAAGAACTCGTTTTGTATTTCTAACTCACCAGGCCCCAGTCCCAGCTTTTTGAACTTTCCTACTACTTTCTCGTGTCAGAAAACTGTGTTTAAGTAGCCAATACGATTACTGGGCAGGAAGCCCAAGGACTGTGGCTGGATATACCCTGTGCCAAAACTGAGAGTTCACATGGGGAGCAAGAATGCAAACAAGAAAAAAAAAAGTCATTGTTATCATGTATCCAGCTGGATGCCTTGATGCCATTTTTAATGGAGAGTCTCAATTTCCAAATATTTAACATGTCTAATTTTATAGGATTCACAACCTCTCCATACATATGAGTCTCAAAAATGATCGTCATTTCTATTTCACACACCATAGCTCAAAGAAGTTAACTAAATTATTACATTAGTTCCTTAGCAATGGTACCAGAGCTTATACTCAGATCATTTGATTTCTAACTAAGTGGTCTTAGACATGCCAGAATCTCTTTTACCTGGACATACTGGCTGTCAATGTCTCAACCCCTCAGCATGGGAAACCTACTCCTCACACTAACAAATGTGCAAGCCAAAATCAGTTTAGTATCTGCCTTTCCAGAATAAATGACCTCTGACACTGAATCATTTAGAAGAATAGCTCCTAAAGGAAGCTGATTACTGTATTCATAAGAATGACTATTCAGATTGCCCATAATCACCTACTAGTTCAAGTAATTTGCACATTCAACATTTGAGTTTCTGTCCTATTCAAGAACCTAGTCAGATGAATTTTGTTGTGCATTTTCTGTGGTGGTGATAAAATCTGGAAATTTTCTCATGAGGTTCCTGATACATTAATAATTCTAATTAAATAGGAGGTACTTGAATCAATTATATTTACACAGTATATTTGTGATCAGATGGATCTTGATTGGAATCCTAGCTACGAATTGATATATAACCTTGAGTATATCATAGGACTTTGTGCAGCTCTTCCCTCGTCTCTTTTTAGAGATGGTAGATCACTTTGTAAACTGTCATCAGCACAGAGTTTATGTATAAAGAATACCTAGTACAGGACGAAAAACACAGTAGCTGCTCTCTAGGTTATAGCTTATAATTATGATGATTGGAGCTTTCATTAAACTCAATCTGAATTGCCACCAGCCTTCCATAGAGCTTACATATTAACCTCGGGTTTGAACTGTCTTCTTTGAAGATGTTGGATGGTCATTGCACTGGAGCACGAGAAGTTTCAAGGCCTTGTTTCTGACACACTGTCCCAGACATGAAGCTCTATACTTCCAGTGGTATAGATGATTGCTGGTAATAATGTTGATTGGATTCTAATGAGAAATCAAAGAAACATCATCTATTCCTTGTTGGTTGTATCTCAAAACCTGAGCATAATTCCTCTGTATTTCACCAGAACAATTTAATATTGTCTGACACTACCATCTCCCCTGTCTTCCCTTATTAGCCATGCAGTCTGAGCAGGCTACTTCAAAGGCTATGCATTAAAAGAACTGTCAGGTATTACAAACAGAATGCACCTATATTGGAAAAACAAATGTTTTGCATTGTTGGTGTGTGCACAAGTATTGTGTCTGAGTATTAAGCAGCTCTGAGTACTCTTAATTAGTATTGCAGCCTAACGGTAATGTCCCCTTTTTACCTTTTTGTTAGTTCTCTGGTGTTGGTGGGGGGGGGGAGAAGCATCTTTACAGAGAATTTCTTTGATACTTGCAGTTTAATACTTTCCCCTCCATGCATCTTCAGAGTCACACATTTCACCAGAAGATAAAAACTTACTAACCAATTTTTTCCTGTCTACTACACCACAGCACAGATGGCTCAGGGTTCAAATTGCCAGGACTCTGTCACCATGTGAACCTTAAATATGCTCTCATTAAGCATATTTGACTTCTATAAGGAGGAGTCAGGCCAAGGGATTCTATACCATAGGTTTCCAGAAGACAAATGCTCTAAAGTTTGAGGCTCCAGCAAGTCTGTTCATTTGTCAATACAATGAAGAGAGAAGCATAGGCCTGGGAACTAGGATTACTGCCAAGAGTGGTACTATGGGAGACTCTAGGATTACTGCCAAGAGTGGTACTATGGGGGACTCTAGAAGAGCTTATGACTGGGAGACTTGAGATCTAAAATAAAATGAAAATGGAAGGGAGTTAGTGTGTAGGTTAGTGGGTGGAGAGCATTCTGATGGAGAAGACCTCATACTTGAGCTCATAAATAAGAAAAAGCAGATGAGTCACATAATCTCTGAGCTGTAACCATCAGGAGATCATTAAGGAATGGAGGTGTAAACTAAAACATGGATTCCAGTTTCACTTCAGCCTTGACTGCATGACCTTGGTGAAGTCACATAACTGTCCCAATCTTCAGATTCCGTGTTGATAAAATAAATGGCATATTGCCATTTTTAATATATAGAAAAAGCCTCTCTATGACCTACTGTCATGAGTATCAAATGAGATCAATTCACAGATGCTTGCTCTAATAAATAGTCTTAATGATAATTCTGAATGTGTCTGAGAAAAATAAAGGCGGTACTAGTAGGGTTGAGTTGTGTGGTAATGCTTTAAAATTTTTAACTATGCAACGATTTGGAAAGTTCTGGAAAAACTTGGTTGTATATGTTCTACATATGTGTTAATACAGATGCAACTTTTGGAGGCTTCTTCCTGAACGTAAAGGAAGCCACTTGGAAGGAATCAAGTTCCCATTCTATAAAAATTGGATAAAAAAAATATTGAGGCCCCATACTTTTGCGTCTAGTATTTTTCAAGTGCCTGGTCAAATACTCAGCACTGAGTATTATATATGTTTTATTGGGCAAAGAAGAATAGGAAGTTAATCTTGAAATCTTGTAGAGGAGAAAGATGTGTCCATTTATAAATCATAATATTTTGAACTGAGGTCTTTAGTCTGCTAAATCTACTCCACTCCAGGTTCCTTGAAAAGGTAAAGAATCATGGTGGTTCCATGTTCTTGAATAATACAGAAAATGCTTCACAGAGGAGGTAGTTTTGGAAAACAAATTGAAATATAAGTTAGTGTTACATCATAAGCAAAGGCATCGGCCTGAGCAGAGGCGTGGAAAACCATGAGGCATTCGACAAATTATAAATTTTAAAGAAGGGCTGGGACCTAAATTACCGGAAGGCAGGTGACAAGAAATTAACCTAGTCAGGCAGGCCATACAGAGGCTATTTCTGTATAAAAATAGCAGCTTATAGATAACAGAAGGATATGAAATTAGGAGGAGTAAAGTTAAATAGCAATTTTTCCTATTTAATTAAAGAAATTCAAAAAAGCATGTGGTACAAGACTCATGGAGAAAACAAGTCTAAAGGGGGTTGCAGAGAAAGCAATGTGTGTTAACCACCCCCCATAATTTACAGATATGTAAGATTATCCCTCCTCCAGGGTTAATGGCTGACATCAGATTACAACTAGAAGACAGCTTTGTAAAGTGAGAAGTCCTGTCCATGTAGAACTGGCGATTAAAGTGAATCTTGATGAAGGTGTAATGATCAAGAATGTGGGCTTGGGAAATCAGCCTGCTAGATAACAACTAAATGACCTTGAACATATTCCTAGTTCCTCTGTAACTCATTTTCACTGATGCACGGGGGGGGGGAGGGATAATAACTGCACCTATTTTATTCCTTGTGAAGATGAAATTAGTAACAGAAGTAAGGGGCTCAGAAAAGAGTCAACTTGTTACAAGTAGTGTTAGACTGTGACTCTCTTCTAAGCATCAGCACCCTTTCTGGTGCCATCATGATCTCATTAAAGAGCTCAGTGAAAGAGATTGAATGTAGCCCGACCATTCAGACTTTTCTTCTTCACTACCCTTCCCTAAATAGCTATCAGTGATGGTGTTTAAGGCTCCTGGCTGGCTGTGTGAAGGCCAAATTTTCAGCACAGTAGGGGCCCAGACAGAATTGAGCCCACCAATGCCAATCTGACCTTGCTTCTTCCCCTTCTACTCCAGGCTTCCGCAACTTGCATGTGGATGACCAGATGGCAGTCATTCAGTATTCCTGGATGGGACTGATGGTATTTGCCATGGGTTGGCGGTCCTTCACTAATGTCAACTCCAGGATGCTCTACTTTGCACCTGACTTGGTTTTCAATGAGTAAGTACTCTTGTGACCAGCCTTTGGTCCCTTTGCTATTGCTGGGGACTTCTGTCAGTCACTATTTGTTGAGCAATCACTTTCATGCCAGACTATGCTCTCTACTTCCTAAAACCTCTCTCACTGAGTTCTCGTGATAATCTGATCTGTTTTTATAGATAGTTATGTCTTTTAGGATGTGGGAGTTTATATGTACCAAAATAAAATTGACACTGGCCCTGACATTTTCTTTTTCTTAAGAGATTTAATTCATATCTGTCTTCCTACCTGCTATATTTATCTTTCACGAATTTGGCCAAGGGCTCAGATTTTGGAATCATAGTCTCTCCTAACGTCTTACTTAGTTCAGCTATTGTCTATGACTTGATCTTTGGACAAGACCCCTTAATGTCTCTGACTTTCAGGTTCCTGAAATTTTCAGTTTTCTCATAGAGCAGCAAACACTTTAAATGGGAATTGATAGATATGGTCTTCCTGGCCTACGATGAAGAAAAGAATTTTTAAAATGAAGACTTAAAATAATCATTTAGTCCAAGAAGGACTCAAAGAATCCCAGCATTCAAATGACAGAGGCAGGGGAATCATTAGTTCAAGATTAAGTTTGCATTTCTAGGCCATTCAAAGCCAGCCACTCACCTAGGCTGTAGAGTAAGTAACATCTTCTTTCTCTGGGTGAGAAAGAGAAAGGAAAGATGAAAGGAAAGGTTGGGAGAGGGATGGGAGAGGACAAAAAGGCAAGGTAAGTGGATAGACTATGAATCCCGTTCTCATTCCCTTTCCCCCTTTCTTGCTAGTGTTCTCGGATTTTCCAGTGGCACTGTGAATGGAGCTGACCAGAATAACTGTCCCAAGAACCATGAGCTTGGTTCATTACTGGGAATCCTTTCAGTGAGGACAGGAATTATACTTCCTCCCCCTTTGGGCCTTTAAATAAAATCCACAGACCTGTGGTTCCTTTAAAGCATAGCAGTGCCATGAAAGGCAGAGTAAGTGTCCTCAACTGCTCTCTTTCAACCTAGCCAGCCCTGGTAGTCAGAAGCTAAGAATAGCCTGTAGGATTTTGGTTTCCAGACCTTCTAAGAGTTACCTATGATGCCATCTTCTGGGGGCAGACTAGATGGTGATTGCTTTTTATTCTGTCCAGTGGTCTGTGTATTTTGATTGGAGGAATTCAGGTCATTAGTATTCTGAGTTATTGAAGAGTGTGTATTGATTCCTACCATCCTGTTGATTTTGAAGTGTTTTATTTTCCTCTCTTAATGAACTATTATTGTAGTGTGGTTTATTCTTTTCTGAGGCCACACAGAAGGATTCATGTTTCTATTCATATCTATTTATTCTATTCATATATATCTTAATGGCCTTCAATTCCTGTAGTTATTTTTTTTTATTTTTTATTAGATATTTTCTTTATTTACATTTCAAATGCTATCCTGAAGGTTCCCTATTCCCTCCCCCTGCCCTGCTCCCCTACCCACCCACTCCCACTACTTGGCCCTGGTGTTCCNCTGTGCTGAGTCATATAAAGTTTTCAAGACCAAGGGGCCTCTCTTCCCAATGATGGCCGATTAGGCCATCTTCTGCTACATATGCAGCTAGAGACACAAGCTCTAGAGGTACTGATTAGTTCATATTGTTGTTCCACCTACAGGGTTACAGCCCCCGTCTAAATATCAATTTCCCTCTCCCTCCACATATGCCTGTGGCAACCTGCCTCAGCTTTGTAATTAGGTCTTGTTCATCTCATGAGAAGATACGATAGAACTGACAGCATCAGGCTTAGATCTATCAATCCACAAAGGTCCTAAGACAAGGCTCCCTTCCATTTGTAAGAATCCATTGCATTACAACCATTACAGTCCCTACAAATATCTAGGCCTGTATTTCTCAACATATATAACTGTTGACATTTTGGAATGATGTTTTCATTGTGCAACATGTTATGCAATTTTGCACTTAGTATTCCTTATACTTGCTTGATAAGATTTCAGTCATTTTGACAGAAAAATGCCCCACTACATTTCTACTGTCCACTGGAAAGGCTGTACTCTCCAGTTGAGAATCATTAATTGCTGTCAACTGAGGCCCAGAGAGACAGAGATGGGAACTTAAAGCTCAGAAAACCCATGTGCTGCTCTATGGAATACCAAAGCCCTATTCTCAGTAAAGTTCTCTTCATTCTTCCCCTCTTTGTGGAAATCCTGTGTTGCGATGGGCTTAAATTCTAGCTCTATAAACATGGAGAATGGCTGAAGTTTGCCAAGTTCTATAGCTCTCACTGTAGATTGCTATAACAATGAATAACATAGCACCACCTTCCTTACACAGCATTAACTACACACTTTCCATACACAAGACACTATGTTCAGTGTTTTCCAATCTTCATTTTCCCTTTCATCTACGCTTCTACCAATGGCTCCTTCTGCTCTCTCGGTGAATCCCAATGCTACCCATTATTTTTTACCCTACTGTCCATCCCCTTTCCTCCCTTCAATTATCTCCCAATTCTCTCCCCCTGCTTCCTGTTTATTTCCTCTTTGAATTCCTTTCATTGCTTATTCCTCTTCTCTCCCATCCATTCCCTATCATTTCTGTCTCAGGGGCCTGCAGCAATATTCTAGGAATCCTTTATGCCAGGACCATGATTTCAAATACTGCAGTGTTGACATCAACAGAGGCTTGCAAATACAATGGAGACAGAAGCAGAGCCAGGTTCCAGGGGCAGCAGAAGTGACTCAAATGTCCTCTAGGGTAAAAGAGCTTAGAGCAGCATTGTTCTGCTCAATTGACTTGTGATACCATCTAAACACTTCCCTTGTCCAGTTGGATTTCAGCCTGGATTGAATAATTCACCACCTGCTACCTTCTCTCCTTCTCCAGGGCAGCCAAGGTCTCTATGAGATAGGTTGCAGAGCTTCTGCCCAGGCAATGACAAGCCTGCTTAGCCTGTGCCCAGAATCTGGGAACTAGAATATCAAAACATGGCCTTCATAGTCCATCTGGGAGGTCTTTGTCCTCATCACTTAAGTAGTTAAGCTGGTGTCAAATTCCTCTTCCTTTCTTCACATGCTGCAAATGAATTCTCCTCTCTCTCCCCCTCTGTCTCTCTATGTCTGTCTCTCTGACTCTGTCTCCATCTCTCTCTGTCTGTCTCTGTCTCTGTCTGTCTATGTCTATATCTGCCTCTCTCTCTCTCTCTCTCTCTCTCTCTCTCTCTCTCTCTCTCTCTCTCTCTCTCTCTCTCTCTCATACACACACACACACACACACACAGAGAGAGAGAGAGAGAGAGAGAGAGAGAGAGAGAGAGAGAGAGAGAGAGAGAGTTCTGAACTTAAAGGCCTATTAGTTGTCTCTTTTAGAGGCTTGCCGTAGCTAGACATGGAACAGAGAGGTTGCTTCCACCCTGAAGCTGCTGTCCGAGCCTTGGCCACTTCTCCATATAATTTATAGGTGATAATGTGATAATCTGTTCACAACTCACTATAAGAAAGCAGCTCACAGATGTTAACAACTCCCAAACTGTGGTAAGGAACAGCCAGTCTATGAGGGAGTGGGCTCCCCTCTGCAGAGGACATCAAAGATAGACATTGCAAAACACCCCTAGCACATTTAGAAGCACTGGAACTCATTGTGAAAGGGCAATGTGCAGTGAGTATCTATTTCTAGGTGTTTTTAAAGAAATGATTAAATTTCTATTACAGGAAATGGCAGGCAGGGGTGTTGACAAGATAAACACCTGTGGCTACTTGCAAATCCTGGTATTCTTACATGGAAGAGGAGCTTGACTGAGATGTCTCTCTGAGAAATCCTGAAATGGGCTGCCTAGGTGGCTGCTTCTGGCTCTGGCCTTAGCTGTGATCTTAGCTCTGTAGTCAGGGAGACCATGTGCCTGGCCCATTGTGTTCATTTGCTTATGCTTTCCTGTCCCTGACTCAGGAAACAGAAAGGAAATACAGACCTGGAAATTCCATGTGCTAAACCATATCCTGACTAGGGAAGATGAGTCCCTATCAGGCTATCAGAAATCTTGGGCACAGGGAAAACTATAGTCACTATAGTATATCCAGGACAAATAACCAAGATTTTTTTTTTTCTTGGAGAATCTAGGGTGGGAGGGCCAACAAGAAATATTTAGTGTAGGCTGGTGGGAAGCCTCTCCTCATTTTTTTCTTTTCATCTGTGTGTCTCTTGCTTAGGTACCGCATGCACAAGTCCCGGATGTACAGCCAGTGTGTGAGGATGAGACACCTATCTCAAGAGTTTGGATGGCTCCAAATAACCCCCCAGGAATTCCTGTGCATGAAAGCACTGCTGCTCTTCAGCATTAGTGAGTGCTTGGGGCTACAGAGGAGGGCACTAGGAGCACAGAAGCTCCAGGGGACCTCAATTTCCCACTAAAATGTTAGGGAGAACATAGCTCCTGGACATTCCCCTTCTCTTTCCCTCCCTCCACCTTCCATGTCCCCTCAGTATCCTTTCTCCAATTTCCTGTGTAGAGATCAGTTTCATTGGTAGAATTCAGCCTCTACCAGTTTCTCCATTCTCATTCCTTCAGTGAGATGAGGCCTTTTAAGGAGGTTAGAGTAGACCTCTAAAATTTCCTGGGGTGGCCACTACTGTAGAAATAGGCACGAGCCACCTTGCATTCCTCACAGAGGAGTACAGTAGGAAGGATCACCTCCCAGAGTACATTTCCTCTTCTAACAACCAAAGGAGGCTGATTTAAGAAACTAACACAGGGCTTGCTTGGCAGCCAAGGAAGCTTTCTTTAATACTTCCTCTAAGCAGAGTGTAATGGGAAGAATGGAGGCATTTGGTATTTGATAAGCCAGCTTTTTTGAGTGTCTAAGTCATAGTTGGATGGAGGGGAAAAAGTTGTTTGGGACCTGAGAAATGTGTACATGGAAAAACCAGTTTAAAAACAACAACAACAACAAAAGAAAAAAAACCTTAGTCTATTTTCCCTACCTCCCTCCATGTTAGCAGTAGAAAATCTTTCACTCTGAATGCCCCAGACACACAGACTTCAACTGAGAAAAAGCCCAATAAATGGTGCCCTCTGTGTGGGGGTGGGGGATCAAGTTTGTGGTCAGAAAACTTAGTGCTTTTTCTAATGTTCCTTCATGGGCATGCTGCCTCTCCCCATTCTTTCTTCATCCCACATCAGTTCCAGTGGATGGGCTGAAAAATCAAAAATTCTTTGATGAACTTCGAATGAACTACATCAAGGAACTTGATCGCATCATTGCATGCAAAAGAAAAAATCCCACTTCCTGCTCAAGGCGTTTCTACCAGCTCACCAAGCTCCTGGATTCTGTGCAGCCTGTAAGTGAACTACTGAAGGTGCTTTATCAGGGCGAGCAGCTTGCTAGAGCCCAGTGATAATAAGCTCTTCTAGGGTCTGGGAGGTGCTTCCATTTGCCTCTGGCTTTGAGTATGGTCCAAAAAGAAAATGCAATGAAGAAGAAAGGAACACAGGTCACAGTGTCCCAGATGGATGTTGTGAAAGGGGCGGAGGAGTTGAGTACAGAGAAGCTGGGTTGCAGGGAAGAAGCTTAAGGCAGATGAGTTCCCCACACAGACAAAACAGGCCTAGATGTTTTTCCTTCTTTTCTTGAGACCTGTGTGTGTGCATGTGCATGTGTGTAGAAGTGACATAGAAGGAGAATGGGAAGGAGGGAGGTAGAAAGACAGTGAAAGAGAGAATGTGTGTATATAATGCAGGGAAGAAAACAGCAACACTGTCTTAAGTCAGAGGACTTGAAGTGGTGTAAATGATCTCTATGAGTCCACAGTGCCTCCATGAGGATCATTTTTTCAAAACACACAAATGAAGAGGGGGGGGAAGAGGGAGAGGGAGGGGGAGGGGGATCAAGGATAAACAAAGGGGAAAATTCGAAGGGTATTAGAATTCTAAGGTGAGAGAAGAGCTGGACAAGAGCCATGTTTTTATTAAGCCAAGTTTATTCTTTCTCTCCCTCTTCCTACAGATTGCAAGAGAGCTGCATCAGTTCACTTTTGACCTGCTAATCAAGTCCCATATGGTGAGCGTGGACTTTCCTGAAATGATGGCAGAGATCATCTCTGTGCAAGTGCCCAAGATTCTTTCTGGGAAAGTCAAGCCCATCTATTTCCACACACAGTGAAGATTTGGAAACCCTAATACCCAAAACCCACCTTGTTCCTTTTCCAGATGTCTTCTGCCTGTTATATAACTCTGCACTACTTCTCTGCAGTGCCTTGGGGGAAATTCCTCTACTGGTGTACAGTCTGTTGTGAACATGTTCCTCAGTTCTATTTCCTGGGCTTTTCCTTCTTTTTTTTTCTTCTTCCCTCCCTCTTTCACCCTCCCATGGCACATTTTGAATCTGCTGCGTATTGTGGCTCCTGCCTTTGTTTTGATTTCTGTTGTATTTCTTTGAATCTGTGATGATCCTCTTGTGGCCCAGTGTCAATTGTGCTTGTTTATAGCACTGTGCTGTGTGCCAACCAAACAAATGTTTACTCACCTTATGCCATGGCAAATTTAGAGAGCTATAAGTATCTGGAGAAGAAACAAACAGAGAGAATAAAAAGCAAAAACAAAACCAAAAAATAAAAAAAAAACAAAAATCAAACAAAAAACAAAACCAACAAACAAAACATGCTAGGTTTGTTTCTTCATGGTACACAAATAAATACATAGGATTCCCAAAGAAGCCAACAGTGACTAGAAGAAAGTAGAAAATTACAAATCCATGAGGAGTCACTGTTTTCGTTCATCCTGTCTCTCTGTGGGAAACTTCAGTTGTTGTTAATGGCTATTGCCATTAAAGAGCAGGATGACCCCAAAGCTTTACTGATAGGGTAGAGAGAAAAGAGGACAAGGAGGGCAGATGGATAACCATTACCTCCCCACAGCCTTTGTCCCTGAGTCCTAGAGTGCTCAGTTGCAGTGCAGTTCATTGTACTGAAATTGTGCTTCTTGTTTGAAAACTTGTCTGCATGTGAATGCCTCCTCCTTCCAACCCTTTTCTCTCTTAACCTCTGCTTCCACCCTCAATTGACTTTCAATAGCTTTTCTCAGAGCTTTGTACTAAATGTTCTCTTTAGCCAAAACTTGGCCACTTCCACTGAAGTTATGTCAGTGAGAAGAAAGCTGAAAGATCTGACTCTTTGGAAGACTCTATTCAGATTTATGTTCATATTTCCATGTGTGAGCTTTGTGGCTGGAGTCAGAGGAAAAGGAAGTGATGGCTTAGCCATTCTCCCATTAGAGATAGTAAGTAGTGCAACCATCCTTTCCTCTGCTTTTAAAGGACCCACAAACCCCATGCAGCCACATTCTCCCTGCACAAGTCTTCAGTGTTCAGTGGCCCTGAACTTCACCATAACGCATTTAAGCCAAGGTGGTAAAGTTTGTACACTTCTTTGGACGTGTTTATAGTCACGGCTAAGATCTCCCTCCCACCACCACCACAAAGGCTAGCAGACCAGCAGCCACAGCATCTATGCTTAGGTGTTTATAGTGTAAAAGACATCTCACTCAATGTCTTTCATCAACAGTCAATTTCTGGAGCCCTTAGAAAAATTGAAAAGAAAGCATCAAAGGGACCAGACAAACTGGGCAACTTGCCCTTGTCCTCCAGAGACAATATATTCCTATCAAGTGGAGAAATGTCAATTTCCTACTAAGAACAAGTAAAGGGGCTATCCAGACCATGGTGGAAGAGAAAACTAAGTAACCCAGCTGAGAAAAATGAAGACACTAGAACCAGAAAGCATAGGATTTTTTTCCTTTCCATCCAGCATACCCACTGGCAGAAATGATGGAAGGAAGAGAGAAGGCCAGAAGAAAATACAGACTGCAGAAGTCTTCAGAGGCAAAGTCTAAAGCCAGATGAACACCATCTGGCTAGATGGGCATCAGTTTGTTCATCCTCCTCTATTGCCATTGCTGGGCTGACTTTGGCCAAATTTACTCCAATTCTCCACCATAGTTGTCCCCTCCCAGTCAGAGGGTGCAGGACCACTGAGATATTCTATCCACCATGACTCTCAATGGACAAATCTGGCCAGTGTGGCTACAAATAGACTGCACCCATAAACTCAGGGCACGCCCTGAGTTACTGGTTTCATATAGTCTGTTGACAGCCTTCTTTACTGTGGACTCTGTTCCTCAACCTTGAGTGCAGGAGGAATGCACATCTACTCTTGCCTTTGTATCATTCCTCCTCACTCAGCTCTTCACTTCCCTGCAGACCTTAAGAAATCAGGGGCCAGCCACCAAGCTGGTTTGGTTGGGGTACTGTGTTAATTGAAAAGGTGGTTTCTGAATGACAGGTTTTCTTCCCTGATTTCTTTGTTGATATTAATAGCAAAAACAAACTTGCAAAACAACTTCTTTAACAAGGGAGGAAGAATATATGATGGGTGATATACTAATCCAACCCTGCTGGACAAAAACTGAAGCTGACAGGTTACATTTAAAAAAGAAAAAAGGACAGTTTCTGATTTGCTTTGTGATGACACCATCTGGCTTATGTACAGGAGCTCTCTTAGCTGTTCCTTAAACAGGAAAAAAAAAATCATTATTCTTTTTAGTTAAACTAGGTTACATTTTAACAGTTCCTTTACATCTATTCTGAAGCAATTTTTGTCTTCTGTGGTACAAGGATTTTATTAAGACATTCTAATATTTGTCTTTGTAAATACTGGAGACTCTTCGTTCCATTTCTCTAGGAAGCTTTTTCATCTTATGGAGTTCTGAATCATGACCCTTGTCTTTATGAATGTATATGCTTTTTACTTGCAAAAGCCAAAAAGAGTGAGACAGCAGTGCAATTAAAGCCACACCAACTAAACTCCAAGTTCCCAAGTGACGATATTAATGAAAAACAGCATACAAATGGCTTTATGCTTACTGCTTCTGCTGTGGGGTTTGGGTGAGCAATGGAAACTGTAGCCTGTAGCTTGGCTGTGTTCTCCCACACAAGTGAAGAAGAGATCGGTTTTTGCTTTTTGGATTTTGTGTTTCTTTTCTGTTTCGTTTTGTTTTGCTTTCTTTGGCCATCAATGTTCCAGCTACTATGATTGGCAGAGCAAGCACTCTGCTCAGTAGAGTGGATGTTGCTGGTACACTGTGCTCACCTGTGAACGGCTGGCCATTTCTCCATTCATCTGGTTAAGACGGAAGATGAGGATCACTTACTGGACAAGTCAAGATGGTCATCTCCAAAGATGTTTACAGTGCTTGATAGGAATGGAAAATGAGGACATTAAAAGAGGAGCACCATGGAGAAGGCCCAACTGGGCTGGACAGCAGCCAGCTGCCAATGTCACGAACTCTGTGATTCAAGAAGAGTCGTGTAGTACTTTCAACTCTCATCCGCAGGCAGCTCATTGTGTGTGGACTCTGAGCTGACACGGGAGTTGGCTTCTTTGTTCCATAGATTTTCTATGCCACAGGCAATATTATTGTTCTTGGAAAGTTCCTTATTTTTTTAAATTACCTTACTCTGAGAAAGGGATTTTTTTGAAGGATTCTGTCATATATCTTTGGAAAACAGAAAATCAGTAATATGTATATTTTTATGTATGTTCACTGGCACTAAAAAAAAGAAGAAAAAAAGAGGAAAAAAAAGGCTTCACTCTGTCCTGTGGGTAGTTGCTGAGGTTAATTGTCCAGGTTGAGACATATGCTTCTGCTAACATCCTTCTCTGTCCACACTCTATCTCTAAGTACATATAGGTATATATAGCAAGATATACTCAACACACTTTAAGAAAAAAGTATGTCCACCATCCACATGATAACCACAATGATACTCCACAAATTACATGACTTTAAGCTTCAAACAACTTCTGTTTCATTCAGTTATAGCCTTGCCCTCTTCTTTCCCTTAATTTTGGCAAGGCACAAAGGCCCAAGCCACCCTTATACCTCCCTAAGACTTATGCCAGCACCATACTTCAGAAGGTTTTCTGAAGGCAACTGACTTGCTATCCCTGCATGACCCTAGCATGGTCCTGCAAACACAAGAGACTAATTATAATTCTCCTCCCTAATTGCCTGGGTCACAGGTCATTGGGCCAAGGGTGTGGTTCTTTTGCTTATGAACCACTAATGCTAACATACTAGATTAAATCCTGAACTGAAAGTCAAAAGAAGCCATTTAGCATGTGAAACTTCTTGGACTAAGAAGTTTCTGTCCTGGCTGCCTTTGCAAACAGGTTTGCTCTCACCACTTATCTCCTTGAAAATCTTTGAAGGCCTTTTTTTTTTAAAGTAGAAAAGGAGATGAAAGCATTACATTATGTAACCAAAGATTATATTGTATCTGCTAAGATACCAAAATTTTTAAGGGCAGGGAAGGAGCAAGCATTAGTGCCTCTTTGGTAAACTATCCAAAGACAGACTGAAGGACTTTTCTGATGATTGACTTAGAAGACTTTTGGGGGAGGGGTTGTCTCACAATATACATATTTAGAAGTGTTGAGAATAATTTGGGGGAAATGGGATTATAGTGTCCTTCACTAACTGATTTTATAAGCAAAACTAGCTTTCCTTTTTTTTAAAAGTAGTTACAGAGCAAATTCTTAAAGCTCCATCTTTGCATGGTTAGAAATGGAGCTGGTCTTGGCCACTGTGTTTACTAGTGCCCATGTTAGCTTATTTGAAGATGTGAAGCCCTTGATAAAAAGGGGTACATTTAAAGGATTAGATTTTTGCACTAGAAGGAGGGCAGGCAGAAACCCTCATTTCTGCCCAGTTTGGACAGCACAAAAAGTTCTCTGCAGTTTAAGGCAGAAAGTTGAAATATATTGTAAATGAGTATTTGTATCCATGTCTCAAAACTGAATTATATATAGAGATGTAATGTGTTCTGATGGCTTTACCTTTCTCTGCACCTTTATATTTGGTTCCAGGTCATATCTGATGCCATGAACTTGTAAGAGAGGTTGCAGTTACATTTTTGGATGCTCTCTCAGAATGGATAAGACACCTGGATTGATCAGATAACTGAGATCTCTTCCCTTCTTGGGCCTGGTGTTGAGGCCTTGCGAAGGAGTGGAAGAGGAAAGGGTAGGGTACATGATGTATTGCACTTTACTAGCTTAAGACAGATGAATGTGGAAAGGGTGGTGAAATTTCATTGAAAATGCCTAGGAATTGCAATAGGGAAAAATCCAGATGTGGGGCCAGGTGCCCACCCAAAGGACTGGCCATCAGCCTCTTCATGGGATCTGAGGCATTGGGAAAAGGAAGACTATTTCCTTGGTTTTCACCATTCTTGTTAGAGAGGGGCAGTTGCCTGGTCTTGGGAACCTGGAGCAAGCGCTCCTTCTGTCACATCAATTCTTTCCCCTTCGTTTGAGGTGCTCTTGCTACTGGGTGTCCATGTGCTCTAATTCTGGTTTTGGATATGTTCTGTAAAGATTTTGATAATTGATAATGTATTTTTCTCTGTTAAAAATTTGTTAGTGTGTTAGAAGTCATATCTCTGTAGGTACAGGTCCTTTGCTATCCATGAGTAGAGGGATTTTTTTTTCTTCAGTTAAGACTTTGACCCTGGGGTCTGTTGCCCGGAGCCCACCCAGAAAAAAAAAAATCCACATTTGTCACAATTTTTCTGAAATTTCAGTCAAGGTCACAATCACTGGGAGTTCTCTTACCCCTCAAAAAAGCAGATAATTGAATTTAGGAGGTGGTGTTTTAGAGCAAAAAACAAAACAGCCTTTGACCCAGCTTTAATATGACCCAAGTTAATCTGGCCAGGAAGCAGGTAATGTGTATTAATTGGTTTCCAATCCTGGTTGAGTGTAGCAAGGTTCTACTTTGTTTCCTAGTTCCTTTTGTTACTTGGCCTTTCACAGAATGAAACGAGAAGCTGTGAAATGGGCAGCACTGGTAGCCTGGAACAGTTTCCTTTCAAGCTACTCAGTAAGGCTGCTATTTAGCTGCAGATACTGTTGGCCAACAACAACTGGAGCACACACATATACGTTACCTAAAGGAAAAACAATTTGGGAATGCTGCTGTTTCTCTGCAGGCACCCTGTCTGCCTGCTGCCTCATAGTTTTGAGTCATTGTACTCTATATAACAGACTGACTGGGTTTCAGTATCTTATGGCCTTAGCACCCGATGCTAACTGTCCTGCAGGGAATGCCTATGGGGTTGTCCTATAAGCCACTTCCATCATTGAAAGCAGCCACCAATGGAATCCCCCAGGTTAAAAAAACATAACAATAAAAACAAAGATGGTCCTTTACCACTCTTTGACACACACCCCTGCTTTCCTCTAGACAGATTGACTGGACATTGATTAGGGAATACATGGCAAATGACATGCTTACACTACCCTGGAGATTAATTTGTTAGTAGGAGGGAATAAACAATGTAACCAAGAATGTAATGTAATTCTTATAGAGATAAGAATTAAATCTGGATGTGGAGAGAGCAAAGAGAGAAAGCATTCAATTTTTTTTCAAAAGAAACCAATTTATTTTGCTTGAAACTTCTTTCGCTGGGGCTTCAGTTCTCACAGCAGCTCTTGGTCTCCACTGGGCAGCAGGACCAGCCCCAAGCGCTAGTGTTCTGTTCTCTTTGTGTAATCTTGGAATCTTTTGTTGCTCTAAATACAATTAAAAATGGCAGAAACTTGTTTGTTGGAATACATGTGTGACTCTTGGTTTGTCTCTGCGTCTGGTTTTAGAAATGTCATCCATTGTGTAAAATATTGGCTTGTTGGTCTGCCAGCTAAAACTTGGCCACAGCCCCTGTTGTGACTGCAGGCTCAAGTTATTGTTAACAAAGAGCCCCAGAAAAGCTGCTAATGTCCTCTTATCACCATTGTTAATTTGTTAAAACATAAAACAATCTAAAATTTCAGATGAATGTCATCAGAGCTCTTTTCATTAGCTCTTTTTATTGGCTGTCTTTATTGGAGTCAAGAATTGGTATCATGCCCAGTGGCCTTTTATGCTACTTTGATTTTCATATATTTTTAAAACTCTTAGCCAGTGTTATAAATTTGCCCTGTCTTAACCTTAACATAGGTTGACCCAAGACCACCAAAATAACAGAGCATCTGTGTTAGAAAGCACAGATGAACAACCAACAGCTCGGCACAACCTTTTGTGAGAAACCCCAAGCTTGTCAGCTAGGGGAAATCTGCAGAAAGCTCACTTACTCACACTCACATGCTGCTTCCTATAAGAATATGATGCATCACTTTTCAGTTTGAACCAAGCCACAGACAAAGGGAGAACACATTTTCAACCTCACTTGTGCTGTGGGCCAAAGTGTCTTCAACCACTCAGGTATAAGCTGAGCCGAACTTCTTTTGGAGTTCTTCAGTTCAAGTAAGATCACTTCCTGCTGCATCCTGGTGCTAATGCCTGTGAGATCCCAAACAGAATTGTTGATTTTTGAGCTGTTATTGATCCCTCAATGAGGAACTATAGGTGCCTTAAGCAGCAAAAAGAATGTTCTCTGTGCTTCATATTCTCATGTGTAACAGCAGTTGTTACAAGCCCTCCATTCTGGTTTGGGTTGGGGATTTGATGAAAACATGTGTCACACAGCTGGTGGGCTATTTGTTCTGGCTCTGCTCCCTATTAAAATTCCAGAACCCCTGATAGAGATCCCACATTGAGCCATTTTTTTTTAACATTTTCCATCTCAAAGTACATGAATTTTTCCAATGTTTCCTGATGTCAGTGTAAGAACAAGAAGAGAAGAATACCAATTATTCTTAGGACGTATACCTGTATGTCTACAAAGAAGAAGAGGAATATGTATATGAGCTTGTCTCCAGAATAGGACACTGACTACCATTACTAACTGCCCTCCTTTGTATCGACAACAAATGACCTATATAACAGCTCTGCACTACTTGATTTTAGCTCCTGACAAGCTTGCTAGCAGCTACCAGAGGTTTGTCTGGAAGTAGCAACACCAAGTTCTAAGACAAGGTACCTACTAGACTTGAAAGAGTCTACAGACAGAAGTCCTGTACATGACTCACTAATGGTCATATAATTAATATATAGCTATGATCCAGGCCTTTTCATTTAATGTATCATAATGAAAAATTCCCAACCCTTTTCTGGATCTTAATTTATTCATTAGTAAAATAAATGTCTGTTAGAAGGCATTTTGATCTTTTCTAGCCCCAAACCTATAGTGATTGCAAACATAAATAGGAAAAATGTTATTCCTATTGATGACTAAAGATACAAAGGAAAAGGGATTTCATTATCCCTGGAACACAAGCTTGGAAATAGTATACCCATGGTTTGTACTCAGCAGATACTCAGAATGCAAATGGTAGGAGGAAATGTCAAGTAACAGCAAATACTATTGACCTCTTTATGGATGGGAAAGGACACAATATGAAATCATATATTTATCATAGAAATTATCACATACATAGCAGAGATAAGTAGCAGGTAAATAAGCCCTAGTTATGCATCATAGTTTTAGCAAGTTGATGGTCTTTTACATGCCCTAGATTAGACCAGTCTGGAATTGAAATCTATAGTACCTATCCCACAACTTTCCCACATCCCACCCCCCCCCAAAAAAAATTAAGTTAACATTTAGTTTAGAATTTCTAACTTTAGGTATAGAAAGATTCTTAGGCATGCCATATTCCAAATTTTTACTTTACATAGGAAATCTGAGCTAAAATATTTAACTGTATTATGGTCTATGTCCTGTAATAACAGGCCACCCTTAGAATCCAATTTATACTCCATATGTTGGAAGTATTTCAAGGTGGTAGGATATCCAAAAACATTTACCATGCTCCTACATGTTTATTTAAAGCCTAAAAAATGAGGCACTCCACTTCTTGATATATGATTCTTACATATGCAAACAAAGACTCTCTACCTCAATTACTGAACCTGTTTTGCTTTCTGCCCACTCTGGGTGTCTTTCTTCATGACTACTATAAAGAAAGGAGATAAAAAGATGAGACATTTGATGAGCACTTATAGGGATTGTAAGAACAAGTGAGAGAGGCACGGGTATGAGAATGGTTTTCTAAGATAACAAGCATCCAAACCATCCACCCCCACTTTCGCCCATAACTTCTCATCTTCCCTTAATGGCTTAACTGAAAAAATTTATTTGGGTGAGTTGATCTAACTGCTAACTAGTAAGGTTCCATGAAGAACAAGCTGGTTTAAAACAGACTATGTGAACATTCTTTCACATCTCCCCACATCATTGCCTCAAATCTCAAACCAGAAAAACAGGACATCAGAAGAGATAGACTCTGTGACAACATATATAACTGATAAGTTATCAATCGCATGCATACCCAAAGTATGAAAACCGTTTTGATGTGCCAAATTGAACTAACTATGGAAGAGACTCTTATTGTCTACAAATAGTGCAGGAGCCTTCACAAGCACATTATCCAATGTTCCCCTTAGCCATTGACTTTCAGTTGTTAAGAAACATTTATACAACCATTTTGTTTTGTTCCCAAGAACAAGAAAGTCTTGGTTCTACTCTTATGAAGATCTTGGTCTATTGAGAGACAAACAAAGATACAGATCATTGTATCACCTAATGTGTGCTATGGCAAGGAAATCACTAGGTTCTGTCTTTGACATGGAGTAACAGTGGCCACCAAGTCTAGAGGTAAGGTCAAAGAGTCTTCCCAAAGAAATAATGGCCACAACTCAAATTGGATAAAGATGAGCGTGGGAGTGGAGAAAAGGGATCCTTCCTAAGGTGAGAGTTGGCAATCTTGTAAGGGAAACAAAAAGTACTTGAGATTATAGGTCAAACCTGAATAAGAAAATGACAGTAAGTGATATAAGTACAGAAAAGAATCACACAGACATAGAAAAAGGCCTCATAAAAGAGTGTGGCTTTCATCTCATTAGTAACAAGGATTCTTAGTACTTGCTAGCATTTTAGTTCCCAGAGCACAGTCGGATAATTGACCTAATTTAAACATCCTAACATGGTAAGGATGCAGGGAGGTGAATCAACCAATTTGCAGAGAGGCAAACTGAGGACTGTGAATGTGATTTTCCCAAAGGTTGCTACAGGTTGACATCCTTAAGTCTAAACCAAAAAACCTACATCTCCTGATTTCCAGTATCATCATTCTCACATTATTCCAATTTAACAAACATTGGTATGCTCATGTTGAAGTATGTCTACGATGATAGCTTGTGTTGCCTGCTACCCCATTTGTACTTGCCACGGTCTTACTAGTGTGATGTTGACACCAAGCTCCCGAAGAGTAAAAATGAAACCCCCGGAGAACAGGATAGTAACATCAACTTCATAATTAGTAAAGGCAGTGGGAAGTCAGCTAAACTGGTGCTCAGTTGACTGTGAGAGCTTATTTCCTCATCTAAAGAGGAAATCAGAGAATTCTAGAGAAATGAGATCTTTACAACTTTTAGATATGGTAATATCTGACTGTGTCCTTGAATAATCAGCTAGAACTTCCCAGGAGAGGAAGGCAGTTGGGTAAACAGTGAGTACAGAGAAAGGGTGGGTGTGGCTTCTTCCTTGGGAAAAATGCAAAGCAAACAGGAACAGAGAATCAGTTTAGAGCTGAATCTGGGGTAGCTCTCATTGTGAAAATCTTCATTTTTAAGAATTAGAATTTTGTCTGTAGATCACCCATTCTCAGGTGCCTTGTGTAAAACATTGGCATACTCCCGAGAACCACTAGGACTGGATGTGTATCTGACCCATCCCTCACCATGCTTCTTCCTCTCCCTTCTCTCCTGTTTAAAAACTTAACTCTGAGCACAAATGAGACCAATAGCCTTGAGAGGAATAGTCTAGGCCAACCATCATATTTTTAAAGAAAGTTATCTGTGAACTTCAATATTTAAAATATCAACAAATATCTTGCCACAACTCATAACTGAATTCAGGACACCATTTGAAATAACTAAGAATCTTAAATGAAGCTTTTACCTGATAGACATCAAGCTAAAACTTGTACAACAATCTAATAGATTGCAAAGCAGAGACTGATTAAAGAATAGAATTGAAAAAAATAATAACAAAAGCAACAATAATAATAAAATATCTCGAAGTATTACTGCTAAGTTCCTTCCATTACGTATGTTGTAAAGCTCTCTATACTATGTGTGTTGTGTTAATCCTCTTATCTATATACATCAAGTAGTGTTACACTTCTTATATAGATAAGTAATCAAAGATTTTTTCCAGCATAGACTAAGATTACTTCTAAAAAATACAACCTTACCTCAAACTTAAGAAAGTGAATTGTCAAAGCCTGTTGTCTTGATCACTGTATCCTTAAAAGGCTGGTTTGTTTCTTTTTTCAATTGCTTTACAAATAGACTCAAGGAAGTGCAAAACATGCAGCAGCACTATAGAATAGGAGTGAAGGAACCTATAGCATAATGGAATTGTTCTCTTATTCAACTACTTTGAAAGTGTCAGTTATATCTGGCATATATGAAGTCAAGATTTCCACATATCCTTATCATACAACTATGTGAACCAAGGCTATTGCTTCACATTCTTGTCTGGTTAAGAATATTGTGGTGGTAGAGCAGTTCATTTGACATCCAAATATAACCTATGAAAGTATTTGTCTGTTAAGGAAGCCAGAGGAAATAAGGCATTTGAGGTTTATCAGTTTCTGTTAATAACTAGCAAGTAAGCTTATAGCTCTTGTACCTTTTGGAAGTCACTATGTCCCATGTGTAGAACAAAGAAACTAAAGACTGCCTGGCTTACTTCTTTCAGCTATACCATGCTTTCTTAGAATGTGAAAGAAAGTGGCTAAAACCAAAATTTTATCAATCTTCATTTTATTATACTTTTTGTCTTATGCTTGCATTTCAGCACTTTGTATCCTAGCACTTCCTCTACTACAAATGGCTAGCCATCAGCTTTGTCTCCACTCCTCCAGTAATCTGCTACTCATTTTCCCACAACAGGCTCTATCCCATAGCACACTATCCTGCTTGTCACACATGTCGATGTGTCAATCATGGTGACAAAGTGTTTTTGTCGATGTTTCTTAGGCCATTCTACAGGTCAACTATATTGATGTGAGCCAAAGATACAAACAAGTAAATGTTCAATATAGATATAATTGGTCAAATTTAGGTGCTCTGAGGTATTGGAGTATATAGACTTTAAAAACCAGAATACAGGCACTGTCAATGGAAAAGCATTCTCTTCAGGATAAGGCCAAAGGTTTTCTTTTGGGAATGGGAAACTTCTTTTCAGTAGTCTTTGTTCAGGTAGGTCTCTCATATTAAATGTTCTTCTATATTTCAGTTAGCAAATCCTTACTGGCCACTAATGATAAAACAAGATTTAGGCATATATATATCTTGTTTCTACAATTTGGAATGAACATTTCTCTTTTAGACTTTGAATCTTCCATTTCTAAGCCTAAGCCTAAACCTCTATATGGGTTTGCAGTTATTTGTACTAGCAACACACTTCCGCCTTTACAATATTGATATCACTATGTCACATAGAACTCACAGAAACCATATAAGAAAATCAGATTAGGGATTACTAATAACCATAGAGAAATTAACTGAAATGTGAAGTTAAATATAAAAGTGACATTTTAGAAGTAAGGGCGGTAAGGCAGGAGTTGGTGGGTTGGGGAGCACCCTCATAGAAGCAGGGGGGAGGGGAAATCGGGTAGGGGGTGATGCCAAGGGGAAACCCAGAAGGGGGATAACATTTGAAATGCAAATAAATAAAATAACCAATTAAAAATGAAACAAAAATAAGTCATTATCAGAGTAATATGTTAGTAAAGAAGCCAAAGAAGCCAAAAATGAAGTCAAAAATCGTAAGTAGCAAACATTGCAGAAAAACTTTGCCTTTAGAATTTTATCAGATCTTGGAAGAGAATAAATTTCTATTTTGGTGACCACTGGAAATGGAGGTAAGGGCAAGAAAGCTGAGAACCAGAGTCCATCTCTCTATGATACCTGCATGCCTAATAAAGCTGCCCAGGAAAGAACAGAGTTACCTCCCAGGAAATGCTGCTCCTCACATCCAGGAACAACCTGGAGAATCAGAAGAGGTCATGATGGGATGTAGCAGTGCAGAGAAACTGCTAGGAAAGGACTCACTGCTTTCCCTTCCTCTACATCCTGACCTCAGGACCACTGGGGCTTCAGACACCAAGCCTCACATTTGGATTTGGGACCTGCAAACTTCATCTTTCAACTCAGCCAGCTGTACCAGAAATTTATTCCATAAGCACTCTTTTTTAAAATTTATATTACTTCATTTCCAATATTGTATATAACTCATGATGGTTTTTCTATTGTTTGTATATCGGCCAATTATGCTTCTTTCCCCTCCCAGCTTATAAAGCATTCTATAGTAACTTGTGACATATACACCACTATTACTCATCTGTCTTTTTGTATTCATTTCACCTTTGTCTCCTCCTCTTTGAACTGACTGGATATACCCTTCCATAGCTCTAATTATCTTTAAAATCTAATTATATTAACACTATTCCAATTTTCTGCCACTTTATCCACCTGGGTTTTTTTTTTTTTTTTTTGGACCATTTGTTTGTTTTTTCTTTTACATGGTATTCTTCCTGTCACTACTTCTGTCCTTCCAAAACTAAAATCTGAATATACTCCATATAAACCTTAGTTGTTTATCATCAAGCAATTATTAAAGTGGAAGGGGCTACTCCTAACAGTGGACTAATATGACATCTGTGTTGTACTAATATTAAGTAGCAGTGGTTGATCTCACAAATGACATCCTACTCAGGGGATAGTATAAATTCTATACCAAGTGTCTGGAGCTCCAGAACAACACATTCAACATAATCCCTTCCAAATCTCACATGAACACTGAAAATACTTCTATTTCAAGAATATACCAGATAAAATATAATCCAAGTAAAGAAATAACAAATATATAAATTCTAGTGCAAGAATTTAAGCAGGATGAAAAACCAATACAACTCCTCCAAAAATATTTATCCTATAGTAACAGCATCTATTGAGAGTTAAGTTAGATGAAATTCCAGATAACCCATAATAACTGTATGTGCAATGAAATCAAAGAAGAACATAAGCTCCTACTTGAGAACACAAACAGCTGAATGAAATAAGGAAGGGGTTGTAAGACATAAAAATGGAATTAAAGAAAAATAAATATGAAAGGAAAAACTGAAATGCTGGAGTTGAAATACATATTAAATCAAATTAAAAACTCTGTGGAAGTCTCACAAATAAATGGATGAAAGGGGAACATATATCTGAGCTTGAAATAAAGAGAGACAGACTGGAGCAATCCAACAAGGACAAAGATAAATTAATAAGAAGGTATCAGTGGGAATTCCTGAAGGTACCTAACATCCCAAAGGGAAAATGATTATACAAATAGTAGGATGGAGGTGAAGAATATAGTACTAAAAGCATAGAAAACAATTTTAAAAGTAGCATAACATATCATTTCCCAGAATTAGGAAAAGAGCTATCAATCCAGATATAGGAAATATGAGGGACACCAAATAGATAAGGAAGGGAAAGAAACTTTCCTCATCATATTAAAATTACAATATTAAATATACAAAATGTGTATTTCTGAGACAGAACCATTAAGTTATGTACAAGGGCAGGGCACTGAGAAAAGCAGAGAGCACTGTCAGACTTGCAAGTTCTGAAAGATATCAACTGACAACCCAGACTACTAAACCAACAAAGCTATCGGTCATAAATTGAAAATTTTTGGATCCATCCCATCAACAGCCACCAAACGTAGTCACTATTGCACATGCCAGCAAGGTTTTGCTGAAGGGACCCTGATATAGCTGTCCCTTGTGAGGCTATGCCAGTGCCTGGCAAACACAGAAGTGGATGCTCACAGTCAGCTATTGGATGGAGCACAGGGCCCCCAATGGAGGAGCTAGAGAAAGTACCCAAGGAGCTGAAGGGGGATGCAACCCTGTAGGTGGAACAACAATATGAACTAACCAGTACACCCTGAGCTCGTGTCTCTAGCTGCATATGTAGCAGAAGATGGCCTAATCGGCCATCATTGGGAAGAGAGGCCCCTTGGTCTTGAAAACTTTATATGCCCCAGTACAGGGGAAGGCCAGGGCCAAGAAGTGGGAGTGGGTGGGTAGGGGAGCAGGGTGGGGGAGGGTATAGGGAACTTTCAGGATAGCATTTGAAATGTAAATAAAGAAAATATCTAATAAAAAATCAAAAAAGTAACTACAGGAATTGAAGGCCACTAAGATATATATGAATAGAATGAATAGATATGAATAGAAACATGAATCCTTTTGTGTGGCCTCAGAAAAGAATAAGCCACACTACAATAATAGTTCATTAAGAGAGGAAAATAAAACACTTCAAAATCAACAGGATGGTAGGAATCAATACACACTCTTCAATAACTCAGAATACTAATGACCTGAATTCCTCCAATCAAAATACACAGACCACTGGACAGAATAAAAAGCAATCACCATCTATTTTCTACATAGTGACAGGACAGCATGGACAGGGAAATGTCTTAAGATCCCACCCCTAGATGAAGAGTTGCAGGTTATCAGTGGCATCTAAGGTGGGGAGATTCAATTTTCAAGGTAGGAACTCCTTTATAGGTCAGCCCTAACTCAAATACATACAAACAAAACTAAACAGACTTAGAAAAACATAGACTTTTAAATGGATATATATATACACGCATATATATATATGTATATACATATATTATTTTTATATAAGCATGTGTATACACACACATATATGCATGTTTTATATCTGTTTTTCTGTTTCTCCCTGGCTCTGGCTCTCTCTCTCTCTCTCTCTCTCTCTCTCTCTCTCTCTCTCTCTCTCTCTCTCATGTGTGTTAAAAAAGTAGAGATTATTAATTTGACAGAAAGTGATAGGAACATAGAAGGAGTGAGATGGGGGAAAGGAAACATGTGTAAGTGATAAAAGTATAGTTATTACATTGTTATGAATTAGTTGGTATACACGAGTTTTTCAATGCTTTGACTATTATGATTAATGATACCATGAACATTCATATAAAAGATACTGTGTGAATGTTTAATTTTTTCTTCAATATGTAACTAGGAGTAGAATTCTGCAGTCTCATAGTAACTCAACGATTCAGCATTTTGAAAAAATGCCAACTTTGTCCAATGCTTAAGACATTTGTATATCTATCAGCAGTATATGAGGGTGTATTTGTCCTACATATTTAGCAAAATTTATTCTATTTTATTCTTTTTTCAGTTAGTGTACAATATTATAACCTTCGTTGTGGTGTTCTCATACATATTTTTTTTTTATTTTTCAAGACAGGCTTTCTCTATATAGCCCTGGCTGTCCTGGAACTCACTTTGTATACCAGGCTGGCCTAGAACTCAGAAATCCTCCTGCCTCTGCCTCCTGTGTGCTGGGATTAAAGGCGTGCGGCACCACGCCTGGCTTCTCATACATATTTTATCTGCCCATATCACTCCTCCCTCATTATGCCTCCCTCTTGTTTCACTGTCCTCCCCTCTAATAACCATCTTCCCCTTTCATGTCACACATATTCATTCCATTGTCCTCTTTTCTTATTTATTTTCTTCTTCACTTCCTTGTGTCCTTGGGAATCTTTTTCCCATCTAATGGCCACCGTTTAGTTTTCTCTGATAAGTATAGAGTATATTGGGGTTTTGTCTGAACTATTCTTTTGCTAGGTCAGAAAGAGGTGACTTTTAATCTGCCATCTTGCATAAATATGTATTATTATCTGCCTTTTTTTCCCATTGGGATCACGGAGGGTGTAAACCAACATTTTAGTTAAATTATCATTTTCATTTTTCTTCCTCTTAAGAGACCTGGAACTTACTATGTAATCTAAGCTGACCTTAAAATCATGACTATCTTCCTGTCTCTCTGCCTTCCAAGTGATAGGATTAGAGGCATGAGCCACCATGCTGGGTTTATTTGTAATTTCTTGTTGTCTAATGATGCTGGTAATCTCATTTCAGTATGTTAGTTATTTGTGTATCTTCTTTATAGAACTATTCATTCAGATAACCTGCCATTCCTAAATAACATTATTTATCTCTTTGTTATTGAGTTGATATATATATTATATATATGCATGCATATCATAATCAAGCTGTTGTATCATTTTAAATAGATTCTTCCATTTTTTTTTCTGTATGACACCTTTTGATCTGCAAGAGCTTTTAATTTTGACTATGTTCATTTAGCCATTATATTGGTTGCTGCTTTTGCCTTTAGAGTATTGCCAAGAAATTGTTACCTAAAAAAGATTTTTAAGTATTTTACCTATTTTTTCCATATGAATTTTAAAATTTTAGTTGTTTAGAATTTCATCAACTGGCATTAACTTGTATACATTATGTGAGATAAATGTCTGCCATTCATTCTTTACTTTCTGATATCCATTTATGTCAGTACTATGTGTGGCAAAGATTATCTGTTCCCCCATACTGTCTTCTTAGTACTGTTCTCAGAAATAAGCTTGATATTAAATGTAAGAATTTGTTTCAATTGCTATGTTTGTTTCTCTTTGCGTCAATATCTCATTGCCACGAGTACCACAATTTATTGTAACTTTTGGTCTTATGAAATGGTACTCTGATTTTTTTGTTGTTGTTGTTCTAATGTTGCTTGTGTGAATTTTGGAATCAGCATATAAATTTTTTAAAAAATGATACTGTGACTCTTGATAGGAATGACCAAATATCTGTAGCTAGGTTTGAGGTATTGTCCTTTTAAAAGCATTAAGTCTCTCAGTCTATAAACTTGTTGATGACTTTCCATTTATTTGGGTTTTGTTTTGTTTCTCTCAGGAGAGGTTTATTGCTTTCAGTGTATACTCCTTGAGCCTCCTTGTTTAAATTTATTCTTAAGTATTTTACTAGATTTGATGCTATCAGTTTGCATTTTACTGTTTGCTTCCTCATAGCATATTTAACAAGTTGCTTTGTCTTTTAGAGCTTCTGAAAAATTGGTCACTGGAGCTAGTGGCTTGATCAAATTTAGGTTCAAAAGGTTTTGACAAAAAGTCTTCATATTCATAAATGTGTCGGTGTATGATCAAGGTTTTTCCCTGCTATGATAGCAGCCATTTATGACCACTGTCTAGACTTGCTAGTACATTAAGGGTTGCAAAATAGTAATATCCTCATCAAGCATGTTGATAAATGCCTATAATCTGAGAACTTGGAAGGCTGAGAATTATATAATGATACTTTGTCTTTAAAAAATAGTAATTTTTAATTCCATCATTCCTTACTTACTAGATAGGACACTTCTATAAATGGAAAAGGTACTTTAACTGTTTTATTATTTTCCTCAAAGCTATTCCCAAACACTCAACAAACATAAATTTAGAGGACTAAGGACTCATCCTGGCTCACAAGTTGAGAGTAACTTCCTTGTTAAAAAAATAGAAATTTTAGTGGGGAAACTCTTAGCCGTAATGACAACAGGAGAATGGATGGGACTATTTGCTCACATGTAGATGGATGAAGATGCAGGGAGAAATGAATGCTGGTGCTGAGAAGACTTTTTCTTTATTCAGTCTATGACCCAGCAATTGGGATTGTGCCACTCACATTCAGAACAGGTCTTCTAATTGCAATTAATCCTATCTGGAAATACTTTTATAGACACATTCTAAAAAGACAATTTACTAATGCTCCAAATGTTTTTTCTTTTATTAAACTTATTTATTTACTTACTTACTTATATCACAAACGTTGCCCCCCCTCTGGTTCCCCCTCATAATGTCCCTCCCTCTATCCCCCATCTTCTCCTCTTAGAGGGTGCCTCCCTACAAGGTAAACTCCCTCCCTGGGGCATCAAGTCTCTGCAGCATTAGGCACATCCTCTCACACTAGATCAGGCAAAGTAGCCCTTTTGTGGGAAAGGATACCACAGTCAGGCTACTGTTTAAGGGGAGAGCCTCTATTCCATAAGGAGCCTGAACTGCACAGCTGCTACATATGTGCCTGGGGCCTTGGCCCAGTGGGCATATGCTCTTTGGTTCATTGCTGGATCTCTAAGAGCTTCCAGGAGTCCAGGTTACTTGACTCTGTTGGTCTTCCTGTGGGATTCCTACTATCCTCAGAGCCTCTAATTCTTCCCCCAACTCTTCCCTAAGTGTCCTCAACCTCCATCCACTCTTTGGCTGTGGGCATCTGTTTCAGCTAGCTAGAGCCTCTCAGAGGACGGTTATGCTAAGCTCCTGTCTACAAGCAAAACAGAGTATCATTAATAGTGTTAGTGATTGGTATGTGCCTATGGGATGGGTCTCAAGTTGAGCAGGTTGGCCATTCCTTCAGGCTCTGCTCCATTTTTGTCCTGCATTTCTTTTAGAGAAGGCAAATTTGGGGCCAAAGATTTATTGGGTTGATATATATCTTTATCTCTCTACTGGGGGTTCTGCCTGGCTACATACAGGAGGTGGTCTCTTCAGGTTTCATGTCCCCACAGTTAGCATCTTGACTAAGATAATCTGCCCCAACTCCAGGGAGTCATCCCCACCCCAGGTCTCTGAGACTTCCTAGAGATTCTCCCCACAGCAACCCCATATATGAACCTCAACATAAAACCTGAAACACTAAATCTAATAGAAGACAAAGTGGGAAATAGCCTTGACTACATTGCTACAGGAAACAACTTCCTGAATAAAACACAGGTGCATCAGGCTCTAAGATCAACAATTATAAATGGGACCACATGAAACTGAAAAGTTTCTGTGGGGACACTGTTAATAGGACAAAATGGCAGCCTATAGATGATTTAAAAAGATTTTCATTAACCCAACATCTGACAGAGGACTAATCTCCAAAATATATAAAGAATTCTAGAAGATATACTCCAACACACCAAATAACACAATTAAAACATGGGGAACAGAGCTAAACTGAGAATTCTCAAGAGAGAAATCTCAAATGGCAGAGAAACAGTTAAAGAAATGTTCACCAGCGTGGTGACCCCAATGGAGAAGTTAGGGCAAGGAAATATAGGAGCTGAAGGGGCTTACAACCCCATAAGAAGAGCCACAATTTCAACCAACTAGTATCCCCAGAGCTCCCAGGAACTAAACCATCAACCAAAGAGAATACATGGGAGCACCCATGAATCCAGCTGCATATGTAGCAGAGAATGGCCTTGTAGGGTATCAATCGGAGGAGAGGCCCTTGGTCCTGGGAAGGTTAGATGCTACAGTATAGTGGAATGCCAGGGCAGGGAGAGGGAGTAGGTGGGTGGGTAGGTGAGGGAGCACCCTCATAGAAGCAGGGGAAGGGAAGGGGATAGGGGGTTTCTGGAGGGAAAACTAGGAAAGGGGACAACATTTGAAATGTAAATAAAGAAAATATCCAATAAAATTTTTAAAAAAAGAATTGCAAAATAAAAAAAGAAAGGAAACAAAGTACTATACAGAGGCAACTGTAAGGAGAAAATCATCAAGGTGATATTGTATTTGACTATGTTGTTCTAATGTGGAGTCTATATAAAGCTTAATTTAGAAAATAAAATTCCTTCAGAACCCATGGAATGCATGCTACCTGTATGTTCCTAAAGCATTAGAGAAGGGACATACCTGTACTGCTAAAGAGCAGTCTAGAAGCCTTTCCATCAACCAAGAGCATGTAAAGTCTTCTCTACTCCCCCAAGGGTCTAATTACCTTAATTTTCCTTTGTGTGGTCTGATACTGTCAGTGTATAGCTGAGAAGGGAGAATGATTCGGATTCAGTGTGATGCATCACATATATCTCCACCTGTTTTCTTTCTTATCAGTGTTTGCTTGAGTCTGGTATTCCTTGTTAGGATACTTAAAAAAAAATTGTCACCTCCTGGATTTCCATGTGGAAAGTACCAAGTAGAATGGAGAAGATTTATGTGCATAATATGGAGGAAAAAACAAGTCCTTAGAAGAAGTGGGTGAAAATAGCTAAATATATGAGCTCCCTGCCACACAAAACTGAGCATCTAAGTTAAATTAGAACTAAGGTGGGGATGAGGTCGGAGGAAGCCGTTGTCCTGCCTTCCCTATATTTCATCAGCTAGACAGGAACAGTACCATATACATTCTGTCCAAATCCTTTTTATGACTCACTTTCCTGTCCAATCTTCTTTGGGTCTCAGGGTAGAACATATCCAATGGGCAAATTAATTTGGATTAGTTCAAGATGTCATTAATTTTCCTTCTCATTTTTCTCATTCTGTTTCTTTCCCTTTTTCTCACTTGTTTCCTTTCTTCTTTATGTTTTTTCCTGACCTTTCCTTCCCTTCTTAATTCTTACTTTCATTCCATCCCCATTTTCTATTTCTATCATCTTCAAGAAAAGTTGATGGTTATGGTTTTCGTCCATTCACTCCTAATTGTCCCTTTCGACACAGTTACATTCACTGTCTACTATGAGTGTATCATTTTCTCCTTTGTCTTAATCTTACACTCTGAGCTTTATTGGTTCTCCTTTTAAACTTGGTCAATTCCTTGTAATGCCTGCACAAACCCATCCATAAGAGTACAGTTAGTATTGACTTGTACTAGGATCAATCTTGACACTAAATAGACCCTAAATTTGTCTTTGATGTGAAAATTTAAGAAATAGGGCTGGAGAGATGGCTCAGTGGTTCAGAGCACTGAATGCTCTTTAAGAGGTCCTGAGTTCAATTCCCAGCAACCACATGGTGACTCATAACCACCTGTAATGGAATCAAATGCCCTCTTCTGTTATGGCTGAAGACTCACATACATAAAATAGCTGTGTACTCATATACATAAAATAAATAGATAAATCTTTAAAAAAATTAAGAAATAAATACCAAGCAATCTCTTGAAAACAAATATTAGCTTTTATTTCATTATGTATAATAACTTTATTACTCTTGAAAAGAAATTTGCAAGAAAAAGAGTTATTAGTCTCCTTTAAAAACAAGAAATGGGAATTGGAAGGTAAGGTTCATAGACAAGCATGATTAAAGTCACATACAAGGCAAATATAGGAATAAATTTTGTATTTATTTCAAGGCCTATACTGTTCCCATTTTATGTAATAGCCATTATAGAAACTTACTCTAATACTGTTCATGGACAGCAGATGAAGGTGTAAGGAAGGGAATAGGAAATGAAAACACAAGTAACATTATCCAATTTGATGGTTAAAGCCTGGGCTCTAAATCAATTTCTGCCATCCTTAATCAGCCAATTAAAAGAATCAAATTAATAGTGGATGATATTTATTCAATGTGATCACATTGGGAGGAGAACCAAAGAAATCTAACAACATTCCCCCTAAAACCATCTTAGGGGTCCTGAAGAGGATTTAGGTCAGGATTTGTACATCTAAACATCTAAACGGTCTCAGTCAAGGGGTAGTCTTGCCCTACTATGATTCCTCCTTGTCTGGACTCATGAAAGGTGTCAAAGTTGTTAGAACTTTATGAAATCTTTCTGGAATATCACTTTCCCCTGGGGCTAAGGCCTTTTTCTTCCCCTAGCATGAGATCTCTGGAGAAAATTCTCATTTCTTTCGGGTCAATTGTCGCAATAATCTCATAGTGAGATTGAGAGACACAAGTGTCTTTAGAATATCTTCATCGATGCCAGGACATGTACAGTATAAGACCTAGATCATTCCCTGTTCAAGTTACCATAAGAAATTTGTCACATTCATGACATCATTATTACCTGTCTTCACCAGTTTCTGAGCCAGTCTTCAACGTGTCAGAAAAATATCTTAGAAGCTTGCTCTTTTCCATTGAACTGCAATCTAGAAATGACTTTCTTTCTGTTCCCTGGAGCTGACACTAAGTGACTGTATTGCAATTCTCACTTTTCCATTCTCTCTCTCTCTCTCTTTTTTTTTTTTTACCACTGTTCACTGAATCAGATAACTGCCTCATGAGCAGTGAAACAAGGGAATTGATGTAGCCTTCTATCTCCTCAATAAATCCATCATAATTGTAAGGCTGCTTCTGTTACATTGAATACAATCAGTAATGACCATTCATCTAGAAGCTCATATTATGCATTATTCCCACCCATTCATATGCTATAGCAAAAGGATGTTCCACCAAGCATATGTACAACATGTAATCAATCTTCTTTCATTTTCCTGGGACCCTTATTTCAGAGAAATGTATGTCTCCTAATCATTGTGTTTTTCCAGTGCATAACTTTGACCTCATGCCTGATTATCTTGCTTCATATAGTTCTAAGCATGTATATTTGAATATATATCCACCTTTCACTGACTTCCATTTCCCAGAGAATATTTCACTCCTGTGTCTCATGGACTTCCCATCCTTTAAAGATGTGTCAACTACAATACACATGAACTAACCTGTAGTGCTCCCATTTTGCCCTGCCCTTCTCAGACTACTACATAGACTAGATTGTCACTATAGTCTTAATAACCTAGGAAATTTTTTCTCCATAGGCCTATGTCACTATGTACTTAGAAACCCAAGTAGTCCTATATCTGACTCACAAAGAAAGCAGAATTTAACCCCAAAGCAAATGGGAGCCTGATCTCCTCCTTCATCACATTATCTTGCTTCTGCAGTTACAATCTAGACTAGAATTAATTAGGTAGTACACACTTCTCAGGTACAGCATAACCTTTCCACGGAGAACTCTGACTGACAGATTCTAATTTATAAGCTTTATTCTAGTGCATAGACAAACACTGCCACGCTCAGACTGTATCTTTTGAAGGTTATAGCATTTAGACCCTAAAGCTCTTAATTTTATTGGAAATGGAAGAAAAAATGTCATACAAATATTTCATTTTGAAGCATAATGATTCCAACATACACACCTCTTACTGTAATAATTTCTGCCCTCCCACTTGTGCCATAATCTGAAAATCAACCACAGGAGGCTCCAGATCCCTGCTATGTCTGTATTTGGGGTCCCAGAGAAAAAAGATATTAAGACTTCTTATCTCGATGCTTGTCGAATGTCATTTTGCTATATCATATCAACTAGAAGGCAATTTTGAATGAAGGTTTAATATTCTAATATATCCTGTATAAACAAAAGCAGCCTTACAAATATGATGTATTTCTAGACCGGTATCCCTTTGGTAGACAGACTGGCTGAAACACCCTCATATATGGGAAAAAATAGACATGAGGAACCTGGGCAATGGTAAGAGAAGATAATATCCAAATCAGCCATAGGACCATTGTCTGAGGGACAGTTGTATTATGAACATTAATGGCAATCAAACCTAAGAAAAGGAGTATGGATTAACTGAGAATAGAAATGGAGAAACTAAACCTACCTCAAAACTGATCTAGAGATAGGAGGAACAGAAAAGAAGACATACTTATAATGGTAGCCAGAGGTTTGTCATGAAGTCTCTACATATATATCAACCAGTAGGAAAGATTTGTCTTTCCCACTGGTTTTGCTGATGAAAACTATGTCTGAAGGGAAAGCTATGCTATGAATAAAGAACATGAGGACCAAGGTGTTGAAAAAAAAATGTGTTACTGGAGCTTTGGCTTTTCCTACATTGTAAGTTCATATGAAGTCTTCTCTTTTTTTTTTTAGCCTCGAACTCAGAAATCCGCCTGCCTCTGCCTCCCGAGTGCTGAGATTAAAGGCGTGCGCCACCACGCCCGGCATATGAAGTCTTCTCTTAAGGGAACTCTCCCAGAAGTATTCTAAGTCACGTATAATTGAATTCCAATCCTGGTTCCATCACTAGGTAGCTATATGTAAGTAATTTTATCTCCATAAGCTTAATTTGCCCTTTCTGGAAATTTTAGATAATCTTAAGGCCACCATTGAAGCTCCTTATAAATAAGTAGATTTCGTGTAACCATGAATGTCTTCTGCTACCAGTAAGAAGGTTGATGTCTCAAGATACTGGAGAGATGACTCAGATATTTTTTAAAAGAATGTACTCTCTTACAGAGGGTTCTGAGTTTTGTTCTGGGCCTCTAAGGCAACTGGCTCACAACCACCTGTATTTCCAGCTCCAGGGATTCTGATAACCTCTTCCCACTCCACAGACACCTGTGCTCATATGTGTATATACATACTCCCCAAAATACATATACAAATACTTAAAAATAAACCTTTAATTTTAAGATTGCTGTGGGGGTGGGATGACAGCTTCCTCTAATAAATGAAAAGGACGGAGGTCCAGTGAATTTTATAAAAGTAAAGCGTAAAGGATGGTTACTAGGGTTAAAGCTATTCCCAGGAGAACAGAGAGAAAATGACTGATATAAGAATTTTTAATATAACTAGGATGCCATCTATCATAGCTCTCCATTCTCATCACCTTCAATACTGAAGTGGAAAGTGTCCTTGACCTTCATCAAGTTAAATCTGTCCTTCCCTGAAACAGCTGAGATTTTTGTCTCAGATCATTATTACACCGTCCATCTCTCCCTTTTCTTTACCTCTACTCCCTGCCATAAGAATGGATATGGAAACCATCTTTTACGGATCTCTTATAGTCCTCCAGATCTGATCCTTGATATCAGTATTTATGACTCTATTGGAGAGGATGCCAAACCTTATCAATGTATATTAATAAATGTCAGAGCTGAGCTGCTTAGAAATTGTTGCGCACTAACCATGTACTTGAGATACTCCTGAACACATCGGCAAGCATTGCATTTGTGTTCATTCTTTAATGCAAGCTTAAGTCTCCAACCATTCTAAACATGAGAAAACTGAACAAAAGGTAGTAAAGTCACCCAAGGTGACAGATAAGACACAACAGAGTCATCTTCCTTTTAATTCCCTTGCTATACAAGGAGTCCTTGTATGGAACCTTAATTATGTCTATTTCTTAATCAAGTTTATGTGTCAGAGTCCTATTCTGGTTTCCTATATGCATGGGCCACCCCTTTGGTAGATATGAGAAGTCAGATACCCATTGCTCACATTCATGTGGGTGTAATTTGGTTGTCACGTTTCACTCTCAGATAGCAGGGAGCAACACTGAGTAGTCTGTTTACTATTTCCACTTGAGCTTTCTAAGGTTACCCCCAAAATCTATCTGAATAGAGTATGTTTCATAGTCTGGAGCAGGTCTTAGCAACCAGAGCCCTTTTCTTTATAGCTATCTCGATTAACTATCGCCTATTTATCCAATTCTCATCCTTATTCTCAGCCCAAGATCTCCTTGTGGAAAGACTGACAGAAAAGCTCTCAGATTGATTGGCATAAATGCTGTGAAGAGAGCCGACCTCAATCCTGCAGCCATGAATGCCACAAATGAAGCCTTGAGGTCTTTCTATGATCTCATTCAGTGCCTTCACTCCAAAGCTAATCAAGATTTCTAATCATTTAGGCCACCAAGGCACCAAGGTCAACTATTTTCCTGCAGTTTGCCCGTGGCCTTGACCAGATCTGCACCTTGGAAGGAATGGGAGAGTCAGTCAAGCTCAAGAGCTCAGCCACAGCTGCTCTGGGAGGCCACAGCTTGTGCCTGGCCCATTCTCTAGCCCTGCAGTTTTATTAGCTTCATTTTTATATGCTTTTTAGCTCCCCGAATGCAGCCAAAACCAACATCAAATAACATCAAGGAACACAAGGTCATGACTTCCCCACCCCCTCAGCACTCATTTCCCCCCCCCACACACACACACACACTCCACTTAGAGGTGGGGTATGCAGAGCAGTGCACCACAGTTTCCCCCCTGCCTGTCTTTTCAGAGTTTGGGGAAAGACTGCTGCTGATCTGTGAGCTATTCTCAGGCACTGCTGCCTCAGAACTGACTGTGAGATGTTTCAGGTCACCATAACCCAAGAAGCAGAAGGAGGAAAAAGGGAGGGAAGTTGGAAAACCCAGTTAGCTAGCAATCTTCAGATCTCTCCCTCAGGCTAAAAGAGTTAGGCCTAAAGCTCCTGCCCAGTACCTGCTAGGACAGAGAGACAGTTGCAGACACCAATTACCTGCCTTTAGGGCTCTTCCCTTTCCTTTTCCCTTTCTTTCTTTTTCCTTCAGGAGGCAACAGGAATGAGCATTCTAACAGAGCTCCCTGGTGGGCTGCAAATCCTCTCTACCCCAAGGGATTCACCAACCCTTTCATTTGAGCTTTTAGGTAAGGAAGCCAAGAGCCCAAAACCGGTCTGGGAAGTTTCCCAGTACAGCAATCTGGGCACCGGGCCTGAGACCAGATGCAGGAGCCAAACTGCCTGAGTGAAAGGAGTTCCCTGGTCTACAGAAAGTCAGAAAACCAGTTTGGATTATAGTTTTACTGACTCACAGTGCTGGGAGGCCAAGGCAAGGCCCTAGGATCAACAGGACAGAGCTTTTGCCTTCTACACAGGAGCGTAAGTTCTAGTTCTGACAGTGCTTCCAAATTCTCTCTCTTCAACCCAGAATATCCAGAAACATAACAACTACTCTCATAACTGTATTCTTCCAAAGACAGAACTTGTCTATTTTTAAAATAGTTTTTAATTGTAGCGTGTATTGACCCTGTTTTCTGCATGTGTATACATATGTTTGAGTATGTATATGTGCATGCCACAGCACACCTGTGGGTGTCAGAGGACAGCCTGTGGGACTTGATTCTTGAAGTATTAAACTCAAGTCATCAGGCTTAGCTCCAAGTCCCTTCACCTGTTAAGTTGTTTTGCCAATCCCTTATCTATTTTCAAACAGATAATATATAATATCTAATAAAGATAATATACTGACATTTTAACAGTCCAAGACATTAGTGAAGAAATCTTTGTGGTAGCCATGTGGAGCAAGACCATTTGAAAGCAAGAAAGCAATTCTTGTCTATACATGCTCCTTAGAAAACCAGGGTTCAGACTACCTACCCTAAGACCCTACCTCTCAAATTTTAATCATTGTTTTAGAATCTGGTAACATCTCTGGGCCCCCTATGTATAATGTTGACAAAGATTCGTTACATGACCACTATAAAATTCTAGAGTATTTGTTTGATAACATTACGCCTCTGAGGTTTCTTTCTTGCCCATCTTGATAGGAACTTTTAAGGGTTTAATATTAGGGCTGGAGAAATGGATCAGTGGTTAAGAGCACATGCTGCTCTTCCTAAGGATTCAAGATTGTTTCCCAGCACTGAATAAACTGATGATTTGACTGCTCCAGGGTATGGTAAAATCGAAGGCTTTTATTGTATATATGAGGGAGAAAACAGCCAGAGGCATCTGGAGGAATTCAGAGCAGACAGAGAAAATAGTAAGCTGAATGTGGCCCGCAGACTGTGCCTGGCCTGGAGAGAAGCAGGAGAAGAACAGAGAGAGATTAAGAGAGGGGAGGAGAGGACCAAGAGAGAGAGGGGCAAAAGCGAAAAGAGAGTTGAAATACCAGGGCTATAAGGAGAAATGAGTAGCAGAGATGAGGGGAAGCTCTTGAGCTGGAGGGTGTTTATGGTATGGCTGAAGATGAGCCAGGATTCTTAATGAGTTCACTCTACGCATTGGTAATGGTAATCAGAACAAATAAATAATATAGCTTTATTCCAAGTGAGAAACTATTGATGGCATATAGTAAATAAAGCTATTTCATCATTATTAATAAAAATATATCCATAAGTCAAAAGTTATAATAGATAATTGGGATCACTTTTTCTTCTAAAAACAACAAAGGTGTGCAGATGTTTGCCCAACTCCAACCAACTCCCAACATCTTTTAAGTACTGAGGGGTTAGAGATAAATGAGATGACAAATCTAGAAGGGAGCTTGGGGAGTTTAGGGCTTCTAATACAGAACAGAGAGATAGGTGAGAGTGACAGGATTTAGGTAACCATCCCTGTCATTTTTCTCATGGTTTATCAAGTTCTATTAGAGCTTCCAAAACTTTCTCAGTTTCCAATATCCTACTTAGTTCCTCATTAACATTTTTTCATGGTATGTCCAGACCAATAGCAGTACACAATATTTCTGCTTATTCAATAGTTAACTTCCCTCAACTCAGTATGTATTCATTACAAACTACATCATAGTCACTTAAAATGGTATGAATAAATGAAGTTAAATGCTTAATGTAAAGAAAATATTTGATTTCATCTTATATAGTCACCATTGGACATCAGACAACTTGCCAAACCTTAGAATCAGATTAAAGAGCATTTGTTTCGTTTTCTGATCCTCATGGACTTACTTATACATGGTGCTTGATTTTTATTACTGTAACCATAAAAAAAATGTAGTACGATGTGTACACACACACAAAACCCTACAGATACAGTCTTTATAGTTGGTGCCTAAGTATCTGGATTTTAGGGTTTTGGTTTTAATTTTGTTTTATTTTGAGACAGCTTGTCCTATAGCCCAAGCTGGTCTCAAATTAGGTATCCAAGGACAACCTTGAACTTCTCGGCCCACTACCCAGGCTTGGATTACACAGTGCTGAGGATCAAACCCAGGGCTTTGTGTGTGCTAGGCAAGCTCTCTAACAACTGAGCTACATCCCCAGCCCTACATATTTAGACTACAGATTCTTCTGTTGAGCAACCAAGAACAACCTTAAACAACTTCTCCAATGAGTACAGGAGAAATAGCAATACAAAGTATCCATTGCTGCAGTGCATACTCATTTGTAGGTTTGGATGTGAAGGACATTATCCACATCTTACTAATATGCCAAACTGGAATTATGAGGAAGGTGGATTACAATGAACAGGGCAGGCAGAACAGGAAAATTAGAAAGTATTTGACAAGACTTTAGAACTTTAAATAATAGATCTTGATTAATTTGCAAATTATGATAGAAAGTTTGTTTTGACTGAAACCCATTAAACCTTCTAAAATTAATTTATATAATCCATAAATACATATCTGTTATAAAGGAACACAAATATGCAGAGGTATATGGAATAAAATCTCTCCCTTCATCAGTTTCTGAAAAAAAATGTAGTACAACCTAATGTTTAAACCGTGAACTACCTCAAGCAAGCAGGTTATGGATTACTGACTAATGTTGAATACCATGATGTTTTTCTTTAAACTTTTAAATATCCCCCAAATACCTGTGTACATTTATTTTTAGGCCTAGAGAAATTTGAGAAGCCCATGGTTAAATGAACAGATTTCTGAGAATTCTGAGGCATAAATTCTTCCCTTCCCTGGTCAAAATGTGTTACTTTGTTCTGTTTACATGAAACTTCATTTGCTGTCATAGAAGTGTGAAATAGTAGTATGTCTTTGTCATCCATAAGCTTGCTTAAGACATGTTTCACATTATAGCTAGAGAAAGCATTATAAAAGTACACATCTAACATGCTAATCAGTATCAAAATAATTTAGAATATTGACAAGAATGCTGGTGAGAATGTAGTGGATTCTTTTATATAATATCAGTGCCAGTGATATTTGGTTATTTTTATAAGGACATCTGTCATTATCTATTATGACACTTGGACATGTGTCTATTCTCTGATTTATGTTTATTCCACAAGAATTTTTTTTTTCTTATTCATTTTACATGTAAGAGTGTTTTCCTTGCATGTGTGTATATGCACTCTGTGCATTCCTGGTGCCTGTGGAGTTCAGAAGAGGGCACTGTATCTTCCTGGAACTGGAGTTACAGATGGTTTTAAGCTACCATATGGGTACAAGGAATTGAACCTGGGTTTTCCCGAAAGAGAAACCAGTGCTCTTAACTGCTCAGCCAAGCCTCTAGCCCTTTACAGCATTTTTATAACCTGAACATCAGCATAACTCTGGTACCAGAATGATCATAATAGTACACATTCTGTCTTCAACTTAGCATGGTTTGTGATTTTGTGTTGTCTGACATGCTCTGAATCTGCTTTTGTGGGTCTTGTAAAATGGCCTAGATGTTAGCAGAATTATCAAGCAACTCAAGCTTGGCAATGATATGGGTGCCACCCTAATCTGCTATGAAGATATCTCAAATCATAGACTTCTGTATAGCACCCTTTTCATCATTTGAACTTTAGAATTAAGAAGAGAAAATCTGTTGACTGTATGACAGGACAGTTGACACTTATATTATCTTCCCCCTGTATATTAACAGGGTCTTGAAAAAGTGAAATTTTCACTTTAATCTAACAGGAACACAATAATTTGAATTTCCTTCGGGTGGGAACAACAGAACTAGTGAGTGGCTTTTCTGACAGTTCCCAAGTGCTAGAATTGAAAAAAGGAAACACTGCATCCAGCTTTTAAAGGTTCCTGACAATAAAACTCATAGATTTTGATCAAATCTTGACTCTGCAATATACCAGTTGTTGATCTGAAACAGAATTCATTTCCTATCTTAGCATGCATTTAACCATGAACAAAACAAGTGTAATCCAGGTAAAATAAGATTGTCACAATATAGATTATAGCAATTCATACAAGTTGTATGTTATATTGGCCAAGGAGATAACTCAGTGGAGAAACATACTTTCTACACAAGTCTGATGACCTGAGTTCAAACCCCTGGGAGCCGTATAAAGAGCAAAAAGTAGTGTTGTGTATCTGTAACTCCAGGGCTTCTTCTATGACATTGAAGATAGAGGTGGGAGAATTGCCTGTAAAATCATGGACCACCTACTTTGGAGTATACCATAGCAGCAGAAGAAAAAATAAAGAGACACTGATTCACAACAAGGTGGAAGTTAAGAACTGATTTTCAAATTGTCTTCTGACCTGCACAGGCATGTTACAGCTGTTGTGCACCCTACCACACATGTAACACAATTTTCACATTTTTATTTCCTCAAGAATTTTATATAAAATATTTTATTGTGTTCCTTCCTTTCTTCCTCCAAGATCCTCCCCTCCGTACCCAGCTACATGTGGTGCCTGTCCAGTATGCTCAATATATACCACTCCATTATGTATCACTCCATTGAAGAAAACTTACTTTCCTTCTTCCAGAAGCAACTGCCAATAGCTTCATAGAAAGGAGTGGTACTTTGTGCCCACTTCTCCTTATCCATGCTGAGATATTGTCTGCTTTTAATTTGTGCAGATCTTGTGCATGCTGACTGTCATAGTCCCTGTGAGTTCATATGTTCATCTGCCTTGGTGTGTCTGGAAAACATTGTTTCCTTGAAGTTATCTACCACCTCTGGCTCCTATAATCATTTTTCTCATTTTCCACATAAATCTTTGGGCCTTGAGGAAAGGGGTGTGATATAGATATCCCACTTAGGCTGAGCATTCCAAAGTCTCTTATTTTCTGCATATTGACAAGCTGTGGTTTCTGTGTTGTTGCCATCTACTATAAGAAGCTTCTTTGAGAAAGGTTGTATGATAGGCTGATATATGGGCATCGAAATATGCCTTCAGAAGCATTTTATTGCTATGCAATAATAATAGAAAGCAAAATAATAGAAGTCGATTTTCCCTGAAAGCCTATGACCTATTTAGCCACAAGTGGCCTCATTGACAGTGTCATATATAGCAGTAGTTTACAACCTTCTTAAAGCTGTAACCTTTTAATACAGTTCCTCATGTTGTGGTGACTACTCAACTATAAATTTGCTACTTCATGACTGTAATTTTGCTACTGTTATAAATCATAGGGTAATGGAAGGAGTTACAGAGACAAAGTTTGGAGCTGAGATGAAAGGATGGACCATCCAGAAACTGCCCCACCCAGGGGTCTATCCCATAATCAGCCACCAAACACAGACACTATTGCACATGCCAGCAAGATTTTGCTGAAAGGACCCTCATATACCTGTCTCTTGTGAGGCTATGCCAGTGCCTGGCAAACACAGAAGTGGATGCTCACAGTCAGCTATTGGATGGAACACAGGGCCCCCAATGGAGGAACTAGAGAAAGTACCCAAGGAGCTGAAGGGGTCTGCAACCCTATAGGTGGAACAACAATACGAACTAACCAGTACCCCCAGAGCTCATGTCTCTAGCTGCATATGTAGCAGAAGATGGCCTAGTTGGCCATCATTGGGAAGAGAGGCCCCTTGGTTTTGCAAACTTTATATGCCCCAGTACAGGGGAACACCAGGGCCAAGAAGTGGGAATGGGTGGATAGGGGAGCAAATGGGGGGGTATAGGGGACTTTGGGGATAGCATTTGAAATGTAAATGTAGTAAATACCTAATAAAAATTGGAAAAAATAAATCATAGGGTAAATATCTGATATATAGGGTATCTGACAGGTGACCCCCAAAGAGGTTGTGACCCACAGATTAAGAACCACTGATAGGTTCTATCTCATAGACTAGTTATTTAATATAATTTTGTTTTAGGTTTCAAAGAAGTTTATTTTTTATTTTTCCATTAATTTATGTATTAATTCACTTTATTTCCCAATCACAGCCTCCCTTCTCCTCCCAGTCCCCCCTCACACAGCCCATACCCTCATTCCTCCCTCTCCTACTCCTCTGAGAATTTGAGCACTCCCTGCCCTGTACCAACCCACCCTGCAGGACTAGGCACATCCTCTCTCCCCAGCTCTCCTTACATATGATCCCACCCCTGCACCTCTCCCTATTCCTTGTCTCTCCCAGATCCCTCCCTCCATCCACCTCCAATGATTATTTTATTTCCCCTTCTAAGTGTTATTTAGCTTCTTTGTGTCTGTGAAATACAGGGTATCCTGTACTTTATGGCCAATACATACTTACAAGTGAACACATACCATGTTTGTCTTTCTGGGTCTGGGTTTCCTCACTCCATATGATATTTTCTAGTTCCATCTATTTGACTGCAAACTTCATGATTCCCTTATATTTAATAACTGAGTAGTATTCCATTGCTTAAACGAACCATAACTTCTTTTTTTTTTTTTTGCCATATATTCTTGTTTACTTTGAATTCTTTTTTTTTTTTTTTTTTTAGGTTTAAATTATTTTAATCATCATGAAAGTAATGACAGAAGATCTTTGAAATCACTGAAAATCACACCAGAGAAAATATGGTATGCTAGAGAT
>NC_034613.1:84545232-84621294 GCF_900095145.1 Mus pahari
TTTCTGAGAAACTGCCAAATTTATTTCCAATGAGGTTGTTCAAGTTTGCATTCCCACCAGCAATGGAGTAGTGTTCCTCTTGATCCACCTCCTTGCCTGCACGTGCTGTCACTTGAGTTTTTGTTCTTATCCATTCTGACTGGTAGAAGATGGGAATCTCAGGGTCATTTTGATTTGCATTTCCCTGGTTCATTCCTGGGTTCTATTCAGAATAAATAGTAGAAGAATGCTGAAAGAGCCTTTATAGACTCAATGTTACCTCACCCATAAGCCTGCACACACATAAAGTCAACCACCATCTACATAGTATACTTTGACAGCTTAAGGTTGCAAATAATTATTTGTATTCCAATACTTGTTCATTGTTTTATGAAGATTCTGAGGGAATATCTAAATTGTAGGGAGTATGAAGATTCTGAAGGAATATCTAAATTGTAGGGGGAAAAGCAGTGTGATATTTCTGCACAAGCATAGGAAGAGGGTGACATCTTTATTACATGATTATAACTGTAGTCCTTAGAATGTGTCTTCTCATCACCTGACCTAAATGTTGAAATTACTGCATTTTTGTTTCATAATTCTAAGAACAACCAAGAAAACAATGAAGCTTTCTAGCATGTCTCATAGCAAGGGCTGATTGAAAGTCATCTGGACTCTGAAGATACCACAGAGGATAAAATGGGCTGTTAGAATTTCAAACATAGAAAAGCAATGAAACTTCTGAATTGTAAGCTAGTTTCAGTGTTTGTCTGGGCCTCCTAAGCTTCCTACACTCATTAGCAGCCACCACACAGAAGTCATGAAGTTGGAAGGAACTCTCACTTTTCTCCTTTAAATCACACTGTCATCTTAGGCAAGCTCACATAAACTGTGTGGGCCTCAAAGACCAAAATTATACAAAAAATGTTTATAAGTAGTTCCAGCTCTGCAAACCAGATATTAAGATTTCCTTTGCTCTCTTTCTTGATCTTCACCATTGCTGCATCTCCTCCCGACTTTCTTATCACTTTCCTACTTCCACCTGGCATATTCATTTTTGTGTGTTTCCTTCTCAAGCTCCATCTGTGCCAGCCAGCCCACCTTATTCACCCTTGACTGATTTAGAAGCTTTGATTCAGAAGAAATTGTGACTTGCAGATGCCAAGTAGTTATTCATTACAAGGAAATGATTCTTTTACTAATACCAAGATTGTGGTTTCCAGTGGGAATGTTCAGAGTAAGATCATGGGAAGAACCATCACTTAGGCTTTCTTCTCCTTCGAGAACCTAGGAACCACATTGGCTTTCACTCTTCCTCCAGCATCTTTTGGACTTTCATATGCACACATAGATGTATATACAAATGAAAACTGAGGCTTCATAGCTCCAAACACAAAGCATGTAACATTTGATCTCCTTTAAGGTGCTCAAAGCTTTGGTCTCAAAAAGGTGAATTTTGATCATTTTTAAAACGTATTTTACTGCCAGAATGTTTAAGAGTCAGTTAAGTGACACCTCTGGTCTATATTTTAATACATGCTACATTAAACGTAACCTGAAATCAGAAAAGGGGGAGGTTTCATGGAGACTTGGTACATTTAAGGTTTAACTCTTTTTGTTTTGACTCTCAGGAACAGACTTTTTCTATGGTACCAAACTAGAATTCATGAATTCAAACCTTGGATATGATACTTCCTAGCTGTGACAATCTGTACATCAGGTTTTTTGCATATCTTAAATGAGGATAATAACAGTACCTACCTCACTGGAAATATGTGGATTTAAAAAAAGTTTCTTCCCCTTTTTAAGATGTAGAATAGAATTATAGGCCCATGAAATATATTTAGTAAATGTGTGCTATTATTGTTTCTAGTATTTAAAAAGTATATAATATTGGTATATAGTTATGGTATATATTACATGAAATAGCATACTTCAATATACTATTATATAAAAATTGTTATAGGCATAAATATAGAATACAATAAAGTTGGGTTTCAGGAAGAAACTCTACTCAAATATTCCCTCTAATATCCTCCTTTATCTATTTTCTTCTTTAAGCAATTCTACCTACTCACACCCAGGAGAGCTCCAGGGTTTAGGAGTGGGAGCAGCAAATTATTCTGCTTCCTAGAAGGTTGTATTCTGTACAGTACAGAGATTACTTATTTTGCGCCACTTTAAAATGGAAAGCAAAGGCAAATGAGACAGAAATGCTGAAATTCAACTTAAGGGGACATTTTCTAATAATTTGCCCTGTCAGTATAAAACCAAATGACTGAACTACATTATAAGGTGTTAAGGATACTCATCAGAGGTCGGTTTTTCTTTTGTAGAGGGATGTTTGAACAAGGATACTGCCTCATAATAAACCGGATATTCAATTATTCCTTTATATGTAACTCAAGAAACTTCAGCAGATTCTACCATCAATCTCAGTGTGTCTCAAAGTGTGATTCCTAAATTATATGTATTAGCAGCATAGGAGGTGCCTGTTAAATACTATATTCCCAGGACAGCTCTATAGCAAATGAATCACCAGAAAGTGTGTGTGTGTGTGTGTGTGTGAGAGAGAGAGAGAGAGAGAGACAGAGACAGAGACAGAGACAGACAGACAGACAGAGAGACAGAGAGAGACAGAGACAGAGAGACAGAGAGACAGAGAGACAGAGTTACCTGGCTACCTGTTTACCTGTGGTGGGCTCCTTTGTACATCTGAACCAGCATGATTTTCCCAATATAGTCTCTCTCTCTCTCTCTCTCTCTCTCTCTCTCTCTCTCTGTGTGTGTGTGTGTGTGTGTGTGTACTTGTATGTGTATGTGTTATGAGTTGTGTGCATATTATTTCTGTATTTATAGAGCTAGAACAAACCTGTTAGCTTCTTTTATGACAGAAAGAAAGGAAAGAGAAGGAAAAAAACAGCTTCAGTTCTCTATTCTCTAAGCATTTGCTGTGTGGAAGACCACACAAAAAGCATTAGGGCTACAGAGTTCAACAAGACATCAGTTCCTACCCTTAAAAGGAACCATTTCTAGTAGAGGAAGCATTCCTATCTAATACTGACAGTACGATGGGAGCTGAGAGAGAAAGCTCATATTCTGACCTGTGTGTGATAGGGAGAATCAGGTTAGTCAATAAAAATATACAAGTCAGAGTTACAGAAGACATTGAAATGCAGATGAAATGTAAGAAGTGATAGGGTGAGGCAAGTAGAGAGGTTATGAGTGAATACTGGCTGACTAACTGATTTGGTAGACACCCTGAATGTGAGGTGTCTATGAGTTCTCCAAGTAAAGAAGGAATATAGACAGCTAATAATTTCCTAGTTCTCAAGAGTAAAATTAAGCCTAAAGAGCTGGACTGGGGACACATACATGTAGAAGTGAATACTGAAGTTTGATACAAAGAAAACCACGTAGCTAAAGTTAGTGAGCAGAGAGGTCTCAATAAGTCAGAACGTTCCAGACACTCTTCTTCAATGATTCCTTTTAAAATGTCATTTTAGGGTTTTATCAGTGCTTCTCTAGCCTCCACAATGCAAATTAGAGAGAGAGAGAGAGATTCTTTGGACACCCACATGCATGGAAATGTCTCCTTTCTGTGGGAACAGAAGTATTAGTACCCATTTGAAAAGCAATATAAGTCTCTTCTACTCTTCAGACTTTGCTACATTCTCAGCTGAGTATCTTTGTTATCTACTGCAAAAAATAGTGCATCATTTTTGTCATGAGCTTTGAGACACAACCAGGAATTTAGATGCAAGTTAGGAATTATGTAACCTGGGTACAAGCTCAAAAGACAGATAGGAGGGTAATATAGTAATAATGAAGACAAGCAGTACTTTTGATTGATTCTAAATCCACCATCCATGCTAGATTGGGCTTACTGATTAAGTCAGTGAGGTCTTAGCCTCTTGAGAAGGAAGTTAAAATTTGGAATCCAAGAAGAATAGAAAAGAGAGAGCCAGAGTACCTTGATTTCTTTAGCTCTTCCAGCCTATCCATGAGCTGTCTCTCTGCTCAAACTAGAAAGCTGACGTGTAAAACTACTGCCTGTGGACCACATTCTCCTTACTTAAGATGAGTATGTAACTAGATAGAAGTTTTGCCAACAAGAGCTGTCACCAGCAGAATAGATTGGTGATGACAAGTCATCTTAAACTGGCTGTGACTGGTTGTACTGCATCCAACTGAGAGTTGATTAAAGTCTTGCCCATCTTGTTCCACCCGCTGGACCCAAATATTGTTAGGTACTTGGTATCAGATCTCACCTACGGGACTTACTCTGGCTATGGTACTAGACCCTGCATTACTATAATTCCTCTTGGCAGGAAGGATTCAAACTGCATGTCAACAGTATCAAATCCTAGTTTTGGCTCTGTGATACACTTGAAAAATGACTTTGCAAAATCTTGCCCTTACGTGTATCACTTCCTCCATCAAGAGAATGGCAAGTTTGGATTCTTACTTCTTCCCAGGTGACTCATAAAGAGAAACATTGTATTTCTCATATATTCACACACACACACACACACACACAGGCACACACACACACACATGATGTAAAAGTAGAAGGAGACTTATGGTAAATTTCTGGGAAACGAAGGGGATGAGCAAGAGCAGAGAAGAAGTTAAGATAAAAGGTAATAGTAAAATAGAAGAGAAAGCTACAGGTGATTAAAATTCAGAGAACAGATCATATGGTATTCAGGTGTTAAGGTCACAAGTTAAAGACAGGGGAGGTCACACAAAAATGTGTACATGAAAAGATGAGAAGACAAATCAGAAAGTAGGGACATAGCAAAATAAGGCTAGGTCAGGCTCTATGGGAAGATACAAAGAGGCAGAACTGTAAGAATCCATGAGACCTGTTCTCTGCATTTTGAGCAGATGTGATTTTCTATTATGGTGGATGGATCTATTGCAGAAAGAAGTTTCTTTAATGAGGGGTGAAAATTACCGTCATCTGTGGATATAAAGACAAATAGAATGTGATTAGGAAAATTATCATTGCAAAGATACTGGGGTATGAATATGAGCAAGATACAATGCTATTCATATACTAAAATGTCAGAATGAAACTCATTATTTTGTACTCTAATTTTTAAATCCACAATAATATAAAAATAAATTTTAAAAATCTGTCTTTGGCAGACAACTTAAAACAGTGTTTTTCAAATATTATGTCAAACCTAACTCTAAAAATTGTTTAATTGCTTCAGCAAATAACAACTGACACTTTCTAAAGATGAAATTAAGTAAATATACCCAAGTCATGACATGTACTAGCAGTATTATTTACAGAATCTTCTTTTTATATTAGGTTAAAGAATACAAAATTTCCAATATTCAGTTATTCTGACAGATAAAACTTATAATCTTATCCATATGGAGATATGTACACATATACACACATATGTGCAAGAATGTGCATAATCGCATACACACACTGAAAGTCTTTATTGCTCCATACTATACAAAGTCTATACCACATTTTGAGATTTTGTGTTTGCATAGATTGAAAGTCATTGTCTTCAATAGAAGTGATTACCAATGGTGACTTGTGGGTAGGTCAGAGGCTAAGGGTTGGGAGAACAACTCAGCCAAGGTCGTTTGGGAAGAACTGTTTCTCTGACATAAGAAGCAATCACTGTATCAGTAGATTCTTCTGATCCTGATTATATACTAGTTCTCCTGGGATTATTCCCTCCTTCCTGACAGAACAACAGTTTAAATTTTGGAACTTTTTGTGCATACCTATGTCTAAAAGGGTAATGATAAAACAGGGTTTCAGAGACTTTGGTCCTCGTTGTTTTCTGAGATATGCAGAGCCCTGCTTTCCCCATTGTGACACCACACAAATGAGGCAGAACCAAATGGGACTCTGCTGTCATTCCTGTATATACTAGATTCTTTCAATATCAATTACTTTTAAACAAGAGGGAGTAGTTCTGCAACCCCTGGGAAGCATGGAGCATCAGTACTATTTGTGGTTATATGCAATGGAGCTGTCATCATTTTTTAATGTTAAGTGAACAATAAAATAAGAAAGACTACAACTGAAGACTACATGGCATGTGAGTCTATCCTGAGAGGCACAAATAAGTAAAAGTGGCTAGCCAGCTCTCACCATTTCTGTTCCTCTCCAATCATGGCTCACTGACAGCCATTTCCACATCTTGCATATCCCATGTAGAGGAAGTCATTGGAGAACATTAGGAAAATAGAGCTTTATTGGTACTCAATCTGCCACTCTCTCCAATGATTTTTTTTCAGGGCATAACTGAGAACAAAAGGACTAATCAAAGTCCAGGTAAAGACACTGGCACAATGAAAAATAATGACGGATAAATTGACACTCTTATCAGGCACTGCATGTTGTTACTTGATTTTCACAAAGTGCAAAGATAGAACTGTGATCAGTGATGTGGGTAAGAATCTTGAGACATTTACTTAATCAAATCTTAGTGTCAGAATATCTTCACCCCCCCCCTTTTCATAGCTTGAGTCTTCTGTCCTGAATACTGTGTTAATTCCTCCAAGGCCTACCTAAATTCTATCTCTTCTGAGGTCATTTCCTTCCTCTATCCTGAAGTGGCACTGTTATTTGCCATAATGATTTTACATATTTTTTCAGCACATTAGGCTTCTCATTACTTCATGTGTCAAACATTAAGCTTTGTGTATTCATATCCTGGCCTAAGTAAGAAGGTCTGCATGTATAACTCAGTAGTAGAACAAATTTTAGCAGATGTAATGCTATGAATACACAACAATGAAGGAACAAAAGGAATTAAAAGAAATGAAGCATATTGTTCATTTATAGTCAACTATTTGCTTAAGTTGATACTAATAACCAAGTGTTGTTATTGTAAGTTAAATGAATGACTATTATAAAGACAACAGAATTGAGAATACTTTCAGTTACTTGAACTGTATATAAATAAGGTACAGTTCTTATTGTTATAGTTAGTTCTCACCACTGACTTCCTCAATTTGAAATGAATTGTTTGAAAATAAGTTTAGATAGTTTCAACGTGTTATACTGCAAACCTTAGTATAACTATTACTTTATTGAGAGAATTGTCATAGATATTTTGTGAGGGGAGAAAAATAGAATATTGTAAAATGTTTGATTACATTCAGAGAAGGGGCCCGGAGACATGGCTCAACTGTTAAGAGCATGTAGTGCTCTTACAGATTGACTCATAGCCATCTATAACTTTAGTTCTACAGGATCTGAAGCCCCTCGTGCCTCTGAGGGAGCTGTACTAAAGTTACACACCCCAACCCAACCCATCCTCACATGATTAAAAGAAAATAAAACCTTTAAAAAATAAGTCAGAATACCTTTTAAAATCATGGAAGCAGAAAATAGCTACCAAATGATAACCACTAATCACTGAATCTATAAATGGTCTAAAGAAATACACACATTGAAAAATATAGGAAATTGAGGAAAGAGAGAGATTGAGACAACAGAGAGAACCGCACTATTCTACCAAAAAAAACTTTTTCAAATATGAGTAAGGATTCAAAGAAATTAATAGCAAATGAATGAATTGAAAGATAAAGGTAACTAACCAAAGTTTGTGTAACTATGATGCTAAAAATATTTATAACTAGAACAACTTCAATGAATTGTACATATTATTGTCATTCAGTTTTCAATGTTTTTGAGAATTTCATACATATGTACTATATTCCTCTTTGCCATTTAACTCCTATAATCCACACGCCTCAAATTAATGATCTCTTCTTTAAATATAGATTTTCTCTCTACTCACACACAAACACACCACACATCCTACAGACAATACACCAGAGAGAGAGAGAGAGAGAGAGAGAGAGAGAGAGAGAGAGAGAGAGAGGGAGAGACAGAGAGACAGAGAGACAGAGAGACAGAGAGATGCTTAAATTAACATGTGTTCGAGGCTTACCACTTGGGATTAGATGGCCAATTAACTTATTGGCCTGAAAAAAAAACTGACTGCCCCTTTCTTTGCAGCCACTGATTGCCTATAGCTATTTATCTGTGAGCTGGGACCTTGTGAAATTTTTCCTATCTATATGAGCATGTGGACTAGTATTCTTACTTTGTTGTTCTCCCCAAAGACTCCTATTTTAAAGGATTCGACTTCAGGATATAGCTACTAGAAGTAATAGAGCCTGTGTAGGGATGGGCCCTACTAGGCCTTTGGGTCCTTGGTGATTTGCTCCTGAAGGAGGTTGTGGGGTGTAGGAATCTTTCCCTTTTGCTTTTTCTTCTTGGTCGGGCACTACAAAGTTTTGCTCTTCTACATCTTGTCACAATGATGGGCTGTTTCACTAAACATCTAAAACAATAAGCCCAAACTAGAAAGCAAATACAAATACTTTTTCCTTAGAAATTAATGACTTTGGGAATTTTGACATAAGAACAGTAAACTGACACACAGAGAATAGTTATGAACAGTCTTGGGTAATGGTTAATAAGAAAACTAAGGCTTACAGAGGATGAGTAATTTGCTCAAGCTGGTATGGTCTGCGCTTTCTTTTTCACAACACTTTTTTTCTTTTTTCTTGTTTTTATTACATATTTTCTTTATTTACATTTCAAATGCTATCCCAAAAGTTCCCTATACCCCACCCCCGCCCCTGCTCCCCTACCCACCCACTCCCACTTCTTGGCCCTGGTGATCCCCTGTACTGGGGCATATAAAGTTTGCAAGACCAAGGGGCCTCTCTTCCCAATGATGGCCCAACTAAGCCATCTTCTGCTACATATTTTTTTTCATCACTTGAGTAGTCAGCCACTCACTCTCAGTTTGAACATAAAAAAAAGAGAATGAAAAAAATGAATGAATGGGTAGCTGCAAATGACAGCCTTTGAAATAACATTATCTAATGTCATTTTGTCGTTTGCAAAAAATATGTACACTTCATATGTCCCATTAAATAAGAGCCATACATTTTGAAAAATACACTTTAGTTGATCCTATCATTATGAAAACACCATAAAATATACTATTATTAAACGTAGCATAGGTCAACAATTTGATCTGACCTCTTGAGAAAATCAAGAGTGTGCCATGATTTAATTATGTTTCCACAAAAGCCCATATGGGTAAAGATTTTGTTTCTGCCTGGCATGGTGGCACACGCCTTTAATCCCAGCACTCAGGAGGCAGAGGCAGGTGGATTTCTGAGTTTGAGGCCAGCCTGGTCTACAAAGTGAGTTCCAGGACAGCCAGGGCTAGTCTTGAAAAACCAAAAAAAAAAAAAAAAAAAAAAAAAAAGATTTATTTTCCAACCTTTAGTGATTTGGAGTTGTGGTGGCAACTTTAGGAGATAGGGCCTAGAAGAAGGAGGTTAGATTATGAAAAGCATTCTTTTTAAATGATTGTGGGAACGTTGGCCTTCTTCCTGACTCTCCCTTTGCCTCTCAGCTGCCATGGGATGAGCAGTTTCTTCTGCCATGCACTCATATCACAGTGTACTACCTGGCTGCAGGATTAGAAGTATCACAGTCCATTGACCATAAACTCTGGAAACATAACAAAAACATGTTTTTCTCTCATAGAAGTTGTTCATCTCATATATTTTGTCCCTTCAGACTCATTTTCCAGGGCTATGATCCCACATAAAGCCTATAATCGACTGAAGCATCATTATAGAGTTAATGACTACATAATTTCATATTTGCCATTGAGCACATCTTTTAAACTTTTTAAAAATTAATTTTAATAGTGTGTTATTTCATTTACCATATGCAAAATGTTATCATTTCAACTTGTAATCAGTTCTTAGCTGCCAATAGTGGTGAAAATTTACAATTTTAAATCATGCATTTATTGTACAATGAAACAGATTACATTATGATATTTGTACATGTCTTTATAATGTAGTTTGGTTGACCATTGCCCTCTCTTTAGCGCTCTCTCTCTCTCTCTCTCTCTCTCTCTCTCTCTCTCTCTCTCTCTTTCTCTCTCTCTCTCTTCCTTTTTCTTCTCCACATCTCTATCTTATTTTTCTTTCATACTGTTTGAAATACAATATGCATTTTGTTGCTTACACTGTTAAATTCCAGCATCTACTTATTAAGAGGTTAGTGACTCTCTTATCAGACAATGCAAAACTAGAGAACTAGAATGCCCTACTGCCTCTCACTGGGACTCACCAATGCCAACAAGGCGGCTTGTGATTTAGCTGTTAAAACACCTTCCTTTTTTTTTTTTCAAATCATCCCTAAACAGTGGCAATTTTTTTTATTTTAAAGTCATCAACTTACTCTTGAAAAATATAAACATGAGAATAACGAATAACATAATAAGACCTTCTTGCTTCATTTTCTGTAGCCCATTACTTCTAATTTAAATTTATTTCCTGTCATATTTTAAAGCAAATGCTACATATCATTTAATCCATCAATATTTCAAGGATTTTTGAACAGAAGAGAGTTGTGTTTTAAAGATGATTCCAATGTTCAACATCATTATTAAGTCTTTTGGAGAATTATTACTCAACCACATCCCATTGCGTGGTGGAAAACCTTAGCAGGCAGGATAGGATATGAAGAAGATGGACTTTTCCTGATAGTCACTTTACCTCTCTGAGAACTTCATATCTTCATCTGTGATATAAAGATGAAATAACTAACATTCTGGACTAGTGCAATTATTCTGTCAAACAAATCCAGTTGGAACTCTAAGTACGTAGTGACGGACACAAAGAAACAACCTAATAAAAAAGATTAATGCCTGCCTGTGTAGAAGGGCTATGTCAACCAATGTATACTAGCAGGCTAATAATTTCCAGTGTTCAAAGTTCTATGATTTATAAAGGGAGCTTTCACATCATTACCTTTTGTTGCAATTGCAACCCATTATTGAGTCAAGGTATTCACTATCAATTAAATGTCAATGTCGTTTTCTCAATTGCTTCTACTGAATTGTGATGTTTTACCTTGAAATTGTACTTGTACCTTTACTGTGTAACAAATATTCCTAATCATTGTCTCATAGTATAATAGTTTTTAACATGATTCTTTTATATCATTTTAACCCATTTCCATTCATCTGACATTAGGATTTCTAGATTTTGACAAAAAGGAAATCTCATCTCTACCTTTTGCATTGCTCTGAAAGAAGGAGGGATAAAAAGGAAAAGACACAGATAAGAAATGATCATTTGTCCAAATCAGGAATTTATTGACAGGGGCAAATGTTCTGCCTAGTTTTCTTGATTGCGGATGTTTCCTTCTTCAACATACCTTTCTTTATACATTGGCCTAAGATATTCACATGTCATGTCTCTAAACTGTGGTTCTCAACCCATGGGTCACATCCTTTTTGTGACTGCATATCAGATATCCTGCATATCATATATTAATATTATGATCCATAAAAGCAGCAAAATTGCAGTTATGAAGTAGCAACAAAATAATGTTATGGTAGGAGCTCACCTCAACATGAGGAACTTTACTAACAGATCACAGCATTATGAAGGTTTAGAACCATTTCAGAGTCTAAACCATCTCCCTCTCCCTCCTCTCTCTCAGTATTTCCCTCCCAAGGTAAGCCTCACGCAATATATTTTTCTCATTTCCCTGTTCATAATACATATATCCTAGTATGCCCCCTTTAGAGTCCCCTCTCTCCATCCCACCATGGTCACATTTTGCTTTCCTCATTTCTGTAATTACTCCAGGTAGTTACACTCACTTCTATAGATTCTGGCCCAGGACACACAAACAAGAGAGAATGAGTGTCATTTTTCTTTCTGGGTCTAAGTTTCCACACTCAGTATAATACTTTCTAGTTCCATTCATTCACTTACGAAGTTCATGATTTTATGTTTCCTTACAGCTAAATAGTGTATAACATACCACATTTTCATAATCTATTAGTTAGATGAAAGATATTTAGGTTGTTTCCATTTCGTGGCCATTGTTAACAAAGCAGCAATGAACATGACTGAGCAAATATCTGTAGAGTAGAACACCAAGTCCTTTGAGCATATGCCAGGGAGGGGTATGGCTGGGTCATATGATAGATTTAGTTTTAGCTTTTGAGACTATGTCCCAATGATTTCTATAGGGTCCATACCAGTTTGCAGTCCCACTAACAGTAAATGAGGGTTCCCTTTGCCCCATATGCCTCCACTATTAAGGTGATATTTGTCATTTTGATTGGGGTAAGATAAAATCTCAAAATTGATCATTTGCATTTGCCCTAATTGTGAGGAGCAAATAATGTTTTAAAGATATTCTTAGCCACTTTTATATCTTATTTTGTGAACTCTCTGTTCAGATCCATATTCCATTTTACAATTGTGTTGCTTGTTTTCTGAGCTGTTTTTGTTGTTGGCTTTTTTTTTTGTTTTGGTGTGTGTGTGTGTGTGTGTGTGTGTGTGTGTGTGTATTCAGGGTATTAATTCTCTGACATATGTATAGGTAGCAAAGAATCTTTCCCACTCATTGGGCTTTCTTTTCATTCAACTCATATTTGCCTTTGCTTCAAAGCAGCATTTTAGAGTCACAAGGTCCGATTTAATAGCTATCCTTAACTCCTGAGCAAATAGGGTCCTAATCAAAAGTCCATTCCTACATCTACATCTGAAAGGTATGCCTTATGCCTTCTTCTAGCAGTTTTATCATTTCAGACTTCACACTGAAGCAAGTCTGATACATATAGGTTTAATTTTATTTTTCTTCATATGGATAGCCTGTTTTCCCAGCACAAATTGTGGAAGATGCTGTCTGTGGTCCAGTGTATATTTTTTACATCTTCATCAAAGGTCCAATGGCTGTGATTTTGTGTACTCATATTTTGGATCTTCTATCTTGTTTCATGATATATACTATCCTTGATATTTTTGATATTTTTATTGTTGCACAGTAATCTCTCCAACATTTTTCTTATTTGCTTAGAACTACTTTGGCTATCTGGTGTCATTTGTGGTTGCATATGTGTTTTAAGATTTTTTTCCTATACCTGTGAAGAATTTTGTGGGGATTTTGATTGGGATTCTATTTATTCAGTAAATTGCTTCTGACAGAATGGTCATAAATAATTGGTAAAATAATAATTCTACCAATCTATGATCATGAGGGGGGTCTTTCTATTTTCTATTGTCTTCTTCAGTCTCTTAAATCGGTGATTCGATGTTTTCATTGTAAAGGGATTTCCCCTCCTTGATCAGGTTAATTCATAGATATTTTATTTTCTTCGAGGTTATTGTGACTTGGGATTATTTCTTCTAGCATGTTTGTTGGCACATGAAAAGACAACTGGTATCTTTTAAGTTGATATTTTATCCTGCCACTTTGCTAAAATTGTTGATCAATTCTAGAAGACTTCTGGCAGAATTGTTAGGATGTCTTACATACAATATAAAGTCTGAAAACAGGGATAATCTGACATCTTATCTATTCATATCTCTTTCATTTCCTTCTTTTGTCTAGCATTTGTCAAGCACTATATGGAAAATGACTGGGGATAGAGGATAGCCTTGTTTCATTACTGATTTTGATTCATTTCTTTAATTTGTCCTTGTATTTAGGATAATACTAGCTATGGGGATCTCATATATAGACTTCCCCTTTGATCCTACTGTGGCTAAGACTTTTATTACAAAGGCATGTTGGATTTTTGTCAAAGACCTTTTCTGCATGCCAGTATTGAGAGGATTATTTACTTTTAATCTTAACTCCATTTACATGGTACATTACACTTCTTGTTTACATATGCTGAACCATCATTGCATCTCTAGGCTAATGCCATCTTAGTCATGATGGATGATCTTTTAGACAGACACATGGATTTGTAAGTATTTTGTTGTGTAATTTTTAATCTATGTTCATTGGAGATAGCATCCTGTACAATTTTTTTCTATTTATCTGGGTTGATCATTAGAGTAATAGTGGCTTTATAAAATGTGTCTGGAAGTAATGCTACTGTGTCTTGAAAGTCTGGTAGAACTCTGCTTTAAATTTTTCTGGGACTGGGATTTATTTTTCAGTCAGAAGGTTTTAATTACTGTTTCAATTTCCTTATTTTTATGGATCTGTTTAAATTGTTTATTTCCTCTTAGTTTAACTTCAGTGGTTTGCATGAATCTATCAATTTCTCCATTTTTGTAAGATTTTCTAACTTAATAGAGTACAGATTTTTAAAGTATTCCTTTATTATATCCAGAATTTCTTTGGTATCTATTGAAATGTTTTGCTTTTCATCCCTAATTCTATTAATTCGGGTCATCTCTTTCTTTCTTTTGGTTGGTTAGTTAGAGGATCTGTCAATCTTGTTTATCTTCTCAAATAATTAGCTCTTAGAATCACTGACTCTTTGTACTGTTTTATTAGTTTCTATTTAATTTTGACAGAATTTTTTCCTTTCCATCTATGGGATTTGGGTTTGATTTGTTCTATTTTTCCAATTCTTGAATTGCATCATTACATTATTTATTTGTGCTCTTTTTGTTTTGTTTTGTTTTGTTTTAATTTTGGCATTTAGGGCAATAAATTTTCCTGCTAATAATACTTTTCTTGTGTTACAGAGTTATTGTTATAGTGTGTTTTCATTTTCATTTAGTGCTGTGAATGTTTTGATTTGTTCTTTGAGGCATTTATCTCTCAGAAATAAATTGTTTAATCTCCCTGAGGTTTGTGTACTTATTCGAGACTTGTTTGCTTTCTATTTTGAGTTTTACTGTATTAAGTGTAGATTTTATAGGTGAAGTTACTTCTTTTTTGTTAAATATAAAAAAAAATTATTCCAGGATGTGACCTATTTTAAAGATGTTTCCATGGGCTACTGTGTATAGTGTATATTCTGCAGGTGTTTGTGTATTATATTCTGTAGAAATTTCTTAAAAGTCCATTTGATGTGTTATGCCATTTAATTCTGATGTTTCTCTATTTAATTTTTTTTTGTCCAGACAATTTGTCTATTAGAGAAAGACAAATATCTATTCTATAAGGTATTAAATAGCAAGTCCTGCTTGTTTACTAGTCATATTTGACTGAAATAATTTTCCTGACATTTCATTTTAAATGATGCCTAAATAGGTTTCTTGTAATTTGTCTATTAGAGAAAGACAAATATCTATTCTATAAGGTATTAAATAGCAAGTCCTGCTTGTTTACTAGTCATATTTGACTGAAATAATTTTCCTGACATTTCATTTTAAATGATGCCTAAATAGGTTTCTTGTAATTTGTCTATTAGAGAAAGACAAATATCTATTCTATAAGGTATTAAATAGCAAGTCCTGCTTGTTTACTAGTCATATTTGACTGAAATAATTTTCCTGACATTTCATTTTAAATGATGCCTAAATAGGTTTCTTGTAATTTGTCTATTAGAGAAAGACAAATATCTATTCTATAAGGTATTAAATAGCAAGTCCTGCTTGTTTACTAGTCATATTTGACTGAAATAATTTTCCTGACATTTCATTTTAAATGATGCCTAAATAGGTTTCTTGTAGACAACAGAGAGATGGATTTTGTTTCTTAATCCATGCAGGTAACCTGTGTCTTTTGATTGAATCTTAAGGAAATTAATATTTAAAGTTGTAATTGAAAGGTACATGATGATTGCTGCCATTTTTGTTTGCCTTTTCATTTTTATTTTGGGCTTGAGTAATTGTAGTTCATTTTTTTCTGTAGTCTCTTGGCTATGTTTATCTCCTTCTTCAGTTAAAATTATTGCTTCCAGTATTCTCTGTAGAAATGATATTGTGAACGTGAATTATTTTAGCTTGTTATTTTTTTATCATAGAAAGATTTCCTTTCTCCTTTGACTATAAATAAAAATTCTTCTTGGTACAGTAGTCTCCATTGGCAATGGTCTTTTAGAACTTGAAATACATTACTCCATGCTCTTCTGACCTTTAAAATTTCCATTGAGAAATTAGCTGTTATTCTGATGGGTTTTCCCTTATGTGTGATTTGTGGTTTTCGTCTTTCAGTTTTCAGTACTCTCTCTGCTCCAAATAAATAATGTTTTAACTCTAGTATATTTTAGGGAGTTTCTTTTCTGGTCCTCTCTATTTGATGTTCTGAGTGATTTTATATTTGTATGGATGTGTTTTTCCTTGATTTGGGGAACTTTTCTTTGATCTTCTTGAAGATACAGTCTATGACATTGATATAGTATCCATATCCTTCTTTCATGCTTATAATTAGATTTCATTTTTTCATGGTGCCCCATAGTTCTTGCATGAATCTTTTATGGTATTTTTTTTTAAACTTTTCATATTCTTTAAGTAGTCAGTTCCTCTTTTCATCTTAGAATCCCTGTAGACTGACTGTCTTCTATTTGATTTATTCCCATAAGAAATTCCCCTAACTTTTCTAATACAATTATCGAGTTTTTAATCCCATCTTAATTTCAGTTTCCTTCGGTGTTTCTATTCCTTTACTGAATTTGGTTTTCAAGCTCTGAATTGTCCTTGTCATTTTATTTAGCCATATCTTTGTGCTCTATTAAGTATCACTCAGTAATTTATGTTTACCTTCTTTCATTTTATTGACTAGTGTGTGTGTGTGTGTGTGTGTGTGTGTGTGTGTGTGTGCATTATACTAACAGTAGGTGGAGTCTTTACCTCTCACCAAGAAAATTTCTCTTGGCAATAGGTGAAGAGCATGGGGAAAACTCATAACCAATCAAAATGCCACATTGTGGTACACAGTACCAATGAATATATCTATATAATACCCCCACACCTCAGGTTCAAGGAACATTGCAGGAAAGGAGGTGAAAAGATTGTAAAAGATGAAGAATCAGGCTGTTTGAGACAAGATTATATTTGGTAATGATGTGAGAAACTACACTCATAAAAACCTCAGCAACATTACTGTCTAAAGATGAGGTAAACAACAACACACATGCTAAAGTGGGTAGGGGGAAAATCCAGGAGGCTTTAGCTCTACGAGAAGAACTACATGCAACTAAGAATGCTGAAAACAAGAAAGTAGCCTTCCTTAAGTAAGAGCACACCAATTAATTATCTTGTTCCTAATATTAGATACTAATGAGCCATAAAAAATACATACAAGTAACTTTATACAGACTGAGCAGGTTGTCATTATGTATCTATGATATATCATATGTATATATTACATATTACATATGTTATATACATATATGCATGTATATAATAGCTATTAATTATAAAGATTATATTTAAAAGATAGCAAGGAGGGGTATGTGAAATGGATTTGAGGGGGGGGAAAGAAGGATGAAATGTAATTATATTTTCAAAATAAGTTACAACAAAATTAGTGTTTCTACACAGTTTATAAATATAAAGTCTAGGAGCTAGTGAGGTGTATCAGTGGTTAAAAGCATTTGCTGTACTTCTAGAGAACCTGTGTACCATTCCCAGAGACTATAACAGGTTACTCACGATTACCTATAATGTTAGTTCCAATGGACCCAACTCCCTTCTGGCCTTTTTTCTGGTACCTACACACATATGGTACACCTGCATATACACAGGGGAATGCATATACTCACAAAATAGTAAATAAAGTCAATCTTAATAAAAAAATCTTTAAGGAGCTAATGAGAAAAAGGCAGTGGAGATATTATAGTCCTTTCTATCTTTAGTCTTTTCTCTGAAAGTATCAGAGATGAGAACACTTTCAAGGAAGAAGGAAATAGATGCTTGGGCCGAATGCCAGAGTCTGCCTGGGATAAAGAAGGGGTCTTATAGCAAGCTGGGGCCCATTGAAACTGACAGTTCCTGAGCCATTAGCAAAATTATATTGCACTGATTTGTCCTTGCTTGGCCTGATATTCCAGACCTTCAGCCCTGGCAACCAACTGGAAATCTTATTCCATTCACTGCTGACTGAGCCAGCCAGTGTGTGGGGTTCTCCCTGACAGAGGCCAGCCAGGCTGGGGGAGAGATTAAGGTTGGAGCTGCTTTCTCAGCTGAGGCTGTGTTGGTATTCAGCGATCAAGGTCATTCCCATGCTACAGGCCTTGAGAACTGTCCCCAGGAGCACTTGGAGAAGGTGACCACTCCTCTGAAAGAATGAGTGAAGGGCTGGATATTTCAACAAAATAACAAAACAAGCTCACAAACAAAGACACAAGGTGATTACTGCTAAAATTTGAAAACTGTAAGGGAGAAGAGGAATATGTCAGGTCACAGAGTAAGGCTCCAAAAAGTTGTCAACAGGCTGAAATAAGTGGTTGAACCTGATCAGATGATTGACAGTTACAAATGGAGAGGTCACCACTTGGATGCTGAGAATCGACTGACTTCACAGAATGAAAGACATTCATTCCCCTGGGTGTAGTTTAAAGGAAAGGGACATGAGACTTTCCTTAATAAGTATTAGCAACATGAGGATTTTAAAACTGAAAATCAAATGACAACTTATGCTTCATCACCATGTGTATGGGGTTCAGATGAAGGGAATCAACTGTCCCTTTGCACTCTGCTCTGGTTAGACCCTTACTGAAGGGCTGTGTCTAGCACAGTGTATCATATATTAAGGGAACCATATGTATGATGTATCCAGAAGGGAGTGAACAGGCAGAGGATGGGAGTACAAAAGTTGGATCTATGGCTGTTTATGCTGGAGAAGGCAAGACTTGGGGGAGGAGCTCTCTGCCTAAATGTTTCTAAAGAACTGCCAGCGACAGGAAGAGCAGATAGGGCATGAGAGATTTCCCAGAGGCAGAACTGAAATCCAAGAGTAAACCATAGGAGATAGATTTGAACTAAAAAATAAAGTACTTTCTAAATGAGTGGGCTATGAATGAAACAGGTTATCACTAGACGGAAGGGGCTCCTTATCAAGGGTGATGTATAAGGAAACCCCCTTGACAAGTGTTTATCTAGGATGTTGCCTAGGAGAATCATATGTAGACTAAAGTTCATAGGGTTAATTTAGGAGATATTTTATATAGCTGAATGAGTCTTGCTCTGTGCACCTGATAATTTGTCTGGGATGGTAATATCTGACATCCTGACATCTTATGGAGGTTTTGATATTATTGCCTCAGAAGATTCTGTGGAGTGATACACAAATTTGCTATATCATTTCAGTGTTGACTTAACCTTAGTCATCTCTGATTCTCTCGATGTGTATTTTACAGTGAGATGAAGGCTGAGAATCAAAGAGATGTAGAACATACTGTGATCAACTCACCTAGAAAAAAAAAAGCTGAGATGCCTGAGATGGTCTGGGAGATAGTCAGAAACACTGATAAGATGTATATAACTTCCAGAGTGAGTCAAAGGATAAAAGAGATGGGATAGACCAAAGAAGCCAGTCTGTTTGCACAGTACATTCAGTAGCTTCTTGTTATATTGACAAAGTTAACACCACAGTGAGTTTAGCTGTTACATAACCTCTGGCTTCTAAAAGATTTATAAATACAAAGTGCTTTTGAATTCAGTCTACCAGAGGAACCCAATTGCTCAGTAAACCAGTAATGTACAATTCATGGATTTTAGCCCCCCCTTTTTTTTTCAGAAGGAGAGAGCAAAGCATCCTCTCATCTTCCATAAACAAATCTTATGATCTAGGATAGGTAGAGATCTAACTGATATAGTGTCTGTCTGTTGTACCACCTCCAAGCCTAGTGGGGCATGTGGTCTCCTGTCTTACAAATAGTAATGCAAGAATGTCCCCTTGCTAAGTGGTAAAAGGAGCAGACAAAGTTATGATAAAGGGAGGTCAACAAATGAATATTCAGTTATCTTACATATTTGAATGTGAGAAGACCATGATGGCTCTCAAGGTGATGGTTTCCTGTAAGCTGGGAACTCTTCTATAAATTCTTATTTCAATTCCCCATCATTCATTCAACAGCTTTGTAAGGAATACACATTAGGGATTGTTCTAGACATCAAGTATGCAGAAATAAATAAAGCAACCAAGATTTCTACCGTTCTGAAAGAGATACTGCGTTTAGGAAATGATTAAGCAATGAACTATGAAGCAATACTGTGAAAATGTAAGCAATACTGTGAAAAGGAGTAAAAGTGGAAAAATGGAATTAATGGAGCATAGTAATTGGGGTGCCAAGATACATGTCTGTTATCCAAACACTGGGAAGGCAGGAGCAGAAAGGTTTTCATTTCAAGGCCTTCCTGGGTTGCCTAGCAAGTATGAACCCAACTTGAACTATGTAGTCAGATTGCATCACAAACACCAATGCCTCCACACAAGAAGTGTCTAGTGAGCTACTTATCTCTTTAAAGATGAAAATTCAGAGTTTTGAGAAGAGATATGCCTTCCTTCCCTGGAGTTGAAACTAAGCCTGTGAAATTCTTCTCATTTTGCTCTTCTGCCTCCAGAAACACATAGCTAAGGAATTGGAGATCAAAGGGTGGGCTTGCTGGCATATGTGGCAGATCTTGTGTGTAATGCATATGAATAGAAAGGCTGTTAGAGTTAACTATAAGCAACCTATTGGCAGAAATCTTTTACCTGCAGGATAGAGTTTTAAAATAAGTCTTCCTGAACCTTTCCAGTCCAAGCAAAAGACATTCAGAACAATGACTCTTTATTGTTAACTTGATGTGATTTAGAATCACTGTGGAAATAAACCTCTGGCAAGTCTGTGAGGGAGCTTCTAGAGTAGGTTAACTGAAGTGAACGATGCAGCCCAATTGCAGGTAATTTCATTCAAGGAACTGACTGATGTCTCACATTGAACAAAAAATAGAAAGTAAACTGAGCACTAATCTCTCTCTCTCTCTCTCTCTCTCTCTCTCTCTCTCTCTCTCTCTTTCTCCTTCCTGATAAGGGACACAGTGTTTGAAGAGCTCCTTCACATTCCTGTCACTGTGACTACAAGTCACCTTGACATGTTCTCCATCATGTTTGAATATACCCTCAAACTGTGAGCCAAGATAAACCACTCTTTACTTAAGTTAGTTTTATCAAATATTTTTTCAAAACAACACAAAAAGTAATTAATATAGTATGATGGTTTGTATATATTTGGCCCAGGGAGTAGCACTATTAAAAGTTATGGCCCTGTTGGAGTAGGTGTGTGACTGTGGGCATGGGCTTTAAGACCCTCATCCTAGCTGTCTGAAAGCCAGTATTCTGCTAGCAGCCTTCAGATGAAGATGTAGAACTCTCAGCTCCTCCTGCACCATGCTTGTCTGAATGTTACCATGCTCCCGCCTTAATGATAATTAAGGCTGAAGCTCTAAACCTGTAAGCCAGCCCTATTCAAATATTGTCCTTTATAAGAATTGTCTTGGTCATGATTTGTGTTCACAGCAATAAAACCCTAGCTAAGACATACAGCCAATGTGGTAGAAAAGTAGTATTCATATAATTCATACATTCTGTGGGACATTGCTTCCTTTGAAAGGGCATAGAGCTTCATTTGTATAGTCAAGGAATTGGATGGATGCATTTTCTAAGATTTCTTCTCTTTCTGGCATTCTATTGGCCATTGATCTTAATAACAGAATTGGGATAGTTAGAAAATACTATAAGATTCTCTAATTATTGTTACTATAATAATTATTATTCTAATTCTGTCATAGCCCAGCATTGAATATGACCAAAACCCATTTTTTATAAGCCCAAAAGGAGAGAAGTTATGAAGATTGTGCTCAATTAACAGTTAAACTTTGTTGTGGCATATGGAGATAGACTCCGAGGAAACTTAGTGATCATAGTGAAAAACAGAAGTAAGCAGGTATAATCAGAGGGAAAGCACTCTAATAACTTCTCCAAAAACATCCAACCCATCTTACTATCTACGTAAACACAGGCACCTACACAGACACACAGGCACGCACACATGCACACTCACATGCACACACATAAGTACACACATGCACACACAAAGAGAAACAGAAACAGAGAGGCAGGGAGAGAAGGGGGATGGGAGAGCGAGCCTCTGGAAGGCTGTATAGCTCCAGCTTACCTCTGACATAACCCTGGGTCCTTACTTTCCACTTTGAACACAAATATTTCAAGAATTATTTTTTTGTAGTGTAGCATGTCTACTTGACTTTTAGTCCAGCTCTACTCCTGAATAACTGACGCTGGACACGTCTCTCCCTTCTTAGGGCCTCATCTGTGACTTAAAGTATTTGGTTCTTCTTAACCTTTTGTGGCATCTCAGACTTCTGAGACTCTGATGAAATCTTTGGATACAGACACCACAATTCAGCATATAATTTCAGGGCAGTCACGGGCCAGTAAACTAAGGATTTCTGCTTGTTGTGCTAAGGATTTTTTCAGCTCTGAGTCTACAGTTCTGTGATCTGGGCATAAGGCCAAGGCCCGCCTGCCCCTTCCGGAGGAAGAGGAGTTGGAATCCACCTTCCAAATATATCCCTTGGCCCGCGCTCCCAGCTACTTTTGGCTTTCATCCATGTCTCTGAGACCATGAGAAGTTCTTGCTACCCCACAAAGCCTGAAACTGAGCAATGAAAACAAAAACAAGGCATTAGAGTTTACTTTAAAACCCAGTGCCTGTGAGGTTACTTTCTACTGCCTCTCGTGCCCAGCCTAAAATTAAAGACAGTGGCAGGTGGGCCTCTGATCCAGGCAATAAATGATTCCAGGAGGACTGGCTTGAATTGCTGGCTGGCAAGGCTTGTCTAGACCGTACTGTCCTCTGGTGGCTGTAAGCATATATAGGAACTTAGTTATAGACCATTGGGTTTAATAGAATTATAAGAACAAGGACGAGCTGATTAACACATCCAAGGGAAGTCCCTTAAGGGGAATGGAGTTTTTGCCGGAGCTACTACTATAAGGAAAGCTCAGAATGTGGGATGTGGGAAGCAAAGAGGATTGACAGCATTATCAGCATTTTCTAAGATTATACTGAGCAAAATCTAAGGTTTCTTCTTGGAGGCATCATTACTGATTCTAATGAGGTTCATATCTCCTCTTTTGCAATTTCCTATTATTCTTTACCTCTAACCTTGGAAGAGAACACTATACATGGGAATTACTAAAATACTAACCATTATGACAGTAGCATTTTACAGTGACAATCAAGACCTCTTGGTACATTTTCTTTAAAAAGGCCTCTTTCTTCAGTGCCTAGAACAAACCCATATCTTCTTTTGGTTTCATTCCTACATATTGAACTGCCTTTTTGAGCACCAAATACCTAGGCGACTCAGTTTTTTTTTTTTCACATTTAATGTAACCTAACTTAACAGTTTCCCTTCATAACCGATTCGCATCATCTTGGAGCCCTTAAGACTCAAATGGCAGCAACTTAAATAAAATTAACTAACTTGTGATTTAAAAAAAATCCTTGTCTTTCACAAACATTCTGAAGATGGTACATTCTGATGTTGCTCGAATCAGTGACTCAATAGATATCAAGGATTGAAGTTAATTCTGTCTACTTGCTTCTCATTAGCGTGGCAACAGGTGAGTGCAAGGGTGCCAGGCATCAAATGTTCATCCCACGATGTTCAAAGCCTGATAGAGAAACTGTTGCTTTTCATCCTATTTTTAGGTAAAGTGAAATCTCAGAAGCTCTTCAAAGGACTTTCTCTCATAGTTCATGAGTACGAATTGTGCCATAGTATTTAGCAGTTGGAACTAGTATTTAGCAGGGAAAAAAACAAAACAAAACAAAACAGATGACCTGGATATGATCCTTAATTTGGCACAGGAATGTAGAGGCAGGCAAGGCAGTATGGCATGGTATCTTCAAAAAATGTCTTGAGACTCAGAGTCATTCCCCATTTCTGTTTAGCTATTCTTTTTTTTTTTTGCCTGGGGGCTTGGATCAGCCTTTGTATGCTCTTTGGTTGAGGCTCAGTCTTTGGGAACTCTCAGGCGTCCAGGTTAGTTGACACTGTTGGTCTTTCTGTGGGACTGACATCCCCTTCAGTGGCTTCAATCCTTCCCCCAACTCTTTCAGAGGGGTCCCTGAATTCTGTTCCATGTTTATCTCCTTCTCTCTATAACTGTCTTAGCCAGCTGGTGGGTAAAGCCTCTCAGAGAATAGCTATGCTAGGCTCCTGTCAGTAAGTACAACATTGCTTCAGTAACAGTGTCAGGGACTGCCCAGAGAATAGATCTCAAGTTGGGCCAGTCACTGGTTGGCCATTCCTTTAGTGTCTGCCCCTTTTTTGTTCTTATATTTCTTTTAGACAGGAGCAATTTGGGGTAAACAATTTTGTAGGGTAGTGGGTGTCCCCATCCTTACACTTGGGGTCCTATCTGGTTAGTGGAGGTGATCTCTTCAGGTTTCATATAACCTCTCTTTAGCATGTTGACTAAGGTTACCTTCACTGAATTCTGGGAGCCTGCCTGGCTCATCCCAGGTCTCTGGGACTTTCTAGGGATTCCCTCACCCCAAACCCACCCTCAGCCCCCACCCTAAACCCCAACCTCCTACTTCTGTTCAGCTATTCTTACGGAATTGCTCAGACCTCCATGGATTCGGATGACTGTTAGAGTCCTGACATGACATACAGATTCAGGAAGGAATATGTAGGAAGCCAAAACCACACATACCCTATATATTTTAAGAAATATTCTCACAAATCTCATATCACATTTCCACTTAAACCTCACAGATCAAAACTTAGTATTATTGCTAAATGTTAGAATTCTCTGCCATCAGCTAAAGTTTGGCATTCTACTGCCACAAAGTAAGAGGAAAATGCATAACAGAGAGTATCAAGCACTCTGAGAAACATGGCACATCATAAAACTTGTTCCAAACAAGCAGTCATTTTGGATTCAGGACACACTTAACTGTTTTCAGAAAATTTTATAATTGTATTACAATTTTAAGAGAATAATTCTACTTACACCTGGTAGGTAGAAGCCAGAGATGTAATGAAATATTCTACAGTGCAGAGGACTAGCCTCACAACAAATAATGATCTCACCCCAAATTTCAACAATACTAAAGGGTGAGAAATTTTGCCTTATACTTACCAAGACACACTAAACACCTCCCCTTGGTCTCCATGTTCCATAAGGCTCACCTATAGCAATGAATTGCACTGTTTTCCTATCTAGCTGTAATAAAATTGGAGACCTTTTCCTCCCATGCTCATAATTCTGCAGTGCCTTCTCATAACACAGGATAAAACACTCTAACCTTTAACATTATACTTGAAAACTTATGTGGTCTTTTCCTACCAGAGTCATATCAAACCAGTCTCCCTCTCCACTCACAAGGATCCAGTCACAATGGCCTTTGATTTCAGCTTCTTAATCATTTTGAATACGCCATTTCACCTCTTCCGCTTTGCTGTCTCCTTCTCCAGATCCAAATGTAATAAATTATTTGGACTGTCACAAGATTTAATCCTTCCCTTTATCCATGCCAGTTAGCATGTGTCCTTGTAGTGCCCTTCCATTTCAAGGCAAGGCTTTGCTGCATGATTTTCCTTGAATCAATGAAAAGTTGCTGTTTTGAGTTACTTTTTGTTGCAATAAAAGTCTACCTGTGAGTAAGCAACTTAAAAAGGAAAGACACTTGCTTTTATCTCATGGTTCTAAAAGTTCAAGAGCATGGAAGCAGCATCTGTTCAGCTTCTGGTTATTGTCTCATGATAGAAGAGTGAAAAGCCAAACTAGTGTGTTCAAAGAGAAGGAAATAGAGGGAGTGGGCAACAAGAGAGGCACACATGTGAGAGGAGAGAGGGAGGGGGCCATACTCTCTTTTAAAGCAACCCATTACAATGACAACCATCCCACTTTAAGAGGAAGTGCGTCAATGAATTTGCAAGGGAAAACAACTCATAATCTATTTGCCTCTTTAAAGATCCTGTCACCTATCAACACTGGTGCCTTAGGGTATTATGCCTCAATATGAGTTTTGGAAAGAACAAACCATATTCAAACCTTAGAAGTCTGGATAAATAACAGTATACCAATTCTGAAAATAAATGTTAAGAAATACATTTATGCCCAGGCAGTGATAGCACACGCCTGTAATCCCAACACTCGGAAGGCAGAGGCAGGCAAATCTCTAAATTTGAGGCCAGCCTGGTCTACAGAGTGAGTTCCAAGACAGCCTGACTACACAGAGAAACCTTGTCTTGAAATACCAAAATTTTTTTTCCACCACTGTACTCAATCAAAGAAATACTAGCTACACAGCACCTCAGCTGAGGAGAAAGTAATACTTATTATTATATGGCACTGAGATTGTGTTGTTTTTATACAGCTTTATTACAGTGAGAGATAATTGATAAACCCATTGATTCAATCTTCCTTTGATGCCATTCACACTTCTTTATAGTTCTCATTTGTACCCCCTCAATTTGTTAAAATGCTCTAAGTAGGATCTTGCTTTTCAGCACTATTTCCTTTCACCCAGTCTACCACACTCCTTCCATAACTGTAATGCAATGAAATAAAACAAAATAACTAATAAAGTATAATTATACAAGCCTCTTTCTGAAAATTCCTTAGTGGTTCTCTATTAGTCTCGAGATAAAATCAAATGTCTGACTGGCATTACAAGCCTACTTTCTGTGCCCTTTTTACCTGTGAAATCATGTCTGCCCAGTTCTAAATGGTATGTTCTAATCACAAGGCTCCAACGTGCTCTGTGATTTTAGGCCACTTGGCTTTCAGTTTCCCTACTCCTCTCTTTATCCTGTTCTTTTGGATAGAATCATTTTTAGCTTTCTGGGAATGTACCCAATACATGCTCTTCTCTTGTCTCCATGCCCTCCAAGCTCAGCTGCATTATGTCTCTCTTGTTGCTTCTGTAGTAAGCACACTTTTCAGCAGTATGATAAAATTATTTCCTTAAAGAGGACTATAACTGATGAAACTTGTTTTGTGACTAAATATATGGTCCAGTTTGGAGAAGAATTTTTTTTGTGTTTGGGTAAAATGTCCTGTATATACCTGTTAGGTCCATTTGATTCATAACAAGTCAGTTCCATTATTTCTCTGTTTACTTTCAGTTTAAATTAACTTTCCATTGGTGAGAATGGGGTGTTAAAGTCTCCCACTATTAATGAGTGGGGTTCAATGTGTGATTTAAAGTTTACTGATGTTTTTCTTGCAAATATGGGTACCCTTGCATTTGTATTTGGGGCATAGATATTCAGAACTGAGACATCATCTTGGTGGATTTTTCTTTTGATGACTATGAAATGTCCTTTTCTATCTCTTTTGATTATTTTGGGTGGGAGAAGGGAAGGAGGGACAGGGAAAAGAAGTGAACTGCATTTGGGTTGTAAAGTAAATAAATAGCTTAATTAATTTTCAAAAAAACAGAAAAAGAAGGGTGAGGAGGAGGAGGAAGAGAAGAAGCAGGAGGAGGAGGAGGCTATAGAGACAGCTCAGTTGTTAAGAGTATATACTGCTCTTGAAAAGGATCTGAGTTCAGTTTCAAGCACCCATTTGAGACAGCTCGCGGCTACCTGTAATTCCAGCTCCAGATAATCCAAAGTCCTTTCTGGACTCCATGTGTACCTCCTTTCACTTGCACGCATGCATGTGCACACAAACACACCACCAAAACCACCACCACCTCCTCCTAGAGAGAGAGAGACAGAACAAGACAGAAAAAGATATTTCTTTTCTTTTTCTTTCTTTCTTTCTTTCTTTCTTTCTTTCTTTCTTTCTTTCTTTCTTTCTTTCTTTCTTNCTTCCTTCCTTCCTTCCTTCCTTCCTTTCTTTCTTTTTTCTTTTTTCTTTTTTACAAAGAACTCACATACTCTACTCTCTATAAATTTCCTTGTGTAATGTCTTCCAGCCTCTTCTTACTCTCATGCTTTCTTCAAACTTAACACAGAACCTCAAGCAAAGTAGATGCTCATTAATGTGTTGCATTAAAAGAATTTCTAACTTCAAATTCTGAATGACAAATTTGATAGGTGTCATCCATTGAAAAGGCACGGAAGTTTCTCTTTTTAAAAGTGTTTTAATCAGGCTTCACTTTTTAACAGTGATTTAATACCAGGAGAAAGAGAGCATAACTTGTGTGTTATCTATATCATCCCTCAAGACAAAACATTTTTTTGAATAATGGTAGAGTAGAAATGTTGTGTACCATCATTCAAGATGCACAATGCAAGTTTAACAGGTGTTGCTAAGCCAGGCTGAATATCAACACAATGGACACCACTAGGATGGGCAACACACACCACACCACACACACACACACACACACACACACACACACACACACTAATGATAGTGTGATAATGTGTGACAGTGACAGTGACACTGTTCCTGAGAGACAGTATTAAGTATGTTGTTAACCTAAATATGGAATCAACAAAAGCCCAAAGCAATGATATCACCAATGTGCAATTTGGTGAGCCAAGTAGTTTTACTGGGATTTCTTAGAGAAATACTAGAAAGAGATTACTAATTGGAGCAGGAATGACATAAAAACAGCCAAAACATCCAGTATGAATGATGGCCCTTAAAAGCGGAGTGACTTTCAGGCAGGTTGACAGGTTGGAGGATTGTCTTTTCCAGATAAATCAACTGCTGTGAGCCTCTTTCAGGTTGCTCACCTATTCAGAGACTCTTCCAAGTAGCTCAGCTTATCTAAGAGTGCCTCAGCAGGTATAAAAGTATCTTTAAACATGTCCTACTTTTAAAATAAGTTTCCAAAGGAAAGCTCCTGGTATATCCAGACTGTTTCAGGGATTTCCTGAGGCTTGTATGTTGGTTATCTCCTTATTCTCAAGGAGCATTCTTTTAGATCTTCCTGAATCATAATGAATTTCCCTACAGGATGGGATGCTTCACTTCCTCTTAGAATAACTTGTTTTCTCAATACATTATTTTATTTATGTGTATGTACATACCTCTGTGTGTGTATGTGTGCTGTATGAATGCAGCGTTTATGTAATCAGATGGGAATATCCAATCCCTTTTGATCTAGAGTGACAGACAATTGTGTAATGCACAAAGTGGGAGCTAAAATCAGGTGCTCTGCAGTAGCAGCACATTCTCTTAACTCCTGAGCCATCTATATAGTTTCAACATCCTGGGTCTTTTTTTTTTCATTTTATTAAAATTAGGGTATTTTTTCACGTAATACATTCTGATTACGGTCCCCATCCTGATTCCTTCAGTTCCTCCTCACCTCCCCTGACATCCATATCCACCCTCTTTCTGTCTTGCATTATAAACAAACAGGCCTCTAAGGTATAATATAAAAGAAAAGAAGAGAAGAGAAGAGAAGAGAAGAGAAGAGAAGAGAAGAGAAGAGAAGAGAAGAGAAGAGAAGAGAAGAGAAGAGAAGAGAAGGGAAGAGAAGAGAAGGGAAGAGAAGAGAAGGGAAGAGAAGAGAAAATACAAAACGCCAAATAAAAACTAATACATCTGAATAGGTCAAAGCAGAAGATCAGAAGGAAAACAGTACAAGAAACGGCACAAGAAACAGAGATGCAGAGATCCACTCATTCATATGCTCTGGAATCACATAAAATCACTAAACTGGAAGTCATTGCACACACACACACACACACACACACACACACGACATAGGTTAGAGAGAAACATTTAAAATGTAAATAAAATAAAAACAAAAAAGATAAACATACAGAAAAAGAAAAGAAAAAAGCTAAGATATGACTTGTATGAGGAAAGAAACTTTTAAAGATGCCATTGAGTTCATTTCCATTAATCATCTACTGATGGGCATGCAGCCTACCCTTAAAAGAATAGATTCCTAGTGAGACTCCCTTAGAAAAAAACTGTAATTTTCATTTGCAAGTCATCATCAATTGGAGATAGCTTCTGAGTCAGGGATGGTAGCATGTGTCCACTTCTCTTTTTGGTTCTAAGACCCCATCTGGTACAGACCTAGAGAGGTCCTATGCATGTGGCCACAGTCTCTGCATTCATATGTGCATTGATCGTGTTGATTTAGAGGGGCTTGTTTTCTTTGTGTCACCCATCTTTCTAGTTCTTACACTCTCCACCCTCTTTTGCAGAGTCCTCTGATCCCTGAAGGGTTGGACTTATGGAGAAATTCCTTTTAGCTCTGAATGTTCCAAGATCTCTCACTCTCTGCATAATGTCTGACTGGTTCTCTGTATCTGTTCCTGTCTGCTGCAGTGGGAACCCATATTTGACACTGCTTGGGTAACCAGGAACCTGAATCTAGATAGGCCAAGGACCTAGGATAAAACCAAATGCTACTGTTCTCACAAACAAAACAAAACAAAATAAAACAAATCAAGCAAACAGAAACTTAGAAATAAAATGTTTCCTAACGACATTCTGTTATACTCATAGATCGGTCAACATCCTGAATCTTAATGATCTTCTCTCCAAGATGGAATGCATCACCTTGAATGAAATTACTATACAACTAGTGATTCTAAAACATAATGCATAGGATAGAAAGCAACTAGAGGTTGTACCAAAGAAGTAAGAAAATACAGTAGAAGTTAAGAGCAATGGTAGAAATCAAAGAGCAGAAGTTATAGACTTCCTACATGCCTTTATTATATTAGCCCTCATTTAGCAACCCATGTTAGTTTATATAGACTATAGTACAGGATAGAGCTGACTCAGAGTCAGAAAATGCATGCTTCACAGATGGAGCGCCTGTTAAACCTGTAGTTTAAATTTCCTTAGCCTTTATTTTTATCTCCAATGTTATGCATCAGGGAGTTTCCAAAAACCTATTGATGTATATCTTAGTTCTCTAGCTAGTAGTTACTTCTCTAATGTTCCTAGGTTGATACTTTCTCATCATCTGTATAATAGGTATTTCACGAGGGCTAAAATATTTTATAAAAGCTTAGCTCCATGATTTTGCACATCTTACTATTCCATCACTGCATCCTGAGTTTCAATATGATTGTGTATGTATGTATGTGAACCTGAATATGTCTCTGTCTTTCAGAGCTAAGTTTATTCTTGTGTACAATGGAGTCATGTGGCTTCTAAAGGCCTTTCGTAGTATTTATAAGCCACAAGTTCATAATCTATAGTACAATTGATTCCAAGCTTTTCTTCGCTGGTTATTTATTCTTGGATGCTTTCTTGTATCATTAATGTATCTTTATTATCATCATATCCACTTAAATATAGCTCAAAGGTTCTTACCGTATTTTAACTCCTACAAAGAAACATGAAGAGTCTCAGGCCTTGCTCCAAAGGTAAGGAGCCATGTTCCCCCGGGGCATATTACTCTCAGCTACAAAGCACTATAAAAATGCCAGCTGCTTGGAACAGTCTTACATTGCTAAAAGCTATTTTTTTTTTACAGTTGTCTTGAGAAACTGAATTATTCTCCAAGTAAACTCCATTTAAGTTTATGACAAATGTGATTTAAATGAGAAAATTATCACCCTCTCAGGCCAGGAAAGTATTCCAAACTCTCTAGAGAAGAAATGCCTTCATTAGCCGGGGTCTCTTCCAGACTTGTCCAGCCCAGGGCTTCACCTTGAGGGTGGCACATTGAGAAATATAAAGGTAACAGGTTTGAGTGAGCTCACAGTTTGTATAATCCCTCCTGGGTGTCACAAATATTCAAAGATTATTTTGCTACCATGGGAATCGTCCTAGGCAGCCCCCTGCCCTCACACAGGGCAGCTACTCTTACAACCAGACACACAAGAACTCTTCTGGTTTTAAAGGTCTTTGGGATACTTCATCCTGCTACTTATGGCTAAATTGATAGAGATATAAGGGTTCTTAGAAATCAGCAGCTCAAAGAAAAGAAAAAAATGAAAGAAAAAGAAAAAGAAATCAGGAGCTCTAGCTGCTTTGATGCAAAGATAAGGAGGCTGAGACCTAGAGAAGAAAAAGCTTAGCAAAGGTGAATCAATAGCAAATTGAGAATCTTCTTAAAATTTGGGAAAAGCAACAACCACATTGAGCTTTGATTTTGCAAATTCTCCATATCACGTCCTTCACCTTTTGTCACCCAGTTCTCTAATCCAAGTTACTCATCCTTTCATAGGGGTTTATTCAGATGAATACAAAGTTATACAGGGTAGGAGAGTCTACTGTTTCTTCCCATGTTGTAATTATTCCAGAGTCTTCTTGGATGTTTGAAAATCTGGAAGCAAATCCTATTACCAGCCTCTGGCATTCATTGATGGGTACTTATATATTTTGTACATCAGGTGCAGGCATTAAATCACTCTTTCCTCAGAAAATAGCTGCTATGGTTCCTGAAAGTTATACATTTACTCCTAGAAACATTACTTAAGATGCCCCATTTGAAAAGAATGTCTTACTTTTTTTCTACATCATTCCTATCTTTTCTAACATCCTCAATTACTGGATACTTCTGCTGTTAGTTCAGTGCATTCTGACTAAACTATTCTATATTCTGACTATAAGTATTCATTACTAAATGAAACATAGGATATAATGATGCATTTTAGGACATCATCCAAGGTTATACATTAAGTAGTATGGAAGAACTTAAGTGCTTTTATTGGGACTTCTAGAGTAAGGAGAATATGATGATCTCTTTTGTGTTCTGTATTCATGTATCATTTATTCACTGCAGAAAACAAGTGTCTACAATGAGTCAGACCCCGTGTAAGATGCTTAGGACAAAAAAATAAAGTGCAGACCATTACTCTCAAGGAGTTCTCAGAATAGTAGCATCAGCAGATATAGTAAAATATATGCTGATCACTGTTAGATCAGAACTATGTTCAATATCTTGACTAAACAAAAGGGGATGTTTTAATTTTCATCAAGAACTCAAGCAATTTTTCACAAAGAAGATAATTTTGCAATGGTTTATATAAGCAAATGAATATCCTCAATAGAATTGGTAAGGATGTTATAACTAAGACGGTAGGTCAAAAACAGTGGCTAAGTTATAATAGCTAACATTTTATTGAAAACTTACTTAAGCCAGGTACTGTATACATTAACACATTAAATCTGAAAACAATCATTATGAAAAAGACAGCATTTTTATTTCAAGTTAAGTAACTGAGAAAGAGAAGAATCAGATAACATATCCAAGGCAGCTGTTACCTAGAACATAAGAGAGGCAGTAGATACATAAATGTCACCAAACTTTGGAGCTAGAAAATTTCAACATCACATTAGTACTTTTACTTTCATATGCTAACAGGAAATACTCTTATTAGTTTGTGGGTTGCAAAGGATAAGAATGTTAAGGGTTAGCATGGGAAGAAACCGGTTAAGGGGGTCAGAATTAAAGAATTATGTAAAAGAACAAGGAGAAGTTAATTGGAATAAGGAAGACATTTCCATTAGATATAACTTTCAGGCACAAATTCAACTCTACAAAGAATAATCAATTTTCTCACTTACATGTTAATCCATGTACTACCTGCCAAGTTGGCACCAGAATCCAGGAAGCTAATGCAGTATCAAGAGCAATGGCAGAAATGTCTTTGAGCTCCAGTTTCATGTATCTACTACTGGTGTCCTTGTTATGTAGACACAGACAATAGAATATGAATGAGGCCAACTGGAAATTCTTAACAAGGAGGTAGGATCCTAGGAATCCTCTGTCTTTGGCTTTGATTTAGAAAGTGGCATAAAACCCAAGAGGAGTGGTATTTGCAGTCTAGAAGGAAACTGATAATATTGTGTCCTAATTTGTAGTGTAAATGAGGCATTGCTGAATTGATGGGGATACCTGAGTACTCAAGTAGTCTTCTGATTATTTTTTGTTTTTGTTTTTGTTTTTGTTTTGTTTGGTTTGGTTTGGTTTGGTTTGGTTTTTTCAAGACAGGGTTTCTCTGTATAGCCCTGGCTGTCCTGGAACTCACTTTGTAGACCAGGCTGGCCTGGAACTCAGAAATCCGCCTGCCTCTGCCTCCCGAGTGCTGGGATTAAAGGCGTGTGCCACTACGCCCGGCTCTGATTATTTTTTAAAATATGACTTCTACAGTTTGTCCTATGACATCCATAGCTCTCTGTCACATTTAAGTTCACACACACACACACAAAAAAAAAAAAAAAAAAAAAACAACCAAACAAATGCAATAAAAATGCTTATGAACATGTTCAGTAGACTTTCTTAATAAAAGAAGAGGGATATTCTTTTCTCATTTGTTCCATTTTAATATTTAATAAAAGGATTTGTGAGATACTAGTAACTTTCAGCTGTGTTACAAATACAGAAAAAGGTATATATGACAGGCCTTTTAATCCATTATTCTTTCTGGATTTCTTTGTTTTGGGGTTTTAGTTTTTGTTTAGTTAGTTGGTATTGTTTGACTGCTTTTTGAGATAGTGTTTCTTTCTCTCTATCTCTCTGTCTCTCTCTCTCTGTGTCTCTCTCTCCCTCCCTCTCTCCCTCTCTCTTTCTCTATCTATCTATCTATCTATCTATCTATCTATCTATCTATCTATCTATCTATCTATCTATCTATCTCCTAGAGTAGCCTTGAACTTGTGACCATCCTGCTTTCACCTCAAATGCTAGAATTATAGGCATGCATCACCACCATTCCTACTTTCCATTATCTATTCTCCCTTAGTTCTTCACAGAAATTTGAGGATGAAGTGGACCTAACTAGAGAAAGAACTCCTTGTTTCAGAAGTATAGCCAGATATCCTAGTACTGACCCATGAAATGGAAGTACAAGTAACTGTGTAAGGATTCCAGAAAAGGCAATTTTTTCAGGGAGGAGACTCCTTGGGTACATTACTTTTGCCTCTATTGTCCCGTTTTATTTATGTGTACATGATGCATAGAACTGCAATATGTGAGTTGCAGAGACGTACCTCCTCTTTCAGGTCTGTACAGTGGTAATAAAAGTAGAGAGCACTGGCACCTGAGAGATTCAACCTCTAATGAGTTCTAGAATCCCTAACCCTAGACTTCTTGTCTTGTAAGAAAGACCAGCGATTGATTCAAACCTGTGGAATTTTTGTTTGTTAGCTTCTACTATTTGCAGCCAAATGTAATCTCACATTGATATAGTTTGCATACCCGCTTGAACTGGAGTTTAAAAGGGCAGCGCAGTCAGAGTACACCGAGAAAGCACTGATCCTAAGGGGTGAGTTGAGGGCAACCTTGCCTTCTCTTCAGCAGACCTTTCTCCTTAAGCTTCGCTTTGTCCAAACCTGGGGATTTCTTTGTGCTGATTAAATCGAGAAAGCTTTTCCTTACAAGGGTGGCAGTGAGAAGCACAGCCTTCAAGGGAAAGTAAAACCCAGAAGATAAAATATGGGCATTTGATACAAGCTGTACCTTCCCTCCCACACCCTACTCTTTTAGAACTCTTCTCTGGCAAAATCTAAAATGTTCCCAGTTCTGTTTTTTTTTCCTTTTCTTTTTAAATATGCAAATGTAGTGATTTAATGGTGATAAGAAAGACAGAGTAAAAGAATCACGTTTCTGTATTATTATTATTTATTTTACTTATTCATTTTACATTCCACTCACTGGTCACCCCCTGGTCACCCCCTCCCACAATCCTTCCCCACATCCTCCCATCTCCTTCTCCTCTGAGCGGGTGGGGACCCTCTGGGTATCCTCCACACTGGCACATCAAATCTCTGTGGGGCTAGGTGCTTCCTCTCCCACTGAGGCCAGACAAGGCAGCCCAGCTAGAAGAACATATCCCACGGACAGGCACCAGCTTTTGTAATAGCCCACATTCCAATTGTTCGGGACCCACATGAAGACTAAGCTGCATGTCTGATGCATATGTGTGGGGAGGCTATGTCCAGCCCATGTATGCTCTTTGGTTGGTGGTTCAGTCTCTGAAAGCCCCAAGGGTCCAGGTTAGTTGACTCTGTTGGTCTTCCTATAGAGTTATTACCTCCTTCTAGGCCCACAGTCCTCCCCCCTATTCCTCTGTAAGAGTCCCCAAGCTCCATTCACTGTTTGGCTGTGGGTGTCTGCATCTGTCTGAGTCACCTGCTGGGTGGAACTCTCAGAGGACTGTGAACTAGAATCCTGTCTGCAAGACCATGGGATGGGTCTCAAGTTGGGCTGGCTATTGGTTAGCAATTCCCTCACTCTCTGCTCCATCCCCTATCTCTGCATATATTTTAGACAGGGTATATTTTGGCTCGAAAGTTTTGTGCATGGGTTGGTGTCCATATTGCTCACTAGGGTTCCTGCCTGGTTAAAAGAGGTGGCCTTTTCAGGTTCCATATTCCCGATACTATGAGGCACAGCTAAGGTCACCTCCATTGAAGAATCAAGTTTCTTTCACAGACTTAGAATAGTGAGATGTTTAGCTACAGATTTCTCTTACAGATTTGAAACAATGCATGAAGTAAACATGCTCAGTAATAACTAATGGATAATAAGCACATACAAAGCTTACTGAAACAAATACATCAAAAATTGGTGTTTTTCATATTTTGACTTGAAATTCTTGGCTTACTAAAAGTTAATTAACTTGAAGACAACACTAGCATTTCTCTTTCAGACACTACACTGATTTATTCCATTTTTCATCATTTAAAGTAATAATCAAATAAGATAATAAGGGTATACCAAATATTATTTTCTCATTAATATTTTATTTAAAAATTTCACACAATATATATTTTATCATAACCTCTCCCCCCTGCATTTTCTCCCAGATTCTTCCCATTATTTTACCCACCCAACTTTATGTTCTTCCTCCACTCAAAAAAAAAAAAAAAAAAAGATAAGGCAAAAAAACTTTGCCAATTGACTAATGTTTGGAGAAGGGGTCTATGAGAACCCTTTGGACAAATAATTCACAAGATATAACCCCTTCCTGCCTCTGGAGATTTTACTTGGTAGTATAAGATGTCTAGTTGGGGCATCCTACCCCTTTATTTGGAGACTCTATATTTGTATCTAATTTAGGAAATTACAGCAGTAGTATAATTCCATATGACTTTTCAAATCGCCTCTACTGTTAGTTATCCCTCTTAGCTATCTTTTTAAAGCTGCCCTCCCATGCTCCTTCCCATTTAATCCTATTCTAATTTCTATTTTATCTCTTTATAACACTATACTCCATTTTCCATTCTTTAGACGATCCCCAACCCCCACTCTTGGGTATCTTTTTAACTACCTAGCATCTGTCATTATTATGATTGAAATATAAAGCTTAAATGCTAATATCCACATATAGAAGAAAGTATGCATTATTTTTCTTTGGGGGTCTGATTTCTCTCACACGAGATGATTGTTTCTAGTACATCCATCTACCTGCAAATTTCATAATTTTATTTTTCTTAACAGCTGAGTAATAGTCCATGGTGTATTTTCATTACCCACTTATCAGCTGATGGACAGCCAGATAGTTCCTACTCTCTGACTACTAGGAGCAAAGCCACAATGAACATGGATAAGGAATTCTCTTTCTTGAAAGATGTAGAATCCTCTAGGTAAAAGCCCAAGAATTGATACCTGGATCTTGTTGTAGATTAATTTTCATTTTTTTGAGGAACCTCATACTGATTTCCATCATGGTCTTACCAGTTTGCACACCCCAGCAGCAACAAATAAGTGTTCCTCTTCCCCCCATGTCCTTGCAAGTGTGCAATATCACTTGTTTTGTTGATTTGGGCTATTCTGATTGGGGTAAGATGGGGGCAAGACAGTTTTAAGTAGCATTTCCATGATAACTAAGGATGTTTGTGTTTCTCAGCCATTTGTGTTTCATTTTTTGAAAATTCTGTTTTGTTCTATATATCCCATTTAAAAGGGTTATTAGTTTTCTCAATGTACAGGCTAACTACTAAACCTATTGAATGCTATCCCTCTATCAGATGTATAATTGGGAAGGATTTTTCCCCTTTTTGTAGGCTGCTGATTTGCCTAAATAATGTTCTTTCCTAACCAAAAGTTCTTTTGCTTCATGAGGGTCCATGTATTAATTTTTGGTCTTACTGACTATACTATCAGTGTCCTGTTCAGAAAGTCCTTTTCCAGAGAAAAGACTTCAAGCTTATTGTCTACTTTTTCCTTCACTCATATTCAGCGTATCTGGCCTAATCCTGAGGTCCTCAATCTATTCGCAGTTGAGTTTTGAGCGGGGTGATCAATGTAGATCTATTTTCATTAATTTTTTTCTGTTTTTCTTTCTTTTTAAAAAAAAAACTATTTTTTGCATTCCACATTCCATTCCCCACCTCCCCCTCTGATCCACCCTTAGACTGCTCCACATCCCACACCTCCTCCCCACCCCACCCCATCTCCACATGGATGTCTCCACCCTCACCCCCTGACCTCTAAACTCCCTGGGACCTCCAGTCTCTTGAGGGTTAGGTGCATCATCTCTGAATGAACACAGACCCAGAAATCCTCTACTGTATGTGTGTTGGGGCCTCATATCAGCTGGTGTATGCTGCCTGGTTGGTGGTCCAGTGTTTGAGAGATCTCAGGAGTCCAGATTAATTGAGACTGCTGATCCTCCTACAAGATCGCCCTTCTCCTCAGCTTCTTTCAGCCTTCCCTAATTCAACAACAGGGGTCAGCTGCTTCTGTCCATTGGTTGGGTGCAAATATCTGCATTTGACTCTTTCAGCTGCTTTTTGGGTCTTTCAGAGGGCAGTCTTGATAGATTCCTTTGTGTGAGCGCTCCATAGCCTCAGTAATAGTGTCAGGCCTTAAGACCTCCCCTTGAGCTGGATCCTACTTTGGGCCTGTCACTGGACCTTCTTTTCCACAGATTCCTCTCTATTTCCATCCCTGTAATGCTTTCAGACAGGAACAATTATGGGTCAGAGATATGACTGTGGGATGGCAACCCCACCTCTTATTTGATGCCATGTCTTTCTGCTGGAGGTGGGCTCTACAAATTTCTTCTCCCTACTGTCGGGAATTTCATCTAAGGTCCCTCCCTTTGAGTCCTGGGAGTCTCTTACCTACCAGGTCTTTGTTTTCTAATATCCACTTATTAGTGACTACATACCATTCATGTCCATTTGGGTCTGAGTTACCTCACTCGGGATATTTTCTAGTTCGATCCATTTGCCTGCAAAACTCAGGATGGCCTCATTGTTAATAGCTGAGTAGTATTCCACTGCATAAATGAAGCACATTTTCTGTATTCATTCTTCTGTCGTGGGACATCTTGAACCACACCATTTGGGGAAGATGCTGTCTTTTCTCCAGTGTGTATCTTTGAAAGCTTTTTCAAAAATTAGGTGTCCGCAGTTTTGTGAAATTATGTGTGGGCCTTCAAAACACTTCACAATGCCTGTATGACTGGTTTTATGCAAATGTCACATTGATATATCTCTGCAATTCAATTTGAAAACTGGGGAGATGATGCTGCCAGCAGCTCTTTCATTGTTCACGATTATTTTACCCGCCCTAAGTGCTTTGTGTTTCCATATAATTCTGAAGACTTTTTTCCATTTTTTGTAAAGAATTGTGTTGAAATTTTAATAGATATTGCACTGAATGCATAGATTTCTTTTGAAAAGATACCCATTTTCATTAATCCTACTGATCTATTTTTAGATTTGTTGCAAGATATATCTTTGACGCTATTGTGAAAGGTACTGTTTTCCTGAATTATTTATCAGTATATTTGTGCTTTTATATAGGAAGACTACTGATTTTTGCATGTTAACTTTGTATTCCACTATTTTTTTCTGTCTATTGTAGAAAGTGGTCTATTGAACTCAGTATCACTATAATTTTAGGTGCAGTGGTGTTTCTTGTATGGAATTGGATGCCCATGTGTTTGGCACATAAATGTTTAGAATTATAATATCCTCTTAATGGATTTTTTTCCATTAATGAGAATGTGATGTCCTGCTTTATCTCTTCCAATTAGTTTTGATTTGGAGTCTATTTTTCAGATATTAAAGTAGCTAATTCTGATTGCTCCCTTGCTCCATTTACTTCGAACACCTTTTCCATGTTTTTTCTCAAAGGTTATATGTTTCCCTGATGGTGAAGTGCTTTTCTTGGATGCAACAAAAAGATGGATCCTGTTCTTAAACGCAATCTGTTAGTCTGTTTCTTTTCAACTGGGGAATTGAGACTATCAATACTGAAAATTCATTTTTTAACATTTAAATAATTTTTATTAGATATTTTCTTCATTTACATTTTAAATGCTATCCTGAAAGTCTCCTCTACCCTCACCCACACTGCTCCCCAACCCACCCACTCCTGCTTCCTCGCCCTGGCATTCACCTCTACTGAGGCATATAATCTTCACAAGACCAAGGGTCTCTCATCCCATTGATGGCTGACTAGGCCATCCTCTGCTACATATGCAACTAAAGACACAAGCTCTGGGGGTTACTGGTTAGTTCATATTGTTGTTCCTCCTATAGGGTTGCAGACCCCTTCAGCTCCTTGGGTACTTTATCTAGCTCCTTCACTGGGGGCCCTGTGTTCCATCCAATAGATGACTGTGAGCATCCACTTCTGTGTTTGCCAGGCACTGGCATAGCCTCACAAGAGATAGCTATATCAGGGTTCTGTCAGAAAATTCTTGCTGGCATATGCAATAGTGTCTGGGTTTGGTGGCTGTTTAGGAGATGGATCCCTGGGTGGGGCAGTCTCTGGGTGGTCCTTCCTTCCTTCTCAGCTCCGAAATTTTTCTCTGTAACTCCTTCCATGGGTATTTTGTTCCCCCTTCTAAGAAGGAACGAAGTATCCATACTTTGGTCTTCTTTCATCTTGAGTTTCGTGTGTTTTGCAAATTGTATCTTGGGTATTCTAAGTTTCTTGGGCTAATATCCACTTATCATTGAGTGCATATCATGTGTGTTCTTTTGTGATTGGATTACCTCACTCAGGATGATATCCTCCAGATCCATCCATTTGCCTTAGAATTTCATAAATTCATTGTTCAACATCCTTAATTATCAGGGAAATGCAAATCAAAACAACTCTGAGATTCCACCTCACACCAGTCAGAATGGCTAAGATCAAAAATTCAGATGACAGCTGATGCTGGCTAGGATGTGGAGAAAGAGGAACACTCCTCAATTGCTGGTGGAATTGCAAGCTGGTACAACCACTCTGGACATCAGTGTGGAAGTTCCTCAGAAAATTGGATATAATACTCCCAGAATATCCAGCAATACCTCTCCTGGAATACCTTTCCAGCAATACCTCCCAGAAGATGTTCCAATTTGTAATAAGGACACATGCTCCACTATGTTCATAGCAGCCTTATTTATAATAGCCAGAAGCTGGAAAGAATCCAGATGTCCCTCAACAGAGGAATGGAAAGAAAATGTGGTATATTTACACAAAGAAGTATCACTCAGCTATTAAAAACAATGAATTTATGAAAATTCTTGAATAGCCTTTATTGACGCCAATTTTTATTAGATATTCTCTTCATTTACATTTTTACAGTGTGGGTTTTTGTAATAAAACAATCTGGGATTACTTATTCCTTGTGTACTCTGGGGTGTAGTTAACTTTTTTGAAGATTGAAATTTGGCTTCTAGTGCTTTCTGTGGAGCTAGACTGATAAATAGAAATTGGTTAAGTTTGGTTTTATTGTGGAATATTTTTCTTTCTCTCTCAACTGTCATTGATAGTTTTGCAGGCTATAGTATTCTGGGCTAGAATCAATGGTCTTTTGGTGTTTATAAAACATTTCGTCTGAACCTTCTGGTATTCAGAGTCTCCAGTAAAATTTCAGGAGTCATTCTAATGGGCCCTCCTTTTAATTTGACTTTTTCAGCTCTTGATACCTTTTGCGCTGTACATTTGGTGTGTTGGTGATTATATGTTGCAAAGAATTTCTTTTCTGCTCCTGTGTATTTGGTGGTCTTTATACATCTTGTCTTTTGTCTTCTTTAGATTGGGTAAATTTTCTTCTATGATTTAAAAAAAAAATTTCTGTGCCTTTGACTATAGTTTCTTCTTCCTCTATCCCTGTTATTCTTTGTTGTGTGTGGGGGGAGGTGGTTAATGTTTTTATTTTTTCCAATTTTTTATTAGGTATTTACTTCATTTACATTTCAAATGCTATCCTGAAAGTTCCCTATACCCTCCCCCCCACCACCACCACCGCTCCTCAAACCACCCACTCCTGCTTCCTGGCCCTGGCATTCCCCTGTACTGGGTCATAGAATCTTCACAAGACCAAGGGCCTATCCTCCCATTGATAGCTGACTAGGTCATCCTTGGCTGTATATGCAGCTAGAGATATGAGCTCTGGGGGTACAGGTTAGTTCATATTGTTGTTCCACCTATAGGGTTGCAGACCCCTTCAGCTCCTTGGGTACTTTCTCTAGCTCTTCCATTGGGGGCCCTGTGTTCCATCCAATAGCTGATTGTGAGCATTCACTTCTGTGTTTGCCAGGCACTGGCATAGCCTCACAAGAGACAGCTATATCAGGGTCCTTTCAGCAAAATCTTGCTGGGGTATGCAATAGTGTCTGCTTTTGGTGGCTGATGATGGGATGGACCCCTGGGTGGGGCAGTCTCTGGATGTTCCATCCTTTCGTCTCAGCTCCAAACTTTGTCTCTGTAACTCCTTCCATGTTGGTCTTTTTATGGTGTCCTAGATTTCCTGGCTGCTTTGTTTATAGAATTTATTTTATAAAAAACTTAATATTTTCCTTGACTGGGTTAGCCATTTCAATCTAATCTGTCTTCAAGATCTGAAGTTCTTTCTTTCATGTATTATAATCTGTTGGTAACACTTTTATTTCTGAACTTTTAAAAAGTTTGTTTTGGTTTTGTTTTGTTTTGTCTTATTAATTTCCAGTTTTGTTTCATTTGGGGTTTTATTTAGCAATTCTACCTTTGTTAAATTTGACCTTTGTGTCTTAAATTGTTTTCATTATTTCATTCAATTAGTTTGTGTTTTTACAGTTTCAATAAGGAGTTTAATCACCCTAAAGTCTTTGAACATAATTATTGGCATTTTAAAATTCTTTTTTTGCTTCATCTAAATTGCTTTGCTCACAGCTTATTTCAATAGTGTTGCTGGCTCATGTAGGAGGCACAATATCTTGTTTATTCATGTTTGTGTTTTTGTACTAGGATCTTAACATCTGATTTTATAAAGTTTGAAGTGATTCTTGGTATAGATATCTGCTTTTATTTGTTGGGTCAGTGCTCTGTTCTTGATTGTTATTACCTATTCTGGGTCTTAGCCAGATGTGACAACTGTGGGTCCCCACTTAATATATATTAATGAAAAAACTCAACATTATAATTACTTTTCAATATCTTCCTGCTGAGTGGAATTTAAAATTAGAAATCTATATTAAATATTACATAATAATAAGTAAAATTCAAATCTAAGATGATGAAAACAAATTAGAAATTTTGATATCCATTTTAAACAGCATTAAAACTAATCTATTATAATATTTATAAGTATATCATACATTATTTTTCATGTAAATATTGTATTTCTATAAAGAATGACATCTAATTCTCATTTTAACAAGTTAGTAAAATAGACAATAGTAGTCACTTATCATACAAATTATCACACTCCAGTTTATTTTCTTATGATTGGCTTTAGGTATGCAAAGATAATAAAAATTATGTAAAGAAATCAACACAACTTAATATATAAGTGGTCACAGTTCATAGTTTCACATTAGCATTTGATATTTGATGCATTTCATTTTTAATATTAAAGTAAAATGTGTGTATTTTCTGTGGGTTCATAGAACAGCATAATAACAAGAACAATCCTAAAATACATAAGTGTTACTTCATCCAAATAAACCACATCCATTGTAGAATGTTTCAAAATCCAAAAATTGAAATAGGAAATATTTCACTCACAAAAAATATAACATATCATATGCCTCCTCAAGAGACAATTTCTAAATTAAGTGACAAGTATTCTTATCAGGACATAGAGAGAGGATAAGTAAAGATAAAATGAAGGAATATGAGCAAATTAAATTTATATATGTATGAAAGTAGCATAATGAAATTCATTATTTTGTATGCTAACTAAAATTTAATTAAAATTCAGGTTCTTCAAGGAATATTTTTCCATTAATACACATACAATTATCACACATTTCATCCTTTTATTTGTTTATTTAATATGGGTGTGCATGTATGTGGTCATATGTGTGCATACATGAGTTTGTGTACATTCTTGTATGCCAAGCCATGTATGTGTATGGAGGTCAAACAGCTTAGGAATCACTTTTCATTTTCCAGGACGTGGGTTTCCAGGTTCATCAGGATTGTCAGCAAGCATCTTTAGTCACTGAGATAGTCTGTCAATAATCCATCTTTTAAAGCCAAATTCAACATTACTATTTTTAAAAAGGCATAATTACACATACAAATGTTTATAAAAGCTATTAAACATGAAGATACTTGCAACAATCTACAGTTTTATATTTGTTTTACTTAATAGTATCTATTATCAAACCAACGAAGTAAATGATAATGCAGTTACTGATCATTTTGAAGGCTATTATCAAGGAATGTTGAGAGTTACCAACAGGACTATTACTGGCTCCACTGATAATACTGAATGTGACAAAAGTGAAGCTAGGAAGACTGAATTGGAGTAATGGAGCTAGGTAACGAACAGAGACCGACCACCTCTTACTGAAAAGTTTGTCTTATAACTTCCGGAGTCACATTTCTTTTCTGCATCATTTTCCAGTCTATATCCCTGATTACTAATATCCTATATATAACACTGTATGCTGATTTACTTTTAAAATATTTATTCTTATCATTTTCAATTATGTATATGTGCCTCTGTGAGGTGTATGCATGTGAGGACTGATGCACATGGAGTTACAAGATTTGTGAGCTTCCTGACTTAGGTGTTGGGAACAGAAACCTGATAATCTGCAAGAGCAGTATGTGCTCTTTACTTCTGAGCCATCTTTCCAGTCACAAAAATTTATTTTAACCTTTATGCCAATGCAATCTAAATTCCATAGAAATGGGGCTTTGATTTTTGAATTTTTGTCTTTTCTAAGATAGGCAATAACTGCTCTAACACCTACAAGATATAAGAAGAGACAATACTAATAATTGTATGTAGTGAGATTTTTGTTTCTTTAAAAATCACAGAAATATTATAAGAATATGTTTTAATCTTAATCCCATGTGTGGGATATGGGGCTGCTTCAGAGTGTCCAAAGCAGCTGAGTATGATTTGCCTCGTGCTCTGGTGGGGGTATGATTTTGCCAGCTACAGATAATTTCTGGGATTGTATAATGTTTGAAACTCTGGGGATATTTTAGTGGGTATATACACACCAGGGCTCTAAGAGAAGTGGTAGGTTGATGGTTGGTTGTTGGTTGTTATTGTTTGCTGCTGGTTACAGATTGTTATGTAGTCATGCACAAAGAAGAAACAACAAAAAAGAGAAATTAGATATCCTGATGGTGAAGATCAAACTTACCCCAAGGAACTCAATGTCTCTAATCAGCAGGGATTAGTCTAAAAAGAAGATAATCCCCTTTGCCTTCTATCCTCTTTTCTCTCTTACCTAGTCTTTTTTTTAAATTCAATTTTATTTATAATTCATTTTTTATACTCCATATTCCATTCCCCACAGTAAAGGGATGGAGAAAGGTGGAAGAAAGAAGAACCCACAAAGTAGCCAAAGACCAGCTATAGTTGTCCAGTTTTCCTCACAAAGGAAAACCACTGCTACTTTGTTGTGTATAGTTATGTTGATATAATAGGACACTACACCAGATGAGGTCCCCATGGGAACCCCCAAACAACCCAGCTGTTGTTTTTTTTTAAATTGGCTATTTTATTTATTCATATTTCAAACGTTGTCTCCCTTCCCTTTTTCCCCTCCACAAAACCCAATCCTATCCCCCTTCCCCTTTGCCTCTATGAAGCTGCTCCCCCAACCACTCATCCACTTCTGCCTTACCACTCTAGCATTCCCCTACTCTGGGGTATAAAGCCTCTACAGGACCAAGGGCCTCCCCTCTCATTGATGCCAGATAAGGCCATCCTCTGCTACATATGTAGCTGGAGCTATGGGTCCTCAATGAATACTCTGATTGGTGGTTTAGTCCCTGGGAGCTCTAACACAGATCTTCTTAAGGCTACTCATTCCTCTCCAGAAACTAATGGTAAGGCCCTATTGCTGAAGAAAATGCCTAAACAACTCATTAAACATGGAGAAGTTGAGCTGGTGCCTACCTAGAACACTCACCCATACTGACTAGTGTTCATGGTACTGGAAGGCACTATCTGCATGCTATCAAAGGAGAAAGGTAAACACAAACCCAAGCTACAAACCATTCTGTCTACAATGGTTACTTGCCTACAATATATAGTACAATAGTGACATATATACACACAAATAAACATGCACACAAACAAACACACAACCTTATAGGAGTGACCAGCCAATATCTGGTTGGATAAAAGGCATATTCTGTGAGGTGGAACTCAGAGTCAACACTGTTCAGGTGGCCAAGAAACTGAAACTAGAAGGCCAGGGACCTAGGGAAATACTACACTCTGCTAAAAGCACATAGCAACAAAATGACTCATAATGATGCTATATTCTGCTATATTCTTAGATATGTGTCTTCTTCAGTCATCATTAGAGAAGCTTCCTCCTGCAGTAAATGGGATAAATACAGAGACCCACAGCCAGACAATGAACAAAGAGTGAATAAGCTTTGAATAACAATTCCTTAAGTGGGATATCTCTATCGAACCCCCCCCCTTTGGGGTAGAGTGATACTTGTGGAAAGGGAAGCAGAAAGAGTCTAAGAGCCATAATGGACGGAGGACACCAGATAAACAAGGCCTTATACACACAGCATGACAGATGCACACATGAATTCATACATACTCTGACAGCGTGCACAGGGCAGGTAGTATATGCCAGATGGGGTCCCAGCACTGAGAGTGGAAATGGACACAGACCACCACCCCAACCTAGAAGCTGTCTCCAAATGATAGGTGCTTGCAAATGAAAACTGAGTTTACTCCATCAGAATCTCACTAGGAATTCAAATCATTTTTTAAGGGTAGGTTCCATGCCCAAAAGTAGATTGCTCTCATAATGCTTTGTTAAGTCTATTTTTGTTTCCCCTGACAAGTCCTTTGTGACTTTATTATAGGTTCTGGTTTTGAATTTTTAAGGGATTTCTGTGTGAGTGAATATGTGTGTCTCTATGTCTCTGTGTTTCTTGAGCTTTATGTTGGCTCTTTTTTTTTTTTTTTCTATTGTTTGTTTTGTCCTGTTCTGGCTTGTTTGTTTTTATTTTATCTAATTCTATTTTATTATTAATTATTTTAGATGCCTGTTTGTAGCATAATACAAAAGAAAAATAAAGAGTGTGGATTTGGGTGGATGGGGAAGCTGGGAGGATCTGCGGGGGGTGGGGAGTTAGAGGAGGGAAATTCATAGCCTGAATAAATTACATTAAAATCTCTTTTTAAAAATCTAAAAACAAATAATAAAATACATCAAAACAGCATACATTAAGTCATTTTCTACTAGTCAGGAGTAGTTTCAGTAAAGTACTAATTAGCTTGTTATCTTGCGCTAAGCTGTCATGCTTGGATTTAAATACCAACAGATGACAATGGGGGAGATGACACCCTGGCCTATTATCTCTTTCCATATCAATACAGACTAAGTTATCAGGTTTGCCCTAAACCTGTGGGGTCAGGCCATTTCTGACAAAGTAAACTGGCAAAAAGCAAAGTAGAGGGAAAGCATGGAGTCCCTCTAAGGAGGCAAGCAGCCAGGGTTCTACCTAGCTGGTGGGTGTAAGGAACCCCAAGGAAAGATGTAGATTACCAACACCTTATCATTTTACCCTGGAATGGATTTTCTGAGTTTGCCTATTATATTTATGTCAAATTTAGGACACAGAGCCCCAATAACTTTGTCAGCCTCTGGTGCCTTACTCTGATCTCTAACCCACTGACAAAGCTTGGCCTTACTCTTCCCACTTTCATGATTGGAATTTCTTTTCAGTTGGCAAATGATGACTAGACTAGGAGTCAGGAGGTCTGTGTTCAGTTTCTGACTCTGACACTCACTTGTTGGTAACATGAAGAAATTGTTTAGAGTACAGATTGCAAAGATGTACTTTCCCACCTATAAAAGGAGGATAATAATCATTGCCTAGCTCAGTTAACTATTGTAAGGATAAAAATCAGTAATTGAAGAAAAGTGTTTTGAAAATAATAAAACCTGGGCCAGAAAGATGGCTCGGCAGGTAAAGGTGCTTGTTGCCAATCCTAAGGACACAGGATTTAATCCTAGGGACACGGATGATAAAAGGAGAGAACTAATCCTCACAGATTCTCTTTTGACCACCATGTACATAATGTGGTATGTACATACATACATAAACACACACACACATAAACACACATATGCATACACACACATGCCCAAAGTAAATAAAATATTTAGAAATTCAAGGAAAGAATAAAGCCTTTAAGTTTTAAAATGTAAAGATGATTTTCTAGGTTTATCTATTATTTATTGAATCACTCAAAAAAAATTTTCAGAGTGCACTATTTGGGAGCCTCTGTTCTGGTATTGTTTATTAGAAAAGCAAAAATCCATATTTTACTAAAATTTCAATTTTGTCATGGGAGCAAAAAGGAACAGTGGTAAATAAATGTATTGCTAAAGAGGGAATGTAATTGGCAGTGCCTGAAAGTATAAATCAGAAAGAGAAAAAAGAAAGGCTACTGTGTGGTTTGGAAATGTGATCAGTTTTTATATAGGCATTATGGGATTACCCAACTATTATATGAGATGAAGGAACATAGTTTCATGCAATGATTTTGTTCTAAGTACATATGTGTGTAGTTTTCAAGCGCTCATGGGGAAGCTTTAAAAATTCTCTAAAGAAGTTTCCATCTAAAATACATCTCCAGGTAAAGTAAATGGGTCTTAAGAGCTATGAGAAGTATACTGTAATGTCACATTGGCCTATGTGTTTGACTGCAACTGGATCCATACAGTAATGTCCTTTCCAAATTTGATGCAGGTGCTTCTTGTTGTTAAATTCTAACCTGAAACAATTGAAAGGAGGAAATTCTAACAAATGTAGTTCTTAATTTTGGTACTATTTTGTTGATAGAGAAAATCTACAATACTTGAGGCTGTGTCACGAAGTCTTTCTCACAGAGTCTTCACAAGAGCTTGTTGTACTATGTAGTCTTATGCCAAATTGATATAGGCTGCACTTATATGAAAGGAGGGAACCTCAATTAAGAAAATGCCTCCATAAGATCTGGCTGAAGAGCAATTTTCTTAATTAGTGATTGATCAGGGAGCACCTAGCACATTGTGTTGTGTCATTCCCAGGCTGGTGGCTCTGGGTTCTATAAGAAGCAGGCTGATCAATCCATGGGAGTAAGCAGCACCCTTCCATGGACTCTGCATCAGCTCCTGCCTCCATGTTCCTGCTCTGTTTGAATCCTTGCCTTGAACCTGTAAGCCCAATAAACCCTTCCCCCCCAATCTTGCTTTTTTAGACTTTTTATTTCATCACAGCAATAAGAACCCTAACTAATTTACTTGTCCAAAGTATATTACACAATGACACACATGTAAAAAAAAAATCAAGGGTTAAGATTTAGCCTACACTCTGAAAACCAAACTTTCCTTGGGTCCTAGTATGATGGGTTTGTTTATTTGTTTGTTTTTGGTTTTGTGGTTTTGGGCTTGCTTTCTTTCTTTCTTTCTTTCTTTCTTTCTTTCTTTCTTTCTTTCTTTCTTTCTTTCTTTCTTCCTTTTTGTAACTTGCACCAAGTTTCAAAGTGTTCTGGCAATGCCCTGCTCTCTTAGAATATAATAATCATTAGGTGATATGTGACTTGAGATGTGCCTGTCTCATCTCAGCTGTAGGTATATTAAGGCAAACAAAAAATAGGTTCTTTAGTAGCTTTTTCTTGTGTTGGGCTGGCTAGGGGCATGATTATCTGCTGTGGCTAATGAGGGTTACTGATTGGTTAAACAACTGGTATACTAACTAAATTTCTGATTGGCTGCCTTACAAATTGACAGAGTGAATGCCAAACTGACTTAAGTGACAGGATGACTTTGGATTTCCCAGTTGAATGATTAGATGACTGATTTCTTATTGGTCTATTAGACAAGCTTTCTCTTTGTCTATCTGATTAGCCGTCTGGCAGACTGGTTCCTTACTTACCAGTTTCTATCCTATAAATGATTAATAGGCCACCAGATGAACTGTTTCACTGATGTACAAATTTTTTGATGGTTTGACTGACTGATCTACTGGCTGAAAATACTGGCTGACATTTCACCTCTCTTTCCAATTGATGAGTTCTCAGTCTGGCAGGCTGACTGACATGCTATTCAACTGGGTATGGAAATGGCCGATTGGCCAGGTATTACGTCAAAAAGAAATGTTCAGTCATGGGTCATGTGCAGAGACAAGGGGGAAAATAGAATAACAACACCAATAATTCAAGACAGCTCATCATGCAGATGAAAAAAGAAGGTAAGCTGGTGACAAGCAGAAAGAGAGTAGACTTGACAAATCTTTCTCTGGAGAACTTGGGATAAACATCTTGAGACAAAATCAATCCATTAATAATGATGCATGAAATTAATGCTAGCTCTAAACTGCTTGAGATACAAAGCTTATTGCTCAGCTTGATCGTTAACAAGGAAAATAGCAGATGACACTTGGATAATAAAAGACACAGTAAAATATCAGGAATGGCCATAAAGAAGTCACTTATTGAGCCAGAATGATAAGGGCTGAGAAGGCACAAATCCCAGGGCCCATGGGTTAAGCCTCAAGCACTTACTCATCAAGGAGCCCAATAAGAAGATTTGAGAACTGTGCTTGTTTTCTAGGACATTATTTACTCTTTGTTCTCTGACTAACCTAAACTGCCAAGGCTTTGAAGTTTCCTCTTTTCCCAAATGTGCTTTGACTTTATACTAAGAAATACCAACTGGTAATTTATATACTCATTGTAAACTTTGCCAACTCTGATGCCAGCTTACTCCTTCATACCCTACTAAAGAATCAAATGACTGGGATATTTTGCATCACTGTAATTATTAAACAGGAGTTACAATTAATGAAAATTTAGCTTAGTGTAGACTGACAATGGGGTATGATGTCATCTGGCATTGAGAAAACTCCAACACTTAGAGAACTAAGAAATAGAAATAACAAGGAGCTTGTTGTCCGTATTAGCAGAATCTTTTAAGTTGATGGGTAAAGAAAGATTGGGGCACCTGTAGTGGACTATGTGAACCTTAGTTCTATTCACAGAAAATACAAGAGGAAGCAGCAGTAACCAGCAAGAGTCCATGACATTTTTTTAACCCATTCTATGTTCTTTTTTAAACTGAATATCACATGATCTTATTTGTCAAGGCACAACTGTAAAACAAACGCACACTAGTGGAAACAAGCAAATTCCAACTAGGAATGACACAAAGTTTATATAGAGAAACTCCTCTTTTCTTCATTTTCTAAAAATTTCCTTAGAATCCAATCACTAGCACCCTTCAGCTCCTTGGGTACTTTCTCTAGCTCCTCCACTGGGGGCCCCCGTGTCCCATCCAATAGCTGACTGTGAGCATCCACTTCTGTGTTTGCCAGGCACTGGCATAGCCTCAAAAGAGGCCACTATATCAGGGTCCCTTCAGCAGAATGCTGGCATGTTCAATAGTATCTGGGTTTAGTGGCTGATGATAGGTTGGATCGCCGGGTGGGGTAGTCTCTGGATAGTACATCCTTTCATCTTAGCTCTAAATTTTGTCTCTGTATCTATATCCTTTCATGGGTATTTTGTTCCCTATTCTAAGGAGGAATGAAGTATCCACACGATGGTCTTCCTTCTTGGTTTTCTTGTGTTTTGCAAAATGTATCTTGGGTATTCTAAGTTTCTGGACTAATAACCACTTATCAGTGAGTACATACAACAATATGAACTAACCAGTACCCCCTGAGCTCGTGTCTCTAGCTGCATATGTAGCAGAAGATGGCCTAGTTGGCCATCATTGGGAAGAGAGACCCCTTGGTCTTGTAAACTTTATGTGACCCAGCACAGGGGAAGGCCAGGGCCAAGAAGTGGGAGTGGGTGGGTAGGGGAGCAGGGGCAGGGGGAGGGTATAGGGGACATTCAGGATAGCATTTGAAATGTAAATAAAGAAAATATCTAATAAAAAGTGGGGGGAAAAGACAAAAGCTTTAGCTCCTTGGTTTACTTCTCATTGTTAATTTATTGTGTTATTGTATATTGTTAATAAACCCTTTTCACTGGTGTTAATGAGTTGAAAATTTATAAAACTCCTTCAGATAGGTTATCTCAATAAATCCAGTTGGAATACTCATTTTAGAAATTAACTTTAAAAGAAGAGAAAAGAAGAAAAAAAAAGAATCCAATCATTGTACTATCAAAATTGTCCCTTCTTTTCTAATCCTCTTATTTGCTTGTTTTAAAAACAAAATTTCCTATGTAGCCCACAAAGATCAAACGTGTACAGCTTTGCTAACATGTATCTACTAATAACACATCGATTTGCCCACTTAAAAAAAATTGGCTCCTTGCCCTGAGAAGTAATTGTGGTAACTGTTATTATTTCAGTCTTTGAGATGAAATAACAGAGATTCAGAAAAGGAATCTTGGGTCCAGTGCCTCACAGTAACCAAGTTAGGACTACATACATTTATCCTGTATTATAAACCTAGTGTTCTTTGCTTTCTCAGATGCTTAAAGTGTCACACTTGGTGCCTACCCCACAGAATGCAAATGAAATACATTGTGACAAAGAAAATATTTTAATTTATCTTCTGATTTCTGCTTTTGGGAAGATGGAGCACATTTCCCTATCCTTTATATTAATGATAACTAAGCGCTTGGCTGCTTTGTTGTTGTTGTTGTTGCTGCCTTTGTTTGGTGGTTACCTGGTTTTGATCTGTGTGAATGATAGACAAGCATTCTACCAGAGTGGCCTTTCCAGTTACAATCCTGATACACTTACATAGACAAATAAAAAAGGTATTAAAACCAGATTAGAAAATGAAATGTTGAGAGAGGGTAGTCTCTCAATGGACATTGAAATCTGAGGAGCAATACAGAGATGATTCCCTCAGGTTTCCCTTATGTTCACTGATTTAAGGTGTCCAGTTGAAGATGAATTCTTTAATCTAGCAAAACCAATGGAAGCAAACAGAAAATGTAACAAATCCTTGCTGTATCTAGGAAGATAAAAACAAATCAATCAATCACTCAAACAACAGGAAGGCTATTCTATCAAGTCATCAAATTTTAGATTACAAATAATTCTATTATAATTGACAATGAAAAACTTAGTTTACTTTGACCACTTATTGAATATTAGTAAGGGATGTGTAGAAAAATATTGTAATACTAGTGTAGATGGATGGATAAATAGATAGTCACGTTATATCAATAAATAAGATAGAGAATTTTAATTTTTATATTAAGGAAATGGCTTAAGTGGCCATGGGTGATGGCAAGTCAAAAACCTGAAAACTGGATTGTTGTCTAGAAATGGGAAATTCTAGCAAGAATTGATATTACACATGGAATCTGAAGGAAATCTTCAGGTAGAATCTCCCCTTCTAAGAAGAATACTCATCTCTTTTAAGGCCTTCAGTTAATTAGATGAGGTTCATCCATATAATGGGACATAATATGCTTCATAAATAATGTACTTATTTATATGTTAATCACATATATTCAAATACCTTCACATCCATATCTAGATACATGCTTGACCAAACAACTAAATGCCACTGACTAGCTAGCTATGTTGACTTAAAAAAAGAGCCATCACAGTCATCTTCATGTCAACTGGAACCCATATACATCTAACTAATTTATATTTAGTATTCTCAAAATGACAATAACTAGATCATATTTTACTTAACGTGGTACAGAGTCTTACATACAATGAAAACTGTACAATTCTTTTCGGGAAAACAAACCCAAGCCCTAAGTGGTGTTCACGCTCTACCACAGTCTGTAATTTAGATATTATGGAATCAAATTAATCCCTATTATATCATATGAAAAATGAGGCAGAATAAAAATACTGGGAACTCTGTGTTTGACAAGTCTCATTTTTAGTTGTGACTTTAGCTAAATAAATCTTGATAAATAGGCCATATTGTTATGCCCATGCCTATGTAGCTGCTACCACACATATTTGATTTGTGAACCCATTGGGAAATGATAGTAATAGTATAACTGGAAAAAAAACTTCTTAATATGTAAAAGTAAGTCATCCTAGATACTTAATTGTTCAAATTCTGCTCAGCTATGGTTACTCCTTGTAATTATACATAAAAGACACAAATGTCTTGACTCTTAACTAGCCTGTCGACACCCCTCTTTCCCAGGCCTCCTTGTAATACGTTATTTGTTTTCTATACCTATGATTATCCAGACCAACTGTTGGCTGTATCCAATAAGCAGTCATATGCTTAGTCATTTCTCGTTCAGTAAAACAATTAATGAACATCGGTATTGCTAATATGTGTACCCCTTGAAAACATTTCCCTTCACCACAGTCCTTCTGGTATGGCAGAAACAGTAGTCATTACTTCTCTTGTCTTCTGTACTGGGATCTTGTACAGATACCCATTTGGGGAATATATTGCTTCTAAAATCCAAAGAAGTCCATTAGGAATTGTGTCACTGATTTAGTTATAGGAGAAACAAGATGTAGAAACTTATTCTAAGAAAATGTATCTGATGAATTAGATATATTCTAATTTTGAAATTTATTTCTCACTTTCTGATATGTAAATCTTTTGTCATTAAATCTGGAAGAGCTGCCACATCTTGTTCATTAGGTTCATAATTATAATGTCTTTAATGTAGTGAATCAGGGTGATGCATAGTTACAACAAAATGGATGAAACTTCTGTATCCTAGCTTAGAGAACTGGAAAATAAATAAATTCTCTGTGTGGGAGGAATTGGTATACTGCTGGCTAGACAGTGAGTAACAATTTTCATTTGACAGTAATTACCAGAAGAAGTGAATAAAATTCACTGGCCAGATAAATAACTGCATTCCAGATAGCAGAGTATGTGCTAATTTATTCAAGCAATAAAACTACATCTCATACAACCGTAGTTGGAATCACCACATGACTAAGTTTATGATAATCCAATATATTATTGAATGACTTATTTTCTGATCAGAATAAATATGATAGTCAAGTTTAGATTGATTAGGAAGCCTAATCTCCACCAATATTATGAGGTTGTAATGCAGTGTTACAAAGTAGAGCACTCTAGAAAGGATAAATACAATGTCCAATGTTTCATATAGCTGGTAGTACCATGTCTGCTCTCATGAGACTCATAGTAGAAACTAGGATCCTAGATTTTCTCTGCCACTTTTGAGTAATAACTCCATGCTTTTCCAGTAGCAATGGTGTCAGAATTGGACAAGTAAAAATTCAAGACATCCACCTTCACCAAACAAGAAACTGGTTTCCTCAAGCCCAGTTTCCTGAGGAATTTCATTAATTCAAAACTCTCAGCCCATTCTAACAGTGATTAAGATCCCCACGACTTCTATCAATGTAGGCTGCAAACACAATCCAGATTTCTTCTATCTCCACCTGATAGTGATGGCTTCAACCCCACTTCCTCTTCCAGAATAATTATTTTCAAAATAAATCATGTATTTTTTAATTGTATAAGATTTGTTTACTTTTATTTTATTTGTGTGATTTTTTGGATGTTTGAGAGTATACCATACTGGATGTATGAGAGTATATCATCATATATATACATCTGGTGGCCATAAAGGTAAGTAATGGAACTAGAGTTGTGAGCCATGACATAGGTACTTAGAATCTAATCAGGGTCTTCTACAAGATCAGCAAGTGCTCTTAAACACTGATCCATGTCTCCAGTCTCAACATCTGACAGGGAGGTTAGTATCTATAATATGCCAAGAACTCAAAAAAACTAAATATAAAGAAAAAAATCGCTCAATTAAAAACTGTGGCACTGAACTGAAAAGAAAGTTATCAGTAAATACAATGGCTGAGAAACATTTATTAAAGTATTCAACACCCATAATAATCAGGGAAATGCAAATTAAAATGCCAAGTTCAAAAATACAGATAATAACAGATGCTGGCATGGCTGTGGGGAAAGAAGAAAACTTATTAATTTCTGGTAGGAATGGAAATGGAAATCTGCATGGAGGTTCCTTGAAAAGTTACACAATGATCTGCCACATGATTCAGTTATATTACTCTTGTGTATATATTCAAGACTCTATATCCTATTATAGAGATACCTGCTCATTTGCATTCATTGTTGCTCTATTCTCAATAGCCAGATAGTAGAAACAGTCTAAATGTCTATCAACTTATGAATGTATGATGAAACTATGACATATTGACACAGCAAAATATTCAGCTGTCAAGAAAAATAAAATTATGAAATTCTTAGATACATTGATAAAGCTGGAAATAATCCTTCTGAGTGATGTAACCCAGGTCCAGAAAGATAAATTTCAATTTTTTAACCTACTACTGTAGAAGTTTCCTAAAATATACACATGTACATATATGAAGTTTGCAAATTTCTCAGTCATAAATGGAACATCTATATCACACTCCTTCTTTGAAGGTTTAGAAATCATGGCAGAAGACAGGGTGAGAAGAATGGACTAGCTAGAGTTAATGGAAATAGTGTTTTCTGTACACAATCACTGAGAAATTTCACATATAAATTCACAGAAGTTGAGACAGGCTCAGACTAGAAAAAATATGATGGAGGGGGAAGAAAGAGAAATAAGCAAACTGCAAATAAAGCAATATAATTTAACAGAGAAAAAACATACTGAAAATAGTAGCACAGTCTGATACATATGAGATTATGACTTATCTAAAATTTGTGTCATCTGAAGCTCAAATGGAAATCAGAAAAAGGTAATTCAAAAATCATCATTACTCAAAGAAATACTAGATTTTAGACAATCATGATTACAACACAATGGAAACATCAGATTCAATAAAATCCTTTTAAAAGACCAATATTATTCTTGACAGGAATATTAAAAAAATTCTATAGCTGATATAGTGTTATGGATTTGGTTTAACAATTGCATAATGTTAATTGGGTTCCCAAAACTGCACAAGAATTGGCATATAAAATGCTAAGAGTTCCTGCCCCAGTTGATTTTGATTGGTAAATAAAGTTGCTAGTGGCTAATGGATGGGCAGGAAGACAGAGGTAGGACTTTAGGATTCTCAGGCAAGGGAACCTAAAGAGGAAGGATTTAGAATCATCATGCTGGGAAAGGAGTAAGGACCAAGCCTGAGGGGTGCAGAAAAGAGAGCATAGCAATCATGTAAGAGTTGGGTGAGAATAGTTCCAGGGTGCCCCCCTACACACACACACACACACACACACACACACACACACACACACACACACACACTGGGTCTAGGCCAACAACGATAAAATATAGATTTTAGTAAGTAATAACTCAGAAATATCAGGAGGGAGGTGTTAGCTACGTGGATGTTTGTGACCCAAGCACTGAGGTGTTTAAGGTATATTAAAATAGAAGGCTACATGTACATGTCATTCATTCAAGAACTCAGAACACTGGGGCTGGTAGTGAGGAATGCACTGCTGCTAGGGCAAATTGAGTCGAAGTTAATCACCTACTGCAACAATATAGAAACCCAGAAGACTTCAAATACCCAAAGTAATTTTCCTGCATGTGAAGAACATGTCTAGAGGCATCATAATACATGCTACAAAGATATGCTACAGAGTCATAGTAACAAAAATAGACAGTGTTGTCATTACAAACAGACACAAGGATTAGTGATATAAAAAGGAGAGCAAAAAAAGTAAATCCATAAATCTAGGGGCATCTGATCCTTAACAAAGTTTCCAAAAGTACTTTTGAGGAAATAAGCCTTTCTAGAAAATGGTACTGAGAAAACTGGATATCCACATGTAGAAGATTTAAATGATACTTCTATCTATGACCCAGTACAAAAATCAACTGAAAATGAATCAAAAGCATTGATGTAAAAGGTGAAAGTCTTAAACAACTACAGAAAATATTTTGGAAATATTTAAGATACAAGCATAGTAATAACTTCCTGAATAGGACTCCAATAGCTATAAAATAATAAAAAAGAATTAATGTCATTACATAAAGTAAAATTCTCTATACATCAAATGGAACAATTTCTAGAGTAAAGTGGTAGCCTACAGAATAAGAGAAAGATTAATATCTAGGATATATAAAGAACTCAAAGATAGAATATGAAAGTAAATAACACATTCCAAACAATTAAGTAATCTCAAGGATGTAGAACATAAGGAATCCTTATGCAGTGTTAATACCTATATAAATTAATACAATTACTACTGAAAACAGCAAAATTTTGATCACTTAATCTTGTTATATACACTTGAGTATATACCTAAAACTGAAAATCAGCAGATAGTAGAGATATTTGCATAACCATATTTGTTGTATAGATGCTGGCAATAGGAAAGGCAATGGACAAGTAGTAAATGGACAGAGCAAGAAAGATGGCTTGGTGGTTAAGAGCAGTGCTTCCCTTCCCTGGACTCACATGGCAGCTCACAGACATCTGGAACTTCAGTGCCTGGGGATCTGATCACCAATATTTTTTCTATTAAACCCTTTTAAAAAAAGAATTGATGATATGAGGAAAAATATAGTTTATATGCGTAATGGAACAGAATTATCTCATAAAGAAGACTAAAATAATTTCATTTGCAGGAAAATGAAGACCATAAAAGGGTGATAGGGGATGTGTTAAGGTGATCTAGATAGAGCTGAAATGGGGAGTAGAGTTGGATATGAATATATGAAAATCTCAAAGAATGAATAAAGTTACATTTTAAATCTGTAATGGGAAATAAAGAAGACAAAAAGGTAAGTAATTGAATGGTTCCTGACATGTAAAGGAACAACCAAAACACGATGACCTGAGAGTAGAACAGTCGGGTCAATGTTAAGAAATAAGGGGTATGAGGAGGATATAGGAGTGTAGAAGAGAGTATAAACATAATCAAAACTTAACACCGTCATAGACTGGATAGCATTTGAAATGTAAATAAAGAAAATATCTAATAAAAATTTAAAAATGTCACAGTGAAATACACTAATATTCATTGATAGTTATATATTTTTAAGGAATCTATTATAACACACCCCATTAAAACAATGAAAGGCAAAAACACCATTATTTCAGTGAGTGCTTAAAATATTTAATAAAATTCAAGATCATTTTTATGATAAACACTCTAACTATACAAGGAATAGGACAATACCACAACATGATAAAACATACATATGAAAAACCAATAGTTAACACCAGATTCAGTGATCAAAGACTGAATGTTCTTTCTTCCAGATAAGGGCAAATTCAAGTATTTCCCTCCTTTTACCATTTCTTTTTAACATAACAGTAGACGTCTTAAGGAGAGCAATTAGGCAATGGGGGGTGGCATTACAATTATAAAGAAAGACTTAAATATCTTCATTTGAAAATTGTGTGCTTTATTTAGAATTAAAATGTCCTTTAAAATCTGTTCAAACTAGCAAATTATCTAAGGCATGGAATTTATCTACTCCACTCCCACTAACACAGCATGGTCTTTAGATATCTAGCACACACAGCTAGCCTGGGCAGGAGAACTGTTTCCCTTAACTCCATTCCATCAGGGCCCCCCAATCAGTATAATCCACCTCCCCAACACACTGCATTGATTCTTTCTCTTTCTGCCTACACAAAGCCAATAAGAGGCCCACTCCCCCAAGCTTATTCCTTTGAGACTACCCCAAGTTACCCAGCTCACTACTCTGCCTTAGGACTCTCTTTAGACACCACAACAATATTGTAAAAGATCATCTTCCTTTGGAATTCACATAAATAATTCAGCCCATCTTTCCACCTCAGAACTATGGACTAGTGGGTTAACAACTCATATCAAAAGACATTACCACAAACTTAACTCCAAAATGCCCAGATCTTATTGCCAAAGTACAAGCAATAAGAAAAACAAAGACAATGTATCTCTCTGAAGGTTCGCCAGTTTCACTAAATTAGGACCAAGAGAATAACTAAGATTAAATTCAAGGCAGAGAATTCAAAACAGAATGTATAAACATGGTCTAAGAGTTCATAGAATTCAATGAGGGTGCAAATAAACATCTCAGCAAAATTAAAGAGGACAGAAATAAACTCCTGATTGAAGTGCAACAAGACACAAACAAACAAGTGAATGAAATAATGAAGACAATTTCGTATATAAAACTTTAACTTTCTGAGAAGTGGTGGCACACTCTTTTAATCCAATATTTGGGTAGCAGTGGTAGGTGATCTCTGAATTCGAGGCTAGCCTGGTCTACAAAATGAGTTCTAGGACAGCCAAGACTACACAGAGAAACCCTGTTTTTACAAGAGAGAGAGAGAGAGAGAGAGAGAGAGAGAGAGAGAGAGAGAGAGAGAGAGAATAACTCAATAAAGATAGAAATACCAAAGAAATTTTAAATAAAGCTTGATATTAAAACACCTCAATTGAAAGCCTCACCAACAGAATGAATCATGTAGAAGAAAGAATATTGGATCTTAAAGACAAAATAAAGAAATTGTATCATTCGGTCAAAAGTGACAAATTTTAAATATACAGAATATATAGGAACTCTATGGTGTAAGACTGACAAATCTTAGCTACTGGGGACCTAGTGAACAAGACAGAACTGGGGATTGATGCAAAAGCAAGAGGAATTTACTGTTTCAGCATGCTGGGATCCTCTTGCACCCAAAGGAGAGGCAGTGACCTCAGGCAGCCCAATCAGCCAGTTTTTATACAGTTTTCAGGGGTAGGATAGAGCAATAGCCACTAGACACTATGTGATTGGTGGAAGAGTGTGCCCTTTAAAATGATTGGTCCTTAGGGAATGAGGTAGCAAGGAGTTTCCTTATCTGTGGGTGGCTAATGTTAAGTCCTCCCTGAGGAATGTGTCTACATGCTCTAGGCTTCCCTCATCTGCAGGTGGTTGATGGTCAGTCCCCTCTGTGGTCTGAGGAATGTAATTAGCCTCTCCCTTCCTGAGGGGAGGGGTGCCTAAATGCTCTATGACCTTTCTCTTCCGTGGGTGGGGGTGGGGGTGGGGGAGGGGTCTGGTGGAATTTTCCAAAGTTCCTGAGCTGACCTCTTCAATGCCACCAAGAAAAATTATCAAATCTATACATTTTGAGCATAGGAGAAGTCCATGTTGAAGGCATATAACATATCTTTAATAAAACCATAGAAGGAAATTTCTAAAATATAAGGAGAGAGATAGCTATCCAGGTATAAGAAACATACAGAAACAAATCAACAGGAACAGAAAGGAAATTTCTCACACCATATTATAGTTAAAAAAATAATTCAAAGTGTAAAAATAGTTACCAGAAGATGATGAAGATGCTAGTCACATATAAAGACAGGCCCATTATAATAACTGCTATTTTTATATTCTTTTTTAACATATTTTTATTGATTATTTGGGAAGTTCACATAATGCATCCTGATCACCCTTACTTCTCAGTCCTCCCAGGTTCATCTCCACTCTTGTGACCTCCCCTCCCCCATTTTTTTTTTTGCAAAGCATGTGCAATTTGCATTGTCCATGTAGTCACTGGAACATGGTCAAACTTCCAGTAGCTAGCCCCTTAATGAAAAATGAGCTCTTTCCCACCCTTACCCATCCCCACCAGTAACCCCCTATTGTGGAGGACTACACTTAGATCCTTATCACAATTTTTAAGAGTTCTCTTTGATGACTTCCTGTCTAAGTTGCTATGATTGGGGGAAGGGAGTATTGTCACAGAAACTTTCTATATCTTTCTTTCTCAACTGTGTGTCTGCAATCATCAATACCACAGCAGAAGAAGCTTCCTTGTTCTTTACAATAAGCAGGAGTGATGAATGTGGATGTCTACATGGTTTCTAGTAACAGCACTGACCATGAACATCCAGCTAGCCTTTAGTGTCAGAGTGTGCCACAGACCTCAGCATGGTCTCTGGTCTCATTAACATGGATTCATGATGAAGCACAGACAACAGAAAACACCATGGTCTTCAGTGGTAATGCAGGCCATGCATATCAACACAGCTCCCAGCCATAGCAGGACCATGGACGCAGATGTGGCTCCTGACAGCAGCATAGACCATGGACATCAGCATGGACTCAGATGGTGGCACAGGCTACTTATATCTTCATGGCCCACAGGCATCAATATGGCCTCATGTGGAGGCACAGACCACAGCTGTCTGCATGGCCGTTGGTTTAGCATGGGTATTGTTGTGGCAGCAAAGTTCATAAGCATCAACGTGGCCTCTGGCAGCAGCTCAGTTCTAAGATATCATTGTGGTTCAGTCTCTTTCCACAGCTTAAGCACTTCTCCATTCCTTCATCCTTCCAACCCCTCAATTGCAAATTCATTCATCTCAGTGGCATTGGAAACTTTCATAAGTCATTCAGTTTATAGTTTATATAAATAATATATAATACATACAAACATACATACATACATACATACATACATACATACTGTGGTGTGGTATATATTCAACTATTCTTTCCCATAAGCAATTGGTCTGGCTCAAGACCTCTGCTCTCTGAAGCACCACAAATACTGGACCATAGCCAAGACTTTTTCCATGACAGCCATGCTTCAGGTTTTCATTTTTGATGTGCTCCCGGATCCTGTTCTGTGACACCTACCTGCTCCTCTGAGCAGTCCAGTAGCCAGCTCATAGACAGAGTAGGTATTGGAGTTGACCAATTCAAAGTGTTGGATCTGGGCCCAGATGGTCAAGCTGGTCCAGTTGCCCCTGACAACACTCTCTTCCAGGTGTTCCAGCTAACCTTTTTAAATAAAATATTTGAAAGTTGAAGGGCTTAGAGTGACATGCTTCAAGCTCTGAATGAATGCATTTAACAACCAAGACTACTTTACATGGCAAAACTATCTATTATAGTAGAAAGAGAACAAAAATAGTTTCCATGATAAAAGCAGACTAAAGTAACTTTTATAATTTAAATTTGAAAATTTCAAATATCTAAATGTTCATTATCCATTCATTGATGAACAACTAGGATAATTTCAACCTTTTACTATTGTGAATAAAGCAGCAATGAATATGGAGATATAAATATCTCCATGGTAGGAGTTAGAATTTCTAGGTATATGCTCAGGAGTAAGATAGCTGAGGCATATTGTAGCTCCATTTTTCATTTTTTTTTTGAGAAATTTTCAAATTGATAGCCACAAATTCCATACAAACTTACAACCCCACCAATATTACTAATTACTAATTACAGTTACTAATAAAGGTTCCTTTCTATATCATGTCCAACATTTGTTGTCAAATTTTTTTGATGATAGCCATCTAACTGGGATGAGGTAGTATTTCAAACCATTGACCACATCTTTAATATTAGGTCATGTGGCATCTACAAATTCATTCATTTCTTTTAGCTTTTCCAACATAGTCAAATATACATTTTCATAGTATGTCACTTTTTTTTTTCAGATTTCATTGGGATTTGTTGTAATATCTCCATTTCATATCTAACATTATCCATATTGGTTTTCTCTATATTTACTTTGATTGCTTTGTCTAAGGGCTTGTAAATCTGCCAAGAACCAGCCTTAGCTTGAAGAGAGGTTCTGAGAGAAGGGGTGTTTGGGAGCCCTGAAAACAAATGACTTGAAGTCAAATTGTGGATCCAAGCTGGTGGCCTTTGGAGACAAATTTCCAGCCTGCTTTCTCTCTGTTCTGTATTCTTTCTCTCTGATCTGCTTTCTCTGAAGATCTCTAGACAGCTCTTTATGTTCTGTTCAAGACAGTTTTCCAAGGAGTTCTTTCTTGTTATTCTCAGAATTCTCTGGATAGCTCATCTCTATGTTCTGGCAGTTCTCCAAGTAGTTCTATCTTCCTCTTCTAAACCTTTTCTGGATCACTCATCTCCTGCAGATCATAAGCCCTGTCTTTTATTTTGCAAATCTATCCAGTCATTTACTCCAGTTTCCTTTTGATTATCCTAAGAATCGGCATCCCATGAACCCAGCCCCTTAATTCTTAGAAGACAACAAGCACACATTTTCTTTTAACATTGCGAAAGCATTCAGAGATCTGTCTGCCTCTGTTAAACACAGATGCCAAACTAGCTGGGTGGGATACCATCCTGAAATTACCACTTCTACCACACCTAGGCCTGTGGGCCTGAACTCCTAGGCTGATCTTGAGCTCAGGAATCTGCCTGCCTTTGTATCTTTCTGCCAAGCTTGCTCATAGTATAGCTACCTCTGTTTCTTTAGATTCATGAAGCTCCTGATAATTCATAGTTCATCCTTTTTTTTTGCATATTTGAGAAATTATATATTTCTGAACTCATGCTTTCAGAGTTTTTTTTTTCTATAGCCTTAGGTGTTATCCCTATGCTCCCAGCACTCACCATTTTGCTGACACATTAGCCATACCTTCACCTCCTGGACTCAGGCTGTCTGATTATTATGGAGTGATTAACATTAACAGGGTAGACATTCTTTAAAGGAGGAATGTAAAATATGTACATTATTACACAAAGAAACCGTATGCACTTGGCAGCCATTTGTGGAGGTCCAAGTCTGTTGGCCCTGTCCCAGAGGCAGAAATCATCAAGGCCATGCTGGACTCAGCATAAATCTTTTCAAAGAACCAACACTTCATTTCAACAATCTCTTTATTTCCTTTCCATTTTTATTTCAATAACTTTAGTCATGATTTTAATTATTTTTTCCATCTACTAATTTAGGGATTGGGTTGTTTTTGTTTTTCCAAGGCTTTATGATAAATTATTAAGTTGTTTAGTTGACATTACTCATTCTGTATTGTAGGCACTTAGAGATATAAACTTCATTTCTTTTATACAACCTTCATTGCATTCTATATGTTTTGGTATGTAATGTCATTTTCATCCAATTCTAAATTTTCATTTTCCTTTTAAATTTTCCTCCCCTGTTTTCATTTAGTGGTATGTTGTTTAATATTTATGGATTTTTGTGAATTTTCTATAATTTTTTTACTATTTATTTCTAGCTTCATTTAATTTTAGTTAAATCAAATGTAAGAAATTAATTTAATTTTATTTTAAGTGTTGAGATTTGTTTTATGTCTTAATGTGTAATTTATTTAGAATTTCTTGGACTTTTGAGATGTATAGACATTCTTTAGTGTTGTGGTAGAACATTCTGGAGATTTCTGCTAAATCCACTTAATCTATGATGTTATTTACACAAGGTTTCCCTATTTTAGTCTATTTTATTGGGAGGAGTGATCTGTAGAAGTCACTACTGCTGTTGGGTTCAGTCTACAATATTTAATGTATACTAGTATTTGTTTTGTGGAACTGGGAGAAACTGAGTTTGGTACATATACGTTTAGAATTGTAATGTTCTTCTCATAGAATGTTTCCTTTAGAAGTTTGAAGGAGTCTTTTTTACATCCTTAACTACCTTTCAGTTTGTGTTCTATTTTGAAAGATATTATAATAATAACAACCTCTTGTTTCTTGGCCCCCTTTCCCCCTTTGCCAATATTTTTACCTTGAGGTGAGGTCAATTTTTAGAGGCTGGGTGAATTTCTCAGAGGCAAAAATGTGATTCTGATTTCTGTTCCAATATTCAGAATTATTGTAAGGTAGAGTCTTTTTCCTGTAACTTGATAATTTTACAATGTCTATTGTTTTCTTTTTGTCTATTGTTTTCTTATTCTTTATTTACTTAGAAACTGTCTTAGCAACATTGGTGTCTTTTCCCCTGTAAGTGCCTGTTTGTTTTTATCCTCTTCAGTTTGGAGAATTCCTTCCAGTATCATCTACACAGTGATTTAGTGGGCTTAGTGGTCACAAACCCTTTTGCCTGCTTATATTTTGGAAAGTTTTTTTTCATTCCTCAACCCTGACAGATTGTTGAATATATTAGTCTGGGTCGACAGCTGTAGTCTTTCAGAACTTGAAATACTTAATTTGAAGTCCTTCTTGATTTTAAAGTTTCTGATGAGCAGTTGTCTATTATTCTGCTGGCCTGATTTCATATATAATTTGATGTTTCTCTCTAGCAGTTTTGCACACTTTTGTTTTGCATATTTAGTATTTTAACTATGATATGATAAAATATGACATGATATGACATGACATGACATGACATGACATGACATGACATGACATGACATGACATGAAGAAATGTGAAGTGGAAACTTAAGGGTTCTTTGGAAAGTCAGTTGTGTTGGATAGTGTTTTGCTGGGGCAAACAAGTGAAGGAGTGTTTTCCTAAAGTGGACACAGGTGAAAGGCTAAGGCAGAATAATGAAGTAGACACAGGAGAAAGGATGCTATACTAAAACAAGCACGTAGAAGGACATGTGATGTGGGTTTGTTTGCCTTACATTGTGTGGTTGAGCTCCATTTGTCAGGACTCCATAGAGAGAAAAGGCAACAAAAAAATCTGGTGGTGTGCTTCAGCTTCTTGACACTTTCTCAGATTTTGGCTTCGGCAGAGGGATGTCAGCTGAGAGAGATGCATGTGCTGAAGCAAGACAAGTGATGAGGCAAAACACATGGAGGACACATGAGGTTTGGAGAGGGTATGAATAGGACTCAATGGACAGTGATGGAGGGTGAGCTAGGCTTACTTAGAGAGCTAGCTGTGCAAAACTTGTTGATCTTGCATCTTCACTTTCTTTGCTGAGAGAAGCACAGCCAAGAACTTTTCTGTCCCTCTTGCTGGCTTGTGCTGAGGCTGAGGCCTGGCTGTCTCTGCTAGGTAGTCCCTTGACTGCTGATTCCTGTTTGCTATCCTTACTCTGTAAAACTGGACTACTGATATATCTGTGAAGTGTTTGTGAGTAGATCAAGCTTCCACTCCAAAGCTGTGAACAGAACTGCTGATTTCCAGACAACACAGATGGGAGTTGCTCCAAAGAACCATTTCTAAACAGATCCACTTCCTGCATGTCCTTTCTTTCCTAACACCTCTAGTGGGTGGTAGGTTAGAAGAGACATTAAAAAATGTAAGAACTATCATTAAAAGTAGGTTTTGAAAAATAAAAGTTACAGTAACTCTTTACTTCTTTCTGTCCATTTGATGTACTATAAGACTCCAATACATGGATGTGCATCTCTTTCTCTATATTTGAGTTTTTTTCTGCTATGATCGCATTGAAAATATTTTCTATACATTTGGTATGGAGTTCTTCCTTACTCATAATTTACATATTTTGCCTTTTCATAATATGTCCTATTCATCTTGTTTTAGATTTATTAATGGTCTTAATTAAATGTTGTAATTCATCTGCCTTGTCCTCAGCTCCTGATATTCTGCCTTCTCTGTGTTCCATTCTATTGGTATTGGTTTCCATGATAAATTTTATGTGATTTATTGAATGTTTCATCTCCAGCCTTCAAACTAGTCTTTATTTAGTCTTCCTGATTTGGTTTTCATATACTATATCAACTTCCCTATTTTATTCATATATTTATGTGGTTCTTCATTCATTTCTTGGAATATATTTATGATTATTTTTGAAAAATTTTTGTTTGGAATTTCACCTAGATCTTTTTCATTGGGGGCTATTATTTTTGATAGATAATTTTGTGAAAGGACAGGTATCTTAGTATTTCCTTTTACATGAATTTTGTCTTGGGAAAATCAAGAATTCAATCATTTGGTTTTTTTTTTTTAAGCTGCCTTTTATTCTGCAGAAATGCTTGAAATGTTCCAAAAAGAATAGGCCATACAATGGCAGAGGTGTCATTTTCTTCTGCTATTTGAGGTCACAAGCTCTGAGAATAGATTTCCAAATGATTGTCATGTTCCTCATGTTCTCTTTTGTGTACCTATTCAGATCCTATAAGGGTTCTTCACAGCTCTGAGTCTCTGTGTGTTCTGAGGGCTATTCTGGGTCTGAACTGAGGTTGTCTGCAGTTCTTGCTCCGGCTCTGGATCTAAAAGCCGTTCTGGTTCTGGCTCTGGCTCCTACTCTTGATTTAGTTTTCCCAGTGATTCTAACTCAGGTCTTGTTTTTTGCTTGCTCTTGGTGTCTAGAAGTGCTTATACATGTGATATCTTATATTTTATAATAAGCTTTTTATCATTTTTACATTAAGTAAATGTTTAGTTCAGTATTTCAAGTTCCACTGGCTTAGCTTGCCTGGCTTGGCTAGGTGGCATACAGAAGATTGTCATACAAATTGTGGTGGAAAGATGAGGGTAGGCTATAGGCTGAGGTAACAGATCTAGGCTCACACAAGGCTGGAGCTTTGTCCACTTTGCAAATGCTACTTCTTTAAGCTAAAAAAAAATTAAAAATTAAATTAATTTGTAACATTAAAAGAAATAAAAATGGGCTGTGAGATGATTTAGTGTTTAAGTGTATATATAATGCTCTTGCAGAGAACCCACATTATATCCCAGCACTCATTCCAGCTCACAGTTTCCTGCAGCTCCTAATCCCAAGGAATTGACCACCTCTGATTTCCAAGGGCACCTGTATGTACATGCACATACTCAACTACCCAACATGCACACACATTTAAGAAAATTTGTAAAAAAGAAACAAAAAGAATACAAAAGCAAAAAATTATATGATCAAAGTAAATATATGTCTAATTTCACATACTCATAAACTGGAGTATATGTGTATAAATGCATACATTATAATGCATGCAGATAGTATATGTTTAATATAAATAAAAGATACAAAACTATTTAAAATAACTGTAACTATAACCCTAAGAAAACTGATTGTCTTTAGGTGGCCAAATTTAAGTTGCTATCTGCTTTAAATGAGCTCTCTAAAATGTTCTACTTAACCTTTCTGGAAAGCATATAGGGAAGACTGAAAGAAAACAAGACAATAATGCATTCATAAAAGATTAAGAGAGAAGAATCAAGACTATTAACTTTTAATTTTAACTATTAATTTCCATTTTTTTGTTCTTTACTTATTCACTATACATCCTGCTCATTGCCTCCTCCAGATCACCCCCCAAAAAACTAACAAATTTCAAATAAAGACATAAAAGAGGAAGAAGTGAGATAGTGACTAAATAGTGAGAAATCAACAAATAAAATAACAAGAGAACCATCTTGACTATCAGTAAATATTTTATATATAAATGCTGTCATTTTAAAATCAGAAGACACAGTGACTAAATGGATTTCAAATAAAATATAGCTATATTCTACTTATAGGAGATGCACCTCAGTTTTAAGAACTCATAAATCCAGTAATGGTGAGAGAAAACGCTGTATCATAAAATGGTTATTAAAAGAAAGAGTAAGGTAGATATACTTAGACAAAACAGACTGTGAGTAAACATTGCTACAGAATAAAGTTAAAATAATAAATTAAACAAGGATAATGAGTGTGTTAAAAGGATGTTGTAATTGGAAAGATACACACAATATCAGAACAGGTAAACAGAAAATGACTACTGTATATCAGGGAGGAAAGATAGGTAGCACTACAATGAGGGTATGGAACATCAAATTTCTCTGTTCATAATGAATAGCTCATTCAAATTGACAGAAAATCAAATAAGGAAACTCTGGAACTGGCTTACACATTAGACAAAATACTCTGAATAGTACACAAACAAATTCCCTGAGTTAACCACAGAGTACACATTTTATTAAGTTATTTGCACATTCTCAGGGAAAAAGTATGTTATATCATAAATCTTAATATATTCATCTTTTCAACTACAATACTATGAAATTACAATTAAATAATAGGAGAAATTAAAAAGATCTATACACATAGAAATTAAAATGATATTTTTAAGCAACAAGCAATATAGTATTCTAGAAACTTAAAACTTACAACATGAAACTTAAAAATAGCAAGAGGGAAAACCATAGTAGCATCAAAAAAATGAGAATCTAAAAGATGGAACTATACTTATGGCCATGTGAACTGTGCTGATTGGAAATAGGGTGTTATATGCATATTTTTTAAAGGACATTAATTTTGGAAGAGGAGATGGTGGTAGGGAACTTTAAGGGTGTTAGAGGGGTTGGGAGTGAATATGATCATAATATATTGTAATTCTAAAATATATGAAATTCTAAAAATAATAAATAAAATATAAAATAAAAACAGATAAAGTAATCTGACATTGCCATCTGAGGGCCTGCACTTTTCATTGTCTCATGTGTTGCCATCCTGCCATCTAAGGATCTTCATTGAGAATCTGCTCACTCCAGAGAACAATCCTTTCATCTCTTTTTTTCTAACCTGCCATTTGAGGATCTATATGTAACACTTGTCCAATGATAAGCTCTTATTTTCTTTTCCAGAAACATTGACACCTATAACCACCAGCAGAGGTAGATAGATAGATAGAACTGAACTTCCTTGGCTTTCCTGCAGTCCTCCCTAGATAATCTAGGACCAGTGCTGAGCTCATTCCATTCATAAGACTCTCAATTCCAGCAGCCTATATCCACCATCTCAGGGCCTGAATGGAGCACCTCTTGACTCCATAGAGTAGATCTTTCATATCTCCCACTAATTGGTACCTAAGTCCTACTATTCCAGCATTCAGGCAGAGTGAATTCTTGTTCTACAGTCAGAGAGTTCACTTGCCCAATCATGTAGTGACCTAATTCAGCTGCTTCAAGATCTGCAAAAAGTCCTTGTATGATCTCCAAATCAAATATCCTACAACATACAAAATGTATCTCATCCACTAACACCACTATTTCTTGAGCAGATTAGCATACCTCCTAGTACACAGCTTACAGCTATTTATCTTACAAGTGGTATTTTTCTCCCAAACTCTGTTGCTAAAGATTGTCAAAAGCAATTTGATTTAGGCTGGTGAGGCCATCACTATACCTTTACTACCTTACCTTAAGGGTAAATTACGTCTCTATCTCTTTGCCATAAATTAGGTTGCAGGGACATTGATCAACATTCTCCATATACAGTATCTAATCTTTGTTGTCAAGTTGACAGTATCTGGGAACAATTAAGAGATAAGGCACTGAACAAATATGTAAGGAATTTTCTTGAACAGGTTATTTGAAGTGGAAATACCCACCCTAAATGTGGTTGATACCTTCCAAGGGCAGCCAGATGAAAGACTGTTCAACAGAATAAGGGTTTCATGTTTTTGCCTGCTTATCTTCATATCACCTTCCAAACATACTGCCAAGTTCGTCTTTCCTGTTTACAGTCTGATGTCAAGTTTATTTGCCCTGTTGTCACAATTGCCACTGTCACTGAATTGCTCTCCTGTCACATCAGAACCCAGTTTCTTTTATCTTCCAGCATGGAATGAAGTTAGGTGGTTCTTCAGGAACCTTCCAGACCTTTAGTGATAGACTGAGACTGTTGAGGCATTCCCTCATGTGAACTAAGCTGCTACCATCTTTTCACATTTTATAGTGAGAATATGACCATTGTTATACAGTGAAGATCATAACATATAGGCCAAAACAAATGGTCATATTCTAATATGTATATGTTCTATTAGTTCTATTTTTCCTATAGAGAACTCTGAGAGTACACTTCTACAAAACATTCTATACCTCTATTATACTGATAATATTATGCTAATTAGAGGAGGCGAGTAAGATACTCTAGACGTGTTGGTAAAAATGTATGCACATCAGATAAAGAGAAACAACCCCAACTAAAAATGAAAGGGCCTTCTACCTCAGTGAAATTTCTAGGAGTACAGTGGTGTCGATTTTGTAAAGATATTCCTCCAAGGTGAAGGGTAAATTGTTGGAGCTGGCCCTCCTTACCACCAAGAAAGAAGAAAAATGCTGAGTGAGATATTTGGATTTGGGAGACATCATACTACTCACATATATATGCTACTCCAGCCCATATCACCAGTGACCTGTAAAGCTACTCATTTTGAGTAAGGCCCCAAACAGGTCCATTCTGCTGGAAATGCAGGTCTGCCACTGGCCATATGATCCAGGAGACACACTCATACTTGAAGATGCAGTTTGGAGCCTTTGGCAGGACCCAATAGGTAAATCACACATCTACAAAATCAGTACATGAACAAACACAAGTGGTATTGTATATGATTGGACCTAAGTAGGTCCTGTAGACACATGAAAGTTACTCAGAAATGTTGACCAACTCCTCATGATTTCTAATATTACAATGGTTCTGTCTCTAAGAATACACCTATAACTTCATGGGATGTGTTGTGTGGGTGTTTGACTGAGGAACCAAATGGCTTGATTTACAGATTATTCTATATGTTATGTGGGCACCACCCAGAAGTGGGCAGCTGCAGCATTATAGCCTATTTCTATGGCAATTCTGAAGGACATCAGAGAAATGAATTCTTTGCCATAGCTCAAACTTGGAGCAATACACATACTTGTGAATCTCACTTGGAAAGTAAGGTCAGATGTGGGATTATATACCAATTCATGGATTGTAGCCAATTGTTTAGCTTGATAGTCAGGTACTTGGTAGGAGCACAATTGGAAACTTGCTAAGAAAGGCATTTCTTAGTGGGAGATTATCTGGGCAAAGTATGTAAGTACACTTGTATTTCTTGTAAATGTTCATGAAAGCAATGTGACTTCAGCAGAGGAACACTTCAATCATCAAATAGATAGGATGACTACTATAGACAGTAGTCAAACTCTTTTCCTGGCCATCCTTATTAGTGCCCAATGGGTTCAAAAACACTGTGGTCATACTGGCATAGGTTTAACAGTATAGACTTCTACCAATCACTTAGATTGACTTGATTTATATGCTTCTGAGTGGCAAATCTATCGGCAGCAAAAACCAACACCGAGTGCCACACCCCAGAATAACCAGCCAGAAACATGGTGGTGAGTTAACTTAACTACATTGGACCACTTCCATGTTGTTATGAGCAATACTTTGTCCTTACTGGGTCTGGATTTTCCTTTTGTCTTTGTTTCTTTTCTATTGCTGTGGTAAAATACCCTTACAAAAGAAACCAGAGAGAAAGGGTTTTTTGACTCACAATTCCAGGTTACATTCTATCACAGCAGGGAAGGCACAGAAGCAGGAGCTTAAAAAAAATCACATTGCATCATTATCAGGACATATAATCAGGAACAAAAAGTAGAGTGAATTATTTCATGCATACTTGTGCTCAGCTTACTTTGTTTTATATAGTCCAGCATCCCTGGCTTAGACAGTGGTACCAGTTATAATTAAGACATGAAGATGTGTCTTCCCACTTTAGTTAGCTCAATCAAGACAATTCCTTAACCTTGACATTCTCAGAGACTAATCTTTATCTAAACAACCACTCATAGGTATTTCCAGTGGCCTCTTTTCTATATATCAAATTGACAATTGATGCTATCATCTTACTTTTCCTGTCACAATGCTTCTGCCAAAGCTGCTATCTATGGGCTTACAGAATGCCATAGCCAGTGTCATACTATTACACACAGCGCTGTTTTTCACAGTCAAAGAAGTGCAGGAGTGGCCTCATGCTTATGGAAGTTACTGTTATTAACATGTTCCTAACCATCTTCAAACAGCTGGCTTGATAGGCCTGTACAATGGCCTTTTAACAACAGAGTTACCATGCCAACTAATTAGCACTATCATACATCCTTAGCTTATAATAATCTATTCTGAAACATTTTTAAATGGTTAATTCCTATGATAATTGTGATTTTGAATGACTGACTCTTATGACTATTATGAAAATTATTTACCATCATTTTCTTCTTTGCTACTGACTTCTTCCTTTTCAATTTGTTGTCTCATTGCTCTAGCTAAAACTTCAAACTTGTCTTGTTCATGATTTTACTGGAAATAGGTTGTTTCCCTCCATTTAATTTGATGCTGGCTATTGGCTTGCTGTATATTACATTTATTGTGTCTAGGTATCCCTTGTATCTCTGATCTCTTCAAGACTTTTCTCCTGAAGTGGCTTTGGAGATTTGTCAAAGGCTTTTTCAGCATCTAATGAGATGATCACGTGTTCTTTTTTTTTTTTCTTTCAGTTCTTGATTGTATGGTGGATTACAACAGTGGATTTTTGTTTGGTAAACTGCTCCTGAATTCTTGGAATGACACCTACTTGATCATGTTGGATGAAGTTTTGGATGTTTACTTGGATTCAGTTTGTAAATATTTTGTTGAGTATTTTTGCATCCATGTTCATGAGGTAAAATGGTTTGAAATTCTTTCTCTTTGTTGAGTCTTGTGTGGTTTAAGTATCGGGATGAATGTGGCATCATTGAATGAGTTTGGTAATATTCCTTCATTTTCTGTTTTGTAGAATAGTTTGAGAAGTATTATTATTAGTTCTTCTTTGAAAGTCTAGAAGAATTCTGCACTAAACCCATGTGACCCTGGGCTTTTTTGTTTGGGAGACTTTTAATGATTACTTTTGTTTCCTTGGGGGTTATAGTTCTATTTATATTGTTTACCTGGTCTTGCTTTAAATTTGGTAAGTGCTATCTATCAAGAAAATTGTCTTTTTAAAAAATTTCTCCAATTTTGTGGCATACGGTTTGTGAAGAAAGAGCTAATGGTTCTGTAGATTTTCTCAGTGTTCATTGTTATATCTCCCATTTTATTTATTTTGTTAATTTGGGTTCTCTCTGTCTTTTAGTTATTTTGGTTTAGAGTTTGTTTATCTTGTTGATTTTCTCAAAGAACCAGTTCTATATTTTGTTGATTTTTTTTTCTATTCTCTTTTTTTCTGATTTATTAACTTCAGCCGAGAGTTTGACTATTTCCTGCTGCCTACTATTCTAAGGTTTGCTTACTTCATTATTTTCTTCTACGGCTTTCAGGTGTACTTTTATTTATTTATTTTATTATATATTTTCTTCATTTACATTTCAAATGCTATCCCAAGAGTCCCCTATACCCTCCCCCGCCCTGATCCCGAACCCACATACTCCTGCTTCCTGGCTCTGGCATTTGTACGACATTAAATACTTAGGGAGAAAGTGAGCAGTCTAGTCCCTGATTTTAGTGGGATTGCTTCAAGTTTCTCCCCATTTAGTTTGATGTTGGCTACTAGTTTGCTGTATATTGCTTTTATTATGTTTAGGTATGGGCCTTGAATTTCTGATCTTTCCAAGATTGAATGATGGGTGTTGGATTGTGCCAAATGCTTTCTCATCATCTTACGAGATGATCTTGTGGTTTTTGCCTTTGAGTTTGTTTATATAGTGTTTTACTTTGATGGATTTCCATATATTAAACCACCCTTGCATCCCTGGAATGAAGCCTACTTGGTTATGATGGATGATCGTTTTGATGTGTTCTTGGATTTGGTTTGCGAGAATTTTATTGAGTACTTTTGAATCGATATTCATAAGGGAAATTGGTCTGAAGTTCTCTTTCTTTGTTGGATCTTTGTGTGGTTTAGGTATCAGAGTAATTGTGGCTTCATAGAATGAATTGGGTAGAGTACCTTCTGTTTCTATTTTGTGGAATACTTTGAGGAGGATTGGAATTAGGTCTTCTTTGAAGGTCTGCTAGAATTGTGCACTAAACGATCTGTCCTGGGCTTTTTTCTTTTTCTTTTTCTTTTTCTTTTTCTTTTTCTTTTTCTTTTTCTTTTTCTTTTCTTTTTTTTTTTTTTGTTGGGAGACTATCAATGACTACTTCTATTTCTTTAGGGGATATTGGGTTGTTTAGATCACTAATCTGATATTGATTTAACTTTGTTACCTGGTATCTGTCTAGAAAATTGTCCATTTCACCCAGGTTTTCCAGTTTTGTTGAGTATAGCCTTTCATAGTAGGATCTGAAAATGTTTCTGAGCTGCTGGTCAGGCAGGGCTCCTGTGTCCTTGCTCCTGCTGTCACAGGCCCGTCATGATTGGTTTGGAACAGATGTTGTATTCCACTCACTAGTGATCCTAAGATCCTGGACATGCTAGGGCACCTATAGCATGAAGAGTCCTCTGGGGACCTTAGGACTGTCTGCAGAGTTTCCACTCAAGGTGGCCCAGAGCTCTTAGGTGTACTTTTAAATTGCTAGTATGAGAGCTCTCCAATTTCTTTATGTAGGCACTTGCACTATGAACTTTCCTCTTAGAACGGCTTTCATTATGTCCCATAAGTGTTTCTCATATGTTGTACATTCATTTTTATTTATTTTAAAAATCTTTCATTTCCTTCCTTCCTTCCTTCCTTCCTTCCTTCCTTTCTTTCTTTCTTTCTTTCTTTCTTTCTTTCTTTCTTTCTTTCTTTCTTTCTTTCTTTCTTTCCT
>NC_034613.1:84621354-84634540 GCF_900095145.1 Mus pahari
TTCCTTCCTTCCTTCCTTCCTTCCTTCCTTCCTTCCTTCCTTCCTTTCTTTCTTTCTTTCTTTCTTTCTTTCTTTCTTTCTTTCTTTCCTTCTTTCTTTCCTGACTTGTCATTGAGTAGTATAGAGTTGTTTGGTTTCCATGAGTTTGTAAGCTTTCTGTTATTTCTCTTCTTGTTGAAGTTCAGCTTTAATCCACAGTGATTTGATAAATACAAGGAGTTATTTTGATTTTTTTTTTATAGCTGTCGAGGCTTGGTTTGTAATTGAGTAGATGATAAAATTTTGGAAAATGTTCCATGAGGTGCTGAGAAGGAAGCCTATTCATTTGTGTTTAGATAAAATGTTCTGCAGATGTCTGTTAGGTCCATTTGGTTCATAAGGCCTGTTAGTTCCATTTTTTCTCTAGTTTTTATCTGGATGACCTGTCCATTGGTGTGAGTGGGGTCCTGAAGTCTCCCACTATTAATGTGTGGAATTCAGTGTGTGATTTAAACCTTAGTAATGTTTCTGGTGTGAATATATATTCCCTTGCCTTTAGGGCATAGATTTTCAGAATTGAAATGTCATCTTGGTGGATTTTTGCATTGATGAGTATGAAGTGTCTTTTTCCCATCACTTTTGATTAATTTTAGTTGAAAGTCTATTTTATTAGATATTAGAATGGCTACTAGAGCTGAAATCTTGAGAAATCTTTTTTTTTTTTTGGTGAGTTTGTAGTTATATTGATGATTACTAGTGAACCCAAGGACATTTTATTCCCATAAGAAGATATAAGGATCTTTCTCTTTCTTTTTTTTTTTCAATTTTTTATTAGATATTTTCTTCATTTACATTTCAAATGCTATTCCAAAAATCCGCTATACCCTCTCCCTGCCTTGCTGCCCTACCCACTAACTCCCACTTCTTGGCCCTGGCGTTCCCCTGTACTAGGGTATATAAAGTTTGCAAGACCAAGGGGCCTCTCTTCCTAATGATGGCCAACTAGGTCCTTTCAGCAAAATCTTGCTGGCATGTGCAATAGTGTCTGCGTTTGGTGGCTGATTATGGGATGAATCCCCAGGTGGGGTAGTCTCTGAATGGTCCATCCTTTAGTCTTAGCCCCAAACTTTGTCTCTGTAACTCCTTCCAAGGGTATTTTGTTGCCTATTCTAAGGAGGAATGAAGTATCCACATGTTGGTCTTCCTTCTTCTTGATTTTCTTGTGTTTTGCAAATTGTATCTTGGGTATTCTAAGTTTCTGGGCTAATATCCACTTATCAGTGAGTGCATATCAAGTGAGTTATTTTGTGATTGGGTTACCTCACTCAGGATGATATCCTCCAGATCCATCTATTTGCCCAAGAACTTCATAAATTCATTGGTTTTAATAGCTGAGTAGTACTCCTTTGTGTAAATGTACCACATTTTCTGAATCCATTCCTCTGTATCCAAGATGCTCTGTTGCTTCAGTCACCAACGTTCGCTCCAGTGATCACGAGGTCCTGGGCGTGCTAGGGGTCCTATGGCATGGAGAGTCCTCTGGGGCTCTTGGCGCCCTCTGCTGGGTTCAGGTGGTAGATGGCGGGGCTGGCCCCAACCAGAATGGATTCCAGCCTCTGGTCAGGTGGTGTTCCTTTGTCCCTGTTCCTGCTGGCACAAGACCATCCTCGATTCTTTGGAGCTGATGTTGAGTTCCACTCACCCATGATCCTGAGGTGATCCTGAGGTCCTGCGGTGTGGAGAGTACTCTAGGGCCCTTGGCGGCCTCCAGTAGATTCAGGTGGAGGATGGCAGGGCTGGCCCCGACTGGAACCTGCAAGGGATCCCAGCCTTTGGTCGGGCAGGGTTCCTTTTTCCCTGTTCCTGCTGGCACAAGACCCTCCACAATTCTTTGGAGCTGATGTTGTGTTCCACTCACCCGTGATCCCGAAGTCCCAGGTGTGCTAGGGGTCCTGTGGCATGCAGAGTCCTCTGGGGCTCTTGGAGCCCCCTCGGCTGGGTTCCAGCGGAATACGGCGGGGCTCGAGAATTTTTTTTAAGCCATCTACTCTAAGTTATTGTCTATCATTGTTGCTTATGTGTATTTGGATGGATCCTGTTTTCATATTCATTCTGTTAGTCTGTGTCTTTTTATTAGAGAATTGAGTCCATTGATGTTGAGAGATATTAATGACCAATGATTGTTCATTCCTGTTATTTTGATGGTGGTGGTGGTAGTGCACATGCACCAGTGTGTGTGTGTGTGTGTGTGTGTGTGTGTGTGTGTGTGTGTGTGTGTGCATGCACGCGTTTTGCTTCTCTTGGTTTTGCTAGTTTGGAATTATTTATTTCCTGTAGGTTTTTTTTTGGGGGGGGGTATTGTAGTTAATTTCCTTGTATTGGAATTTTCCTTCTAGTATCTTCTATAGGGCTGGATTTGTGGATAGATATTTTTATTTAGTTTTGTCATGGAATATCTTGTTTTCTCTCTCTGTGGTGATTGAAAGTTTTGCTGGGTATAATAGCCTAGGCTGACATCTGGGGTCTCTTAGAGACTGCAAGACATCTGCATAGGCCCTTATGGCTTTTAGGCTTTCTGTTGAGAAGTCAGGTGTATGCCTTTGTATGTTATTTGGCCATTTTCTCTTTTAGCTTTTAATAATCTTTCTTTGTTCTGTACATGTTTGATTATTATGTGGTAGGAGAATTTTGTTTTCTGGTCTAATCTATTTGGTGTTTTGTAAGCTTCTTTTATGTTTATAGTCATCTTTTTCTTTGGGTTGGGGACATTTTCTTCTATGATTTTGTTGAAAATATTTTCTGGGCTTTGGAGCTGGGAATTTTTTCCTTCCATTCCTATTATTCTTAGGATTGGTCTTTTCATAGTGTCCCAGATTTCCTAGATGTTTTGTGTCAGGAACTGTTTTGATTTCATATTTTCTTTGACAGATGTATTGATTTCTTCTGTAGTACCTTCTATGCCTAAGATTCTCTCTTCTATCTCCTGTATTCTGTTGGTGATGCTTATTATTTGTCTAGTTCCTGTTCACTTCCTTAGGTTTTCCATTCCAATGATTCATTCAGTTTGTGTTATCTTTATTGCTTCTATTTCCATTTTCAATTCTTCAACAGTTTTGTTCATTTACTTTACCTGTTTGATTGTATTCTCCTATATTTCTTTAAGACATTTATTCATTTCCCATTTAAAGTTATCTATCATCTTCATGATTGTATTTAAGGTCATTTTCTTGTGCTGTGACTGTGATAGGATATACAGGTGTTGATATAGAAAACTATCTGGACTTTGTTGGTGCCTTGTTTTCCTGACCCTTGTTTGCTGTGTTTTTATGCTACCATCTGGTTGTTTCTAGTGCCAGTAGACCTCCAGGAATGAAGGCAGATTTATAGCCTGGAAAATGGAGCACAGAGTATGGGTGTAGTTTACAGCTGTTAGACATAGTTTAGGGGGACTTAGCAGCCAGGAGATTGGGGAAGGGTTTGTACTTGGTTGTCTCTGGTGCTGGCAGGCCTTCTGGAATGCAGGCAGAGTTGTGGGCCAGAAAGTTGATTGCAGGCAACGGGGCAGAGTTTCCAGCTTCTGGGTGTGCCCTAAGGGAACCTGATAAGCAAGGGACCTGAGATGGTGTCCTCCCTGGTTGTCCCTGCTGCTGACAGGCCTCCACAACTGCAAGCAGAGCTGTGGACAGAAAAATGGAACTCAGGGGACAGGGCATATCCTACCCTTGCAGGGGGACCTAGCAGACAGATGGTTATTGGGGAGGGGTCTTTTTCCATATTTTCATTTTCTCAAGCCTCTATAAAACTGAAGTCTAGGGCCTTTACTATAAGGATCTTCTTTTAATATTTTCCCCTTTCAGCATCCTTAGAGACCATTGGTGTTGATTTCCTTTGCAAGTTCAGAGGCTCACTTTGCAAAAATGCTTTGCTCTGCTGAGCCATTCTGGCTAGAGAAAGATCTCTCCTCCAAGTGACTTCAGTTCTCAAGTCAACCCTTAGAGCAGACCCTCTTTATGGTAGTATGACTATGTGTAGTTCCCCAAGAGCAATCAAGTTAATTTCCTATCAAAGAAACCCCTTAAAGACAGACCATTGCCCTTCATTATGTCCCACAACTCTCACAGATAAATACTTCATAGTTCTAAGACTGGGTTCATGATTTTTTTATTAGATATTTTCTTCATTTACATTTCAAATGCTATCCTGAAAGTCCCCTATACCCTCCCCCCGTCCTGCTTCCCAACCCATACACTCCTGCTTCCTGGTCCTGGCATTCCCCTATACTGGGGCATATAATCTTCACAAGACCATGGACCTCTCTTCCCAATAATGGCCAACTAGGCTATCTTCTGCTACATATGCAGCTAGAGACACGAGATCTGGGGTGCTGGTTACTTCATATTGTTCTTCCTCCTATAGGGTTGCAGGCCCCTTCAGCTCCTTGGGTACTTTCTCTAGCTCCTCCATTGGGGGGGGGGCCTGTGTTCCATCCAAAAGATGACTGAGAGCATCCACTTCTGTATTTGCCAGGCACTGGCATAGCCTCATAAGAGACAGCTATATCAGGGTCCTTTTAGCAAAGTCTTGCTGGCATATGCAATACTGTCTGGGTTTGGTGGCTGTTTATGGGATGCATCCTCAGGCGGTGCAGTCTCTGGATGGTCCATCCTTCTGTCTCAGCTCCATGGTTCCTCAGAAAATTGGACATAGTACTACCAGAGGATCCAGCAATACCACTCCTGGGCATATACCCAGAAGATATTCCAAATTGTAATAAGGATACATGCTCCACTATGTTCATAGCAGCCTTATTTATAATAGCCAGAAGCTGGAAAGAACCCAGATGTTCCTCAAGAGAGGAATGGATCAGAAAATGTGGTACATTTACACAATGGAGTACTACTCAGCTGTTAAAAACAATGAATTTATGAAATTCTTAGGCAAATGGATGGATCTGGAGAATACCATCCTGAGTGAGGTAACCCAATCACAAAAGAACTCACATGATATGCACTCACTGATAAGTGGCTATTAGCCCAGAAATGTAGAATATCCAAGATACAATTTGCAAAGTACATGAAACTCAAGAAGAAGGAAGTCCAAAGTGTGGATACTTCATTCCTCCTTAGAATGAGGAACAAAATACCCATGGAGGGAGTTACAGAGACAAAGTTTGGAGGGTTCATGTTTTTTATTTCTACTTATTTAAGGTGAGAACTCTTCTTCTGGAGAAATTCTTGCCCTCTTGTTTAAATTGGCCCATTTGTTGTGTTGCTTTTGGTTTTAGAGCCTGCCATTTATCTGTAGTTACAAAGTTGCCTTCACTGTGTTATTCAGAAAGGTTGGACCTTAGTTGAACAAATTGTCATGGTCTTAGGCTCTATCAGTTCAAACTTTTAGTGGTGGATATGTATAATAATCCCACTGCAATAATAACAACACATTTGTAAACAGAGAAGTGAAGCTTATAATACACACATGCTCATGATTTATTTTAATCCTGCCCTGTAAAATACATGGATCAAAAGTTACTGGTCCCTTTTATAAAAGAAAAACCCATGTTCCAAAGTGGAGTTGTGTCTTGTGCAAGGCTCCATTGCATAACTATGTAATTCCTGGTCTAATGCTTTTTCTACTCTCCCATGGGCCTCTGGTTCAGTGTAGCTTATGCCCACAGTAAGACCAGCCGTCTGCCAAGCTCCCTTTTCTAGGGCCAAGGATCTGGCAGCCTTAGATCCCATCTGTTCTCCAGTAGAGGAAGCTTTCAGTGACTGGCAGTAAGCCCCACCCTCCAGTCCACTCTATTAAGAGTGTTCTGTCTGAACTGCTGGAGGCACGCAAAGCACTAGGATATGTAAGTATGCAGCAAAAATCTGTTTTGCATTTGCAGTTTGTAGACTGCAAACCACAAAGCATTGGTTTGGGACTCAAAAGGCCTAAGGATGTTCAAGTTAACCTATAGTCCAATAAAATGGCAGCATCTCTTCAGCAAGATTCTTGGAAAAAGACAGAGAAGAAATATATTAAATAGAAGCTACAGAGGGGAAAGAAACAGGGAAGTGTTTCATTGAAACCCACTTTATATTGCTTTCCAGATGAATGAGCACTGAAGCTTACAGGGATGAAAAGAGCTTGATGAGATAGTACTATTAATACGGGATCAAGGAGAAATTTAGTCTCTGCCCCCAAAGCTGTTACACTCAGCACTGTATCACATCACCATGCTAAGAAGCCTCAAAGAAACATTTCTTATCCTGGTAAACTGCCTTCCTTGTTTCACTCAAAGCTTTTGTGTTCAGTTTTCGTGTTCCCAAAAGAGACTTGGTAGAGAGAAACAGAAACAGTGATAAAATTATTGATTTGTCTGTATGTATACAGAGAGAAAATAATGGCTCCTGCCAGAAGGCTCCGTAGGAAAGCAGTCCCTGTTGTTCTGCAGCTCGGCTTATTGAGGATCCCTTTTAAATCATTTAACAAATCATAACAGGTGATTGATCATGTGTCTGACTCAGATATACAAAAGATGAGATTTCTAGTTACTTGCCTTTTTAAATGAAATCAAGTACAACTTAGTCTTGGCAAGTACATTACCTGAGGCATAAACTAAAGATCCTCATTAATGTTTGCAGCTAAATGTCTGAAGAAGGGCATGCTGGCTGGGTTCTGACCTGAATAAGCTACCCATTTGCTTCATTTATTATTTAACTTTTATTTAATTTTTATTTCTTTGAGAATTTCATACATGAGTACTATATTTGTATAATTTCTCATACTTCCACTTCCAACTCCTCCCATAACCCCACTCCTTCTCAACTTCATGTTTTATATTTAATTACTACATATGTGTATATGTACATATATATACATACATAAACACTCAACTTTCTGAGTCTATTTAGTATTGTCCATATGTATAAGTGTCTAAGAATGACAATTAGAAAACCCATCACGAATCTCATCAGTGTACAAAACGGATTCTCCCTTTCTCAACAGCCATTGATGTTCTTCATCTACAGGTTGGATCTTTGGAGATTCCTCCATCCATGTTGGTTTGTTATGGGTGTTTGGAGTGGCAACCATATTTTTAGGATTATATGAGTGCAACTCCTTGCCAAATAAAAAATCTCTATGTTGTAGCTGGCATCCACTTACTTTATGAACTATACAATCACTGAAATCTCTATATGGCCCCTCAGAAGGAAAAGATTTTATGCATTCTTTTTAAAAACATTTTTTCTTATATTTAAAAATGTGCACACGTGTCTCTCTCTCTCTGTGTGTGTGTGTGTGTGTGTGTGTGTGTGTGTGTGTGTGTGTGTGTGTGTGTGTGTTTATATGATATATGTGTCCAGGTATCTGAGGTCAGAATAGGATCCCAGACAGTTGGAGTTGCAAGCAGTTTTGAGCCACCATACATGTGTACTGAGAATGAACTCAAGTCCTCTAGGAAAGCATCAACAAGTACTCTTGACCACTGAGCCACCTTTCAAACCCTGATGTTATATATTCTACAAGGTAGGTATATAGTAAGGATTTACAGTGGACTTATACTGAACCTTCTGATATAACATAAATCTCTACCCACTCCTTGGTATTTCTGTAGGTAGATAAAACAGGCTTTGTCTCTTTCAGACTAGGTTTATATATTGTTGTTAGATTAAATATGGAGTAAGAAAGAGAGCAGAACATACGTAAAATTCAAATTTTAGCCAATGGTTTCCATATGATAGTGTGAGGAAGTGAATTAACTAGTACCCATGTTCCCTTGTATCTCTAATAGACTCCTTTGGAATCCCATAATATACTCATGAAGATAGAAGTATGTTGAAAACTTTTATTTTAATTTTGTAAAGAACAACAAGTATTACCTTCCTACTGTATGACAATGAAAAAGCTAGGTCCTTGGCCTAATAATGATTCCAAGTATGGGTTTCATCTTATAAGAGGGATTTAAATCCAATCAAAAAGTGATTAGTTATTCTCACAATGTTTGTACTCCGATTGCATGTCATGCCAAGCCACTCACTATTGTAGCTCTCAGAGTTCATAGCTGGGTATGATTTAATGATTACTTTTCTTCTTTGGGAGCTTGCATAGTACCTTACAGCACTTTGAAAGCTATCCTGGATGAGTAAAGCTTGATTTCACTGTGTTCTATGACTCAAGTATCTGTCATTTCCAGAAATGAGATTTTACCTTCTACTTATGAAAAGTAACCAAAAACAAGGGCAATATCCTGTAAGATTTGGGGATATATTGGTCCACGTTGTCCAACAACTCCAAATGAAGTAATTCATTCATGGCTCTGAGCTTTTTATTAGTTAGCCTCTGGTATCTAGTAGAGGAATTATTGTTCTAAGATATATAAATTTTATATATATGGAAAATATACTATTGTTGGTTTCTATGGTTTTTCTCATTTTTTCCTTTATTTTTGAGATCACAAAATAAATTCATTATTTCTCCCTTCCCTTTCCTCCCTTAAAATCCTCCCATATACTTCTTCTTGCTTTCTTTCAAATTCTTGGCATCATTTAAAAAACTGTTGTTGCGTGCCTGTTTGGAAAGGTCCCTAGTATTATTTATCCCTTCCCATTCGTATCTTTTTAGGACGATCCTTAGTACTATTTATCTCTCCCCATGCTCTTTCTTCTACCCTAGCCTACCCTCAAACCCAAGATTAACCCTTCCTGTTCCATCATTCCCTTTTAACCTTTCATACCAGTGTATTATATCTCTCCTCTCTTGAAAGTCCCTTTCCATGGACTCGTAGTAATTTTCTGATTTCTATGGGTATTTCAAATAAAAAAACATTTTGAAAGTGGGGGAAGAAAAACCATATGAAGGAAAAGTTGTAGATTGCTACAAGGGAAGGTCTTCTGGACATATAGCAGAAGATTCAAAGCTAACTAATACCCACCACAGATGAAAGAAAGCAGGTGTCATTTGTGTTTCTGGGTTACTCACTTAAAATGATTGTTTTCAATTCCATCCATTTACTTGCAAATTTTATAGTTAAGATGAATCAGCAGGGATAGACAGGTCCTAGGTCCTGTGAGGGAACCTACTACCATTATATTGCTAAATGAGCATAGTATTAACCTGACTACTAATAAGTTACTGTTATAACCACAAATCAGTTCATCTCTCAGTTATCATCTGAGAAGATTATATTTTCAGAATGTGATGATTTAACACAGTGGCCCATAACTGGCTAATGTGCAGAGAATAAGAGACCACAGAATGCTCAGCCCTAAAGAAAATACGTATACTCCAACCAGACCTCTAAAACTCATGAATCTTTCTGAAAGAGGGGGAAAGAAAGATTGTATGAATGAGAGGTGGTAGATTATTAAAAGAGAAGGTCTTCTGGACACATTAGGGAAGCTACACATATGAATTCAACAGTAGATGTTACATTATATATGAATCCTGTACAAGCCTATGTCAGATCATATCCCAGCATAGAGAGGAGTTTTGACATATAATCATAAACACACCACTAGAAGTAGAGCTATTGGCTTCTGGGAGATGGAGAGACATGCTTCTCTAAGAATGTTGATTCTAGTAAGTCTTCCACTCTCCAATGGAAGACCAAGCATCCAAGAATATTTTGGCAGCACAAATTGTTACTGAAATATTTTTTTTTTTAGCTAGAGTAAAATTGGGTGGATAAGGAAATGGAGGTGGATCTGGAAACAGTTGTGGGAGGCAGTTGAGTATGATCAAAACACATTTGAAAATATCAAAGAACTGAGAAGGGGCAATTAAAGAAGGAAGAGAAATAGGGGCTGGGGTTATAGCTTAGGGGTAGAGAGTACTTTCCAAGGAAGAAAGGAGGACAGGAGTGAGAGAAGAAGTAAGAGAAAGAAAGATTATCTGTAATAAATCATTCCGTGCTTTAAAAGAAAGAAAGAAAGATTGCTTTAAAAGAAAGAAAGAAAGAAAGAAAGAAAGAAAGAAAGAAAGAAAGAAAGAAAGAAAGAAAGAAAGAGGAAAAGAAAGAAGGAAAGAGAAAGAAAGAAAGGAGAGAGAGAAAGAAAGAAGGAAAGAAAGAGGGAAAGAGAGAAAGAAGGAAAGAGAGAAAGAAAGAAAGAAAGAAAGAAAGAAAGAAAGAAAGAAAGAAAGAAAGAAAGAAAGAAAGAAAGAAAGAANAAAGAGAGAAAGAAAGAAAGAAAGAAAGAAAGAAAGAAAGAAAGAAAGAAAGAAAGAAAGAAAGAAAGAAAGAAAGAAAGAAAGAAAGAAAGAGAAACAATGAAAAGAAAACTACTTCCTGAGATAATTGTTGTTAAACTTGGGTTATATACATCTCTAAATGTTTTTTCTCATATTTCTTTATGATAATATGTTACATTTCAGTCTCTACTTTAAAATGAATAGACTCAAACTTCCTAAACATCATATTTGGCTCCTTTTATACAGTGCCTCAGGAGTATTGAGCCCATGTAGGACATGTATACTACTCTCTTTACATTGTGGGTTTGACAGACATAGAGACCTCATTCTCTTTTAAACATTCCAACTTTGTATTTGTTTTTTCCCATGAAAAAAGTTACAATTCTGAGGAAAAACTACTGTTTCCATGTTTGACAATGGCACCACATAACTATCATCCCACCACCATGGAGGAAGAGGACTGTGAATTCAAACCCATCTTGGCCTACAAAACAAGACATTGTTTCATTAAAAAACAAAAAAGCACAAAACAATTTTCCTGTCCATTTTTACTCTCCTTTCTGCATTAAACATGCCTGGCTTTCTTCTACATTAAAAAAAAAATCTATATTTACTTCTGTGTCCTCGACATTAAAAAAGAAAAAAAAATCCTTCAAGCTCAACAGTAAGTGATTAGCTTCTAATGTAAGAGCATGAGACGCACTGCTAACCTACTTTCAAGTGAAACTGGCTGTTAAAAAGTTGAAATAATTTAAATATTCTGGAACAAACAGCAAACCCTAACTTAAATAAGAATTTATAAAAAAAAATCAAAAAGGAAAGCAAATGTTTGTGGTGCTTATTGATTTGCAAAGGAGTCTTTTAAATTATTTTTAATTTTTGTATGTGAATATGTATATGTGAGTATAAGCACCTCAGAGGCTATAATAGATTCTGAGATCCCCAGGAGTACAAGGTGGCTGTGAGTCACACAAAATGGGTGCAACTTGAGTCTTCTATAAGAACATTCTTCCTTTCCCCTTTCCCCACCCCTCTGTTTTATACTATACCATCAAAGGGATGCCTTGTCATGGGCCTGCCGAGACATCCCCTTCCCCCATACCTCACCACACCCCCATAGAACATATCTTAGCATCAGATGGTGTGTTTATAAAAAGATAAAGAGGTATAAGATAGAATAGAATTTATTTAGGTCATAGGGAAGGAAGTTAAGAGGGTAGTAGAGGCAGAGAAAGGCAGAGAGAGAGAATAGAGTAGAGACCAGTCATGGCCATGAGCATGGAAAGAGAGGGGGAAGGGAAGGGAGGGGAAGGGGAGAGCAAGAGCAGGAGAGAATCAAGAAATCAAGAGGGCAAGAGAAAGAGAAGAAGGAGGGGGCAAGCAGCCCCTTTTATAGTGGGTCAGGCCTTCCAGACTGTTGCCAGGTAATTGTGTGGAGGTGTGTGGTGGAGTTTAGATAGAATGCTAACACTACCTGCACAGGCACATGCAAGCCCAGAGCAGGGGGGACTATAAAAAGCAGTCCTACTCATGCCTGTCTCAGGATGAGATTTTCGGAGTTTGGACACATGTTGACCTCACTCTTGCTCTGGACCGACTCCCCCAGTCACACAGATCTCCAGCTCCATACTTGATGATCTCTAGGACACTACTGAAAGGTTATATCACTGACCTGGCAATGAGCTTTTTATTTGATACTCTATTAATTCTAAAAAGAACATTATCCCCTATGTAGAGTAATTCCAATTAAATTCTTTTATAAACACATACAAGACGTGGGTGTACATAAGTGTGTACACACACTTGTGCATGCTCACGTACTTTTCAAACATGCTTACTGTGAGTTATCCCTCCAGCTCCTCTTCTGCCCTATTCTACTCCCCCCCATTCCCATTTAAGTGACCTGCCCCATTGTTTCTCCTCCCCCTTCATATCTCCCATATTCTACTATACTTTTCCCTTAAGAGCTTTCTTCTGCTACACAGCAACACTTTCTAATACCTTGGATTCTATAGACTTTCTAAATTTAACACTCAAATCTAAAGATTTGATGCTAGGATTTACCTATGTGTACTGAACAGAACTTGTATTTACTGGTCTGGATTACCTCAACAAGTAATTTTTTCCCAGTTTACTTGCAAATTTTATTTTTATTTAGATATTGTCTTGGTTAGGGTTATTAATGTTGTTAATAAATACCATGACCAAAGTATCTTGGGAAGGAAAGGGTTTATTTGGCTTATATTGTCCTATCATTGTTCATTATCAGAAGTCAGAATAGGAACTCAAAAAGGGCAGGAACCTGGAGGCAGGAACTGATGCAGAGGCCATGAAGGGATGCTGCTTACTGGCTTTCCCCTTATGAAATGCACATTCTGTTTTCTTATAGAAGCCCAATCATCTGCCCAGGGGTGGCCTCACTAACAGTGGGCTGAGCCCTTCTCCATCAATCGAAATTAAAATGTCATAGACTTGCATGCATACTTCCCAATCTGGTGGGCACATTTTTCTCAATTGAGGTTCTTTTCCCCTTAGATAACACTAGCTAGTGCCAAACTGATGTAAAACTAGTGTACAGCTAAACAAATTTCATTATGTACAAATCCTATATTCATTGTCCATTCTTCAGTTGACATGCACCTAGGCCATTTCCATTTACTCAGGATGGTTAATAGAACAGTGAATGGGGATGAGCATGGATGTTTTCAGTAAAATATAGAGTCCTTTAAATATATGCCTGGCTCGATGCCCCAGTGTAGGGGAATGCCAGGACCAGAAAGCGAGAATGGGTGGGTTTGGTGAGCAGGGGAGAGGGGAGGGGATAAGGGGTTTTCGGAGGGGAAACCAGGAAAGGGGATAACATTTAAAATGTAAATAAAGAAAATATCTAAAATAAATAAATAAATAAATAAATAAATGCCTGGAAGAGGTACAACAAGGTCTAATGGCAAATCTATTTCTTTTTTTCTTTTTTTCCAATTTTTATTAGGTATTTACTTCATTTACATCTCAAATGCTATCCCCAAAGTCCCCT
>NC_034613.1:84634740-84649594 GCF_900095145.1 Mus pahari
GGGGCAGTTTCTGGATGGTCCATCCTTTCATCTCAGCTCCAAACTTTGTCTCTGTTACCACTTCCATGGGAGTTTTGTTCCCAATTCTAAGAAGGGGAGAAGTGTCCACATTTTGGTCTTCGTTCTTGAGTTTCATGTATTTTACAAATTGTATCTTGGGTATTCTAAGTTTCTGGGCTAATATCCACTTATCAGAGAGTGCATATTAAGTGAGTTCTTTTGAGATTGGGTTACCTCACTCAGGATGATATCCTCCAGATACATCCATTTACCTAAGAATTTCATAAATTCATTGTTTTTAATAGCCGAATAGTACTCCATTGTGTAAATGTACCACATTTTCTGTATCCATTCCCCTGCTGAGGGACATCTGGGTTCTTTCCAGCTTCTGGCTATTATAAATAGGGCAGCTATGAACATAGTGGAGCATATGTCCTGGGTATATACCTAGAAGAGGTATTGCTGGATCCTCCGGTAGTACTATGTCAAGTTTTCTGAGGAACCACCAGACTGATTTCCAGAGTGGTTGTACAAGCTTGCAATCCTACCAGCAATGGAGATGTGTTCCTCTTTCTCCCCATCCTCTCCAGCATCTGCTGCCCCCTGAATTTTTGATCTTAACCATTCTGACTGGTGTGAGGTGAAATCTCAGGGTTGTTTTGATTTGCATTTCCCTGATGATTAAGGATGTTGAACATTTTTTCAAGTGCTTCTCAGCCCTTNNNTACTCCTCAGTTGAGAATTCTTTGTTTAGCACTGTACCCATTTTTTAATGAGGTTATTTGAATTTTTGGAGTTCAGCTTCTTGAGCTCCAAATATATCATATATTGGATACTAGTCCCCTATCAGATTTAGGATTGGTAAAAATTCTTTCCCAATCTGTTGGTGGCCTCTTTGTCTTATTGACAGTATCTTTTGCCCTACAGAAGCTTTGCAATTTTATGAGGTCCCATTTGTTGATACTTGATCTTTCAGCACAGGCCATTGCTGTTCTGTTGAGGAATTTTTCCCCTGTGCCCATTTTTTCGAGGCTTTCCCCCACTTTCTCCTCTATATATTTCAGTGTCTCTGGTTTTATGTGGAGTTCTTTGATCCACATAGACTTGAGCTTTGTACAAGCAGATAAGAATGGATAAATTCATTTTATTCTGCATGCTAACTGCCAGTTGTGCCAGCACCATTTGTTGAAAATGCTGTCTTTTTTCCACTGAATGGTTTTAGCTCCTTTGTCAAAGATCAGGTAACCATAGGTGTATGGGTTCATTTCTGGGTCTTCAATTCTGTTCCATTGATCTACCTGTCTGTGACTGTACCAGTACCATGCAGTTTTTTTTTATCACAATTGCTCCATAGTACAGCTTGATGCCAGGCATGGTGATTCCCCCAGAGGTTCTTTTATTGTTGAGAATGTTTTTTGCTATCCTAGGTTTTTTATTATTCCAGATGAATTTGCAAATTGTCCTTTCTAATTCAGTGAAAAATTGAATTGGAATTCTGATGGGGATTGTATTGAATCTGTAGATTGCTTTCGGCAGGATAGCCATTTTTACTATATTAATCCTGCCGATCCATGAGCATGGGAGATCTTTCCATTTTTTTGAGATCTTCTTCAATTTCTTTCTTCAGATACTTGAAGTTTTGTCATACAGATCTTTCACCTACTTAAAGTCACACCAAGGTATTTTATATTTTTTGTGACTATTGTGAAGGGTTGTTTCCCTAATTTCTTTCTCCTCTTGTTTATCCTTTGTGTAGAGAAAGGCCATTGATTTGTTTGAGTTAATTTTATATCCAGCTACTGCACTAAAGCTGTTTATCAGGTTTAGGAGTTCTCTGGTGGAATTTTTTAGGGTCATTTATATATACAATCATATCATCTACAAATAGTGATATTTTGACTTCTTCCTTTCCAATTTGTATCCCCTTTAACTCCTTTTGTTGTCGAATTGCTCTGGCTAGGACTTCAAGTACAATATTGAATAGGTAGAGAGAAAGTGGGCAGCCATGTCCAGTCCCTGATTTTAGTGGGATTGCCTCCAGCTTCTCTCCATTTACTTTGATTTTGGCTACTGGTTTGCTGTATATTGCTTTTATTAAGTTTAGGTATAGGCCTTGAATTCCTGATTTTTCCAAGACTTTTTTCATGAAGCGATGTTGGATTTTGTCAAATGCTTTTTCAGCATCTAAGGAGATGATCATGTGATTTTTGTCTTTGAGTTTGTTTATAGAGTGGAGTACATTGATGGATTTCCGTATATTAAACCACCCTTGCATCCCTGGGATGAAGCCTACTTGATTGTGATAGATGATCTTTTTGATGTGTTCTTGGATTCGGTTTGCGAGGATTTTATTGAGTATTTTTGCATCAATATTCATAAGGGAAATTGGTCTGAAGTTCTCTTTATTTGTTGGATCTTTGTGTGGTTAGGTATCAGGGCAATTGTGGCTTCATAGAATGAATTGGGTAGAGTACCTTCTGTTTCTATTTTGTGGAATACTTTGAGAAGAGTTGGAATTAGGTCTTTTTTGAAGGTCTGATAGAACTCTGCACCAAACCCATCTGGGCCTGGGCTTTTTTTTTTGGTTGGGAGACTATTAATGAATGCTTCTATTTCCTTAGGGGAAATGGAACTGTTTAGGTCATTAATCTGATCCTGATTTAACTTTGGTACCTGGTATCTGTCTTGCTTTTTAGTTTTATGAGGTCTCACTTACCAATTTTTGACCTAGATCTTGTAAGGTCCTGTCTATGTTTTCTTCTAGTTGTAGTAGTATTTTACATGGAGATCTTTGATTGATTTGGAGTTAATGTTTGCTCAGAGTGATAGTTTTAGGTCTAATTTTATTCTTCTGCATGTGGACATCTAGTTTTTTTCAGGAATATTTGCTTGAGAAGCAGCATTTTCTCCAATATCTGTGTTTTAGGCATCTGTCAACTATCAAGAGGGCAGTAGTCATATGCATTCATGATTGGTTCTTCTATTTTGGTTCATTAGTCTATATGTCCCTTTTTGTATCACTATCATATTGGTTTTATCACTACAGCTCTGTACTATATCTTGAAATCTTTAATAGTAATCATTTAGGATAATGGGAACAATTTAGGAAATAATAGTAACAACATATTTTGTTCCCCAGGATTGTTTTAGCTATCTTGGATCTTTTGTGTGGTTTCACATGTTGGTTTTTTTGATGTTTTATTTTTGTTTCTATAAAGAATTTATGAGGCTTTTGCTTAGGATTGCATTGATCTAGTAAGTTAGTTTTGTAGAATAGTTATTTTCACAATATTAATTCTACCAACCCATGAGTATGAAGGTACTTTCCATTTTCTAATCTCTTCTTCAATCTCTTTCTTCAGAGATTTACAGTTTTTATTACAGAGGTGTTTCACTTCCTTGGTTAGATGTATTCCTTGATATTCTGTTTTCTTTGATGCTATTATGAGTGGGAGTTTATTTATGATCTCTTTCTCAGTGTTCTTTTTCTTACTGTCTAGAACTGGTTTTTAAGTTGATTTTGTATCTTGCAACTTTGCTGAAATTCTTGGTTTCTAGAAATGGAATTATTTGGATATCTTGTGTGTAATATTATTGTCTTAGTTAGGATTTCTATTGCACAAAGAGATACCATGACCACAGTAAGTCTTATAAAGGAAAAGAACTAATTGGGACCTGCTTATAGTTTTAGAGGGTGAGTTCATCACATACTGGCAGGAAACATGACAGAGTACAGACAGACATGGTGCTGGAGAGAGAGCTAAGAGTTTTACATCTTGATCAGCAGGAAGCAGGAAGTGATCTGGTTGAGCTTCTGAAACCTCAAAGCCCACCCCCTAGCAACACATCTCCTCTAACAAAATCACACCTATTCCAAGAAGGCCACACCTCCAAATATGGGCACTCTATGATGGGCTCCCATTTTTATTCAAATCACCACAATCATATTATCTGCAGACTTCAAACTAAAACTAATCAGAAGACATAAAACAGGGTACTTTGTCCTAATCAAGAGAATAGATAACCAAAAATATATTACAATGCTAAACATAGATACATCAAACTCTGGTGCACCTAATTTCAGGAACATTTTATTACTAGAATTAAGGACACATTAACTCCAACTCAGTACCCCACCCTCCTCAATATATAGGTCACTTAGGCTAAAAGTAAACAGAAAAATGCCAGGGTTAAATTGTTTTATATATTAAATTGACCTACAGACATCTACAGAGTATATTTTCCAACACCAAATATTATACATTCTTCTCAGCAGCCCATGAAACTTCTGTAAAATATACCACCTATTGGGACACAAACCAAATCATTAGAAATTCACAAAACTGAAAAACTTCATTTATCCTATCTGGACATAATGCAATAAACTTCAAAACAGCACCAAATTAATCTCTTGTCATTATACAAACACATGAAGATAAATAACACATTAGTAAATCAAGAAAGAAAGCTAAAAATTCCAGGAACTAAATGAAAATTAAAACACAACATAGTACTTCTGGGGCACATTAAAAGAAAGGTTTGTAGCTCTAAGCTCTTACATTAAAATTTTCAGAAAGAATACAAATAGATAAATTAATTTGGAAAATTCAAATTTTATCAAGAGTAGTTAATGTAAAAAGAGGTCATAAATTTGAAAGAGAACAACAAGTGGTATATGGGAAGATTTGGAAGGAGTAAATGGAAGGGAAAAATGATGTAATTATATTTAATCTCAAAATTAAAGAAAAATGACTTGTAGTGATGTGTTTGTAGTCAAGTTGACAAGTGATAGTGATAAAGGTGACAAGTAATAGAATGTCCTAGTTAGCTAGAAATGTCAACTTGAATCAACCTAGAAATTACCTAAGTTGGGAAAAACCACAATTGATAGAGTCCCTAAATCCAGTTGACCTGTGAGGATGTTTGTAGAAGATTGCCTTGACTATTAACTAAGAAGACCCAGCGTACTGTGGGTAGAACCGTTCCCTGGGAAGGTGGCTCTAAGCTGTATATGGAGCTAGCTGGCCATAAACTTGCATAAGCCATCCCAGAGCATTCCTCGATGATTTCTGCTGTACATCTATGACTGTGAGTGAGTTTCCTAATTAGAAATAATGATGTGTAGAATAGCAAACAAACTTGACTTCAACTTTCTACTTAAGTTTCTACCCTGGCTTCCATCAATGGTGGATTGGTGGATCTGGAATTATAAGTCACAAAAACCCTTTCCTCCTCTAAGTTGCTTTTGATCATTGTCTTTTACCACAGGAACAAAAGTAAAACTAGAACACTAGTAAGTCATAGTCCATGATGAAGTGATCAAATATTGGATAGTGTAAGAAGAGCTTTGGAGAGAAGTGTTTCTGATGCTAGCTAGCTGCTTAGGAAGCATCCCAGAGTTTACAAAATTGGATTATCCCAAAAAAGAAATATATGTTTTACACCCTCCTTATTTGTGTCCCAGGTTACTGATATACACTGTTGTCTTAAAATTAATAACATCGATAATGTTAGTCTTACTTTGGGAGTCAATAGATACTGTATTATCACCCCAATACCTCAGGTGTTTACTGCTCTAGTTGGTGGTGTGAACCTGGGAGAGGGGGGCCTATACAGAGCATCAGACAAATTATACTTTGAGACTCAAGAAGAGTCATCCAATTAAGGTGTTCAGTCACAGGAACAAGCCATAAAAACACAGAGGCAAACGAATAACAACAGCTGAAGTAAACTCATTCTTTATATCTACTACACTGGGTGGACCACAGAAGCATAACCCAAGAACAATCCCATGTTTTTGAAGAAATGAAGGTCACAGGAGCTGAAAATTCTTACGTGGAGCTGTTCTGCTATGTCCTGATGACAATTTTACTTATAGTCATCTACCACCACAAGCTTTTGCAGTTTCTCAATGATCTCTGGGCCTTTAGAGGAGGAAGTGTGGTATATATGTTCAGTAGCAGGGTCTTTGCATTATGACTGCTAGGATTTAGAGTTGTATTGTAGATATGTCACAAGATGTATTGTAGATAGGTCAGCTAGAACTGGGTACTGTCACTTGTTCACCGCATTTTGTGTTTTTGTTTTTGTGATCATCTCTGTGTATTGCAAGTAGACATTTCTTTGATGAGTGGCAAGACTAATACTTACCTTTCTTTCTAAGGATAAATGCTTAGACTTTAGTAGGAATCAAGTTGGTTTAATAAAACAGCAGGTGTACCTTCTCTAAGATCCATTACTTCACTAGTCCCAAATAGTTGGCGAGGTTTCCGGTATCAGGCATAATTTCCCTCTTGTTGTGCAGGTCTAACATCCAGTTAAGGAGCTATTGAGTACCACCAAGGTGTATGTGTGTGTGCGGGTGCACAAGCTCGCACGTGCATGCACACACCATTGTTGCATCCTTAAGTATATCTTACCATGCTGATTGTTACTTTATTTCATTAGGTCTCATAGATAGTAGGACTATTAGTTGCTACATTCCATTAGAAGCATCAATTAGGTAATGCAGATCCAAAAAGACAAGTGTCCTATGTTATCTCTCAAATATGAGCATAATTTTCCTTTTCTGTTGGGTCTTCATCTGGTTTTGTTATTTGAGTAATTCTGACTTTGTTAAAGGATTGGGCAGTTTCTTATTTTTTTCTATTATGTTATGAAATTATCTGAGATATATTTGTATTTTCTTTAAAGGCCTTGAAGAATTTTCCAATGTAATATAATATGACCCTGAACAGTTTTTAGTTGGGAAATTTTCAATTAGTATTTCTATCTAGCTGGGTACGTTTGAATTATTTACTTAAACTTCATTTAACTTTTTAGGTCAGATATTTCTAGAAACTCATTCATTTCTTTTAGATTTTATAGTTTAATAGAGCATCAGTCATAAATTTTGTCATATGAATCTCTGAAATGCCTCCATCCTCATTTCTAATTATGATATTTTTGTCTTCTTTCTCTTTATTTTGCCTAAAGGTTTGTCAGTCTTGTTAATCTTTTCAAAGAACCAACTCTTAATATCATTGGTTTTTGTATTGTATTTTTCATTGCTCTTCCTTTACTTTTGTCCCAAATTTTAATTACCTCTTCTTCTCTACTGTTTTGGGATGCTCATTATTCTTGGTTTTCCAAGACCTTTAGTTGAATAATTTAGTTATTAATCGGAGATCTCCCAAAATTTTGATGTATGATTTTAGTGATATAAAGTTTCCTCTTAGAAATAGCTTCATTGTATTCAATAGTTTTTGTATGTTCAGTTTTCATGTTAATTGTAGGAATTTTTTAAAATTTCCTTCTTGATTTAATCTTTGATCTAAACATTTGGTATTATATTGTATAGTTTCCCTGAAGTTCTATCATTTCCTTATTTTGTATTTCTATTGATATTCACCTTTATTCCACTATGGTCAGATAAAATCCAGGGCGTTTTCTCAATTTTCCTATATAAGCTTTTGTTCAGGCTTGCTTTCTCACCTAACATGAGTTCCATTGGCTACTGAGAAAAGTGTGCATTCTTTAGCATTTCACTGACCTGTTGTATAGACTGCTATTCTATCCATTAGTTTTATAATGTCATTTATCTTAAATATTCCTCTGTTTAGTTCTGTCCTGATGATCTAAGTGAAAGTTGCATATTAAAATCACATGCTAATAGTACATTGTGATTAATCTGCAGTTTTTAAAAATAATAGAATTTCTTGTGTGAAGAGTATATGTGTTTGGTGCATATTTGTTGAGAATTTTAATGTCCTCTTAGTGGATTTTTCCTTTAATGAGTATGAAATGATGCTTCTTAACTTTTCTGACCAGCTTTGTTTCAATTTGAATAGCTATACAGAGCTTTAAGAGAAAAAAATCACATGATATATATATATATATATATATATATATATATATATATATATGAAAATCCTTCAGAATAAGAGCTAATTTCTCATTAGAAACTATAAAATCCAGATGAGCTTGAAACAATGTACTTCAAGCATTACGTAAATCCCATTGATGTCAACCTATAGTACTGTAACCAAAAAACTATCTCTGTAAGTTATAAAATCTAAAAGGAATAAAAGAAGGTCTAGATTCATACAAACTACCAAACCATGAAGAAATCAACAACATAAACAGACTTATAAAAATAAGAAAATAAATACAATAATAAAAATTCTTACAGCTAATGAAAGCCCAGGTCTAGATGGATTAACCGCAGAATTCTATAAGATTTTCAAAGAACATATACACTTCTCAAATTATTCAAATACTAAAATTGAAAGGAGCACTTCCAAGCTCACTTCTCCAAGAAAAATAAATCTCAAAGCAGTCTTATAGTCTCATTAAAACAAAGAATTAGACAGGGCAGTCTACTATATCTATTCTTCAATGGCGTGATTGAATCTGTTGCTAGAGCAATAAGAGAAGGGGATCAAATTGATAGAATAAAGAAGTCAACTCAACCTACCACTATTTTCTCTGCCATAATATACATAAGAGATAAAAATTCTGCAAGAAACATCCACAAATAACCAACATTTCAGGACTGTGGCAGGACACAGAATCAGCATGAAAATAAGTTGTGTTTTTACATACCAATAACAAACACAAAGAGAGATCATGTACATGTTTCCATTCAGTAACCTCAAGAAAACTAAAATATCTAATAAGCCTAACCAAGAAGGATAAAGTCCTCCACAATGAAATCTCTGATGAGATATGGGGGAAGATAATAGACGATGTAGAGAACATGTTCATGGATTGATAAAATTCATATTTGAGGACTCAAACCAACATATCTATGATCACCAAAATTATACAATGTTGGGAAAAACCCATGTAGATGACAGCCTATTAAATAAATAGTCCTGATAAGAGGACATCAGTCTACAGAATAATGAAATTAGATCTAAATCTTCCACTCTGCACAAATATCAACTCAAAATAGATTGAGGACCTTATTTTAAAACCAGAAATGCTTAAATGGCTAGAGAAAAACTGGACTCTAGTAGTACAGAAAATGGCCCTCAAAAACAGCAAACAGGACATCATGAAATTGAAAAGATTCTGTAGAACAAAGGAACCTATTAGCAGAGTGAACAATAAAACCTAGAGAATGGTAGAAAACTCTTTGCCAGATACACTTCAGACTAGAGGCTGATATTCAGAATTTATAAAGACCAAGTTTCTTAACATGGAACACAAAATTCATCATCTGACCTCTGCCATTTCCCAGAACAAAGTGTTCCCCAGTTTGATATTTACAGCTTTCATGCCTTTGTTTATACTTATGTCTTCCTGTGTACTAATTGGGGTTCTTTGGCCATAAGTAGCCAAAGAAAGCTATAGCATATTCTCATCATAGCGGCGAGAGTGATCCTTTACCATATAAACCAATCAGGTCATTCTTCTAATGGAAATCTTCCAGGATATTTTTTTTAATTCAGTGGAAACATTGTGTGACTTACAATGGTTTTTATAAGCCTACATGAGCTTGATTTATTTTCTATTTTCTCCCCTCACTGCTCACTTTGCTCTTACCACACTAACCTCTGCTATTTCTCAGACATGTTAGAGATGCTATTGCCTCACACTTGTGGATGTGTCCAGCTTTTTGACATTGCAACATGATGCTGTGATCTACAATTGTGTTGTACTACATTCATAGCTATCATAGGATATATGGGACCCACAGCTATAGTTGCACAGACTTACAAACCTTTTGCATAAAGGATTCCCTCTACCTTAAAGCCTTTTTAGAAAACTGCATACCTGCCTCTTTGCTGTCATTTCAAGTATTTACCAAATGTCATTTACTTAGTGAAACCTAACTTAATATTTAAATTACAATGTTCCTTGTTCTCAGAACTCATGAACCCCTATCCTGCTCAAAGCATCATGGCACAGATAATTTTCTAGTAAATGTGATTGATTAATTGATTTTAGCTTTTTGCTTTGTCCTTATCACACTAGCATGCATGCTATTAAAAAACAGGATTCTTTTTCTGTTTGTTCATTGATCATTCATACACAACATACTGAGCAAATCTTTGTTGAATTCACTACTGAAAAAGATTCTATCTAATCCATGGGAAAAGAAAATATACTTAAATTATATGAAATAGCACCCAAAATTTAAGCATGTGGCAAAAGACAAAAACATAGGGATCACCATTGCTATACAACAAGCAATGGTCACAGTTTAATAGGACAAAAATTCTAGTTCAATCACACAAGAATTGACCCAATTTAACACAATACTACAAGAAAGACAATTATCTAATTTACTGGTATAACCAAATCTTGAAGACTCACCATACAACACTGTAGACAAAATTTCAACATTAACTTCAGAGATGATAAGACATATGCAAACCATTGCAATAGAACAGATTTTTTTCTGAGAGACTATTTATTTAACACCTCTACTTTAGTATTTGTAAATATCATTATATTTCTTTTTTAAAAAAAAATACATGTGTACGTGTGTACACCTGTGTGTGGTTATATGCATTTGGATGAAGTTGCCCTCAGAGGTCCGAAGACATAAGATACCCCCTGGAGCTGAAGTTACAGGTGATTGCAAGCTGCTCCATGTAGCTCCTGGGAACTGAACTAATGCCCTCTGTAAGAGCACCAAGCACAAGTACTCTTTAGCACGAAGATATCTCTCTAGTTCCTCCTGTAAATGTCTTAATATTACTATATTCAAAACTGAAATCATGATTACTACTATGAATAGCCTTTGAAAAGTCCCAATATCTTCTGAGTGTCTGTAGATTATACAGTTGCTTATCAATTGCTTAAAAAAGTTTAGAGTCCACTTTATATTCATATTTTTCTGTCTCATCTCTCTCTTGCAACTTATATTAAGATGATATAATCTCTTGCATGAAATATTTCTTCTAACTTCCTATATTGAACTTCTCTTTCTCTCCTTCTTGCATTATTTAATTATTGCTATAAGCAGATTGTTTTAGAAACATAAATTAGGTGTTACTCCTCCTGTCTACAGTTCATAATAACGTTTTGGTGCATTTAGGATGAGCTTTAAACTCCATAAACCTTAGCCAGAGAGGTACTTGTGGTCTAATTCAACCTTACTCTTCTAACTGAATTTTTATTAAACCTTACTTAGTAGTTCTTCTCTATATTTGAAATATTGTTCTTTTAAAAAATTCATAAATGTGGGGGAGGGCCTGGTGAGTAGAGTTAAGGTGTTTGTCAGCAAGCCTGATGACCTGAGTTTGATCTGTGAAACCCATGCAGTAGAAAGATAGCATGAACTCTGAAGAGTTATGAACTTGAAACTGAATCTTATTCTCCAAGCAGCTGTCAATTGTCAATAACTACTAAGCTAGTGGTAAGAGTTCATGCCTCTCTCACTTCTCTCACCTCAATGCTTAGATTTTTGTCTGGCTTGAGATTGGAAAAGGCCATGCTTCCACAACCACAACTCCTGTTCACTCGTATGCAACTGCATTGTTGTGTCCAGAAAACAATGTTTCAGTGTAGTCCTCCACCATCATTTGCTTTTGCAGTCCATCTGCTCTCCTTCCAAAATGAGCCTTGGAAGGAAAAGGTATGATATAGATAGCCCATTTAAGGCTGATCATTCAGTACACTACCATTCTCTGCACCTTGAACAGTTGTGGGAATCTGTGTTAATTATCATATATTGCAAAAAAGGAAGCTTTACTGATAAGGGCTGAGAGATTCATTAATATATGGATATTATTTTCATAATAAATCATGAAAAATCAGTTTAATACTGTAACATTTAGTGGAAGCATATAGTATCAGCAGAAGAAGCATTATCCAATTCTTTTAACAAGGTCCTGGTTATTATAAAGACCCATTCTTCAAAAAAAAAAAGAATTACAGACCAATTTCTCATTTGAACATAGATGCAAAATTTCTCAATAAAACATTTGCAAACTGAATCCAAGAACACGTGAAAAAACAAACAAACAAACAAAAAAACAAAAGACCATCTACCATGATCAAATGAGTAGACCTCATGACAGAGAGGCATGCAATCTACTATATAAACAGATTGAAAGTCAAACCACATGATCATCTCATTAGATGCTGAAAAAAAAATAATACCACTTCATGATAAAAGTCTTTTAAAGACTTGGGATAAAAGAGATAGCGTGCAACATAATATAGGCAATTTACTCCAAGAATTTTCACTAAAATCAGAAATAAAACAAGGTCATCCACTTTTCTATACATATTCAATATAGTGTTTGAAGTCTTAGCTAGAGCAATAAGACAACTGAAAGAGATCAAGGGAATACAAATTAGAAAGAAAGGAATCAAAGTATCTTTATTTGTAGATGTTAAGACGGTATATACAAATGACCCTAAAAATTCTATCAGGAAACTACTACAGCATATAAATGCATTCAGGGAAGTCCCAGGACACAAAATTATTTCACAAAATCAGTAGTTTCATAATATACAAATGACAGACTTAAGAAAAAAATCAGGAGAACAATACTCTTCATAACAGCCTTAAAATGGTGTAATTCTAACCAACCAAATATATTATATATTAAAAATTATAAGACACTGAAGAAAGAAATCAAAGATATCAGGAGATGGAAATTATCCCATGCTCATAGATCATCAGAATTAATACTGTAAAAATAGACCTCCTTCCAAAACCAGTCTACAGATTCAGTGTAATTCCACAAAAATTTGCAACACAATTCTTACAATAATCTTCAACTTCACATAGACACAAAAGATGCAAGCCATCTAAAAACCCATGCTGAACAATAAAGAACAACTGGAGGCATCACAATCATAAATAACTAGTTGTATTCCAAGGCTATCATCATAAAAAACTGCATGCTATTGGAATAAAAACAGGCATGTTGATCAAATGAATAGAATTTAAGATTCAGACATATGTGGACAACTGATTTTTGATAAATAAGCAAAAAAATAATAATACACACTGTAGAAAAGATATCTTCAACAAAGGTTCTAGTCAAACTGGGTCACTACATGTAAGAAATGAAAATACATCCATATTTATCACCCTGCACAAATTCAATTCCAGATAGATTAAGGACATAAACGTAATACCAGATACTATGGATCTAACTAAAGATAAAGTAGGATCTAGACTTGAACTCTTTGGTACAGGAAAGAACTTTCAGAACAGAATAGCAACATCATGGGCACTAAGACGAACACTTAGTGGGACCCCATAAAGCCAAAATAACTTTTGGTCAGCAAAGGAAACCATCATTGAGGCAAAACATCAACCTAGAGAATGGGAAAAGTTAATTACCAAATTTATATCTTTCTTAGTCAGGGTTTCTATTCTTGCACAAAACATCATGACCAAGAAACAAATTGGGGAGGAAAGGGTTGATTCAGCTTACACTTTCACATTGCTGTTCATCACTAGAGGAAGTCAGCACTGGAACTCAAGTAGGTGAGAAAGCAGGAGCTGATGCAGAGGCAATGGAGGGATGTTTCTTACTGGCTTGCTTCTCCTGGCTTGCTCAGCCTGCTTTCTTATAGAACCCAAGACTACCAGCCCAGAGATGGCACCACCCACAAGAGGCCCTCCCCCCTTGATCACTAATTGAAAAACTGCCTCACAGCTGGATCTCATGGAGGCATTTCCCCAACTGAAGCTCCTTTCTGTGATAAGTACAGCCTGTGTCAAGTTGATACACAAAGCCAGCCAGTACAATATCTAAAAATACTAAAAGCCTAAACACTATGAAAACCAATAACCAAATTCAAAAACAGGGTACAAAACTAGGCAGAGTTCTCAAAAGAGAAAACTCAAACTGGCTGAAAAGCATTTAAGTATTCAACAACCTTAGTTATCAGAAAAATACAAATCAAACTATTTTGAGATTTTTATCTTTCAATAAAATGACTCTCCAAACAATACACATGCAAAGGTATTTTGTGGGTTTTGCATTTTGTTTCTTTTGGATGTTTTATCTTGTTTCTTTTGATTTTTTTTGTTTGTTTTTGTGTATTGTAAGATTATTTTTTTGTTTCTTGTTTTGTGTTTTATTTTTGTTTTCTCTCTCTCTCTCTCTCTCTCTCTCTCTCTCTCTCTCTGTGTGTGTGTGTGTGTGTGTGTGTGTGTGTGTGTGTTGCTGAGAGAGAAAAACTTGAGTGGGTAATTATGTGGGGAGGATCTGGTGTGGAAAGCCTTTTGGGGTGCCGATTGGCAGGAGTCTGAAATTGGTCAAGGACAAGGAAATGGGCTTCAGACAGGAATCTGACTTTGGCCATGACAAGGAAGTAAGCTCAGGTAGGAATCTGACATTAGGGCATGATAAGGAAGTAAGTTTCAGCAAGAATCTAACTTTAGGCTGTAATAGAGAAGTAGGGCAAGGCAGGGTGAAACAGAAGATCTAGGCTTCAGGCAAGATTTGGGGCTTGGGCGAAAAAGTGGGCTCAAGTATTTTGGTCATTATGACAAGCCCTTTTAAACAACTGTCATGGGAGTAATCAGGGGACTTCGCTTGCTTTGTTAGTTCCTTATTGTATTGCTTGCCCAAAATACTTGCATGTAATTAAAATTATATAAAAAGTGGATTGGAAAAGAAAAATTTGCCTTCAGTCTCAGAATTGACTGGGGTCATGCTACAATGTTGTCTGTCTTTTTTCTTTTTACTCCTCACTCCCGAGCTGGAGAACCTATTGACTGACTGAGCAGGCTTGGTCAATCTGGGATGACTCAGGAGATTGAAAATTGTCCCGCGCTACCTTCTCGCCAGCAAGAAATGACGCGGCACACAAACAGGATCCTTCTGCAGCAACGCTTTAATGCTCTTGAGAGGGAGAGCATAAGCTTCCAACAGGCAAAGGGCGAAGAGAA
>NC_034613.1:84655044-84657489 GCF_900095145.1 Mus pahari
GGAAAGGCAGGGCACAAGGGAATGGAAATCTACCCAGCACATGCGCAGCTGCCTTGTTTGTTTGTTAGAGCACAGGACATCAGCGCTATCTTGTAATGGCGAATGTGAGGGCGGCTCCCCACAGAAAATCATGAGCAACATATTTCAATAAAGGAGAAATACATGTAAGCATCAACAATAAAATCTGTCTTAGAGTAACAAGGTAGAAAAAAAGTATAAAGAACAAAATAAACTAGGAAATGAGTAGTCATTTTTATTCTAATGGCTAAGAAGGTAAATCTCAAGCCAAGTCTAGTTAGAAAAGAATAAAGAATCACTTTCCAGTGAACAATGGAACAATGAAGTAAGAGTATATAGGACCATTCTAAACACACACATATTACATACAGAACACTGGCAAATCCTATATTTCTTAAAACAAATATCATTAGGTTAAAAAAAAATCACAGATAACCCAAACACAATAATGGTAGAAAAAATTTCAATACCTTACTCTCAAAATTATGGAGATCAATTGGACCAAAACCCAATAACAATAAGTAACAAACATTGAAACTAAATGGCATCACCATAAGTAGGCCCAACAAAAATTTACAGAGCACTCCATCCAAACTCTACAGGCTATAAATATTTAGCCCATTGAATTTTCTTTGAAATACTAAAATACAAAAAATGGCTACTCAGAAAAAAATGCCAAAAACCTAGGAATCAACAGTAAAGGAAAGAACAGAAAATACATAAGTTCATGGAGATTACACAACTATTTAATGATGAATGTATCAGAAAAGATATAAAAAGAAAGTCAAAAGTTTCCTAAAATTTAATAAAAATTAAAATGCAATATATCAAAACATGGGACTCTGTTAGACAGTCCTAAAGTGAAAGCTTATAGCTCTGATTGCCTACATTTAAAAAAAAAGATAAATTTTGAATTAAGACATTGGAAAAAGAAGAGCCAACAAACACAAAATAGTAGATGGTAATAATTAAGTCTAGGAAGGGAAATAAATATAATAAAAAGGAAATAAACATACAAAAGAGACAATGCTATGAACAGTTCCTTTTTGAAGAGATAAACTAGATTGGAAAACCTAAAGAAAATGAGAGAATTACCAATGAGTCGAATCAGAGATGAGTACATATATGTTAAAAGACATAACAATGAAATTTATAAATTCATGAAGATACACACCTTAAGGATGTATAGTCTACTAAATTAGAAAATCTAAGAGAGATGGTTAAATGTCTGCTTGCATCCAACCTATTGAAGTTAAACCAAGGTGATTTAATCATTTGAACAATTTATAAAATATTATAAGTTTTAACATAATACAAAAAAAATCTCCCAACTTAAAACAACCCAGGTACAGAGGAATTCACTATACAATTCTACCAAAGCTTCTAAGAATAATTAACACTAATCTTTCTTAAATTATTCCATCAGACAAGAAATACATTCTTCCAATCTATTTTTGTGAAGACATTATCATCATGATAGCAAAACCAGATAAAAACACAAATTTTCGATGAATCTCTCTAATGAATATTAACAGAAAATACTCAACAAAATACTTTTCTCCATAAACCAACAACAAACTCACTAAGAAAGTAATCAGAGAAATTATCCTAATCACAATATCTTTAAAAACAATCCCCTTGGGGAAAAACATAATCAAGGAAGTACAAGACCTCTATAATCAAAACTTTGAAACACTGAAAAAACTAATTGAAAAAGACACTATAAAACAGAAAGACTCAGTGCTCATTCCTTTCTAGAATATGATAAAAATAACTATCCAACCAAACGTGATTCCTATATTTCCTCTGACATTTTTGCAGAAACATATTTTTTAAAATCTTGAAAATTGCATGGAAACACAAAAGCTGAAAATACTAACGACAAAAGAATCATGCTGGATATATCACCATACATTATTTCAGGTTATGCTACAAAACTGTACTGATAAAAATAACATGGCACTGGCACAAAGTCAGACAAACAGTTCAGAGGAGTAGAAGGGGCCGGATAGAAGTCCATACAATTATGGTCACCTGGAAAAGTAACTTTTATTTGCCTGATGGAATTAGCATCTAAGATTTTTACTGCTCAATATGCTCATCCTTTCTAGTTCTTTCTGAACTCTGCCTGGCTGGTTCTGTTGGCGGTTTGTCTAGGCTCCGCCCCACAGTTACCTGCCAACAGCTAGGTGTGCCTGACTCACTATTAAAGGGGCTACTTGCCCCCTTCTTTTTTTATTTTTTTATTTTTTAAAAATTTTATTAATTTATTTATTATTATTTTCTTTATTACATTTCAAATGCTATCCCGAAAGTTCACTATACCCCCCACTCCCCTGCTCCCCTACCCACCCACTCCCACTACTTGGCCCTGGCCTTACCCTGTGCTGGGTCATAAAAAGTTTACAAGACCAAGGGGCCTCTCTT
>NC_034613.1:84658189-84682804 GCF_900095145.1 Mus pahari
TCTCTCTCTCTCTCTCTCTCTCTCTCTCTCTCTCTCTCTCTCTCTCTCTCCCTTTCTCTCTCCCTTCCCCATGCCCTGAATAAACTCTATTCTATAACTATACCATCTTTTGGCTGGTACTTCAGAGGAGAAAAGAATGCCTCATCATGGGCCCACAGAGGCACCCCATTCCCCAAAACCTTACTGCACCTTCACCAAACAGAACATATCTCTTGTCTCTCTCTTTTTATTAAACACAACAGTTTCAAACTAGCTGTTCTTGGTCAAACTCCTCTCTAAGCTGAATGATTCAAACTGGCTTCTCTCAGCTTCTCATTGGACTGCTCTGCTTGGCCTCACACTAACTCCTGCAATTCGTTCTAACCTGTATATTTCTTATTCTCTAGCTTCAACTGACTCTGCTGACCTGCACTGAACTGCATACACTCAAGAACTAACTCAACTCCAAGGCACTACACCACATTGCACTAACTCCCCACTGACTTAACTCCCAATGCACTGGAAAACTCACTGACCTGCCTTCACTCTCCTGCATGCTCTTTAGCAGTCTCTCTCTCTATTCTCCAGAGAATTGGGCATATTCTATCTCTGACTCATTATGTCAAATCCTTCTCTGAAATTCCATCTCACACCAGGTTGAATGGACATAATCAAGAAAGCAAATTATAACGATCAATGCTGGAAATATGACAAAAAGGGGTTCTTATTCACTGTTGGGGCTAGTGAAGACTGATATAGCTAATATAGAAATCATTGTAGAGTTCTCTCAAAAAGCTAAAAACGCATAATCTATACGATCTAGCTATGTCACTCCTGGATGTACACTCAAAAAACTCTATGTCCTTCACAGGGATCCTTGTACACCCATGCTCTTCACAATAGCCAGGAAATGGAACTGACTTAGATACACAGACACCGATCAATGGAAAATAAAATTGTGGCACATACATGAGGTGATTTTATCCAGTTATATGCAAGAAAATGTACAGAACATGAAAATACATTAAGGCCCATGAAGGCAAATTCCCAAGTTTTTTTTCCTTCATAAATGGATGATAGTTACAAATTCTCAGGTTGGGTTAACATGGATTCCTGTAAAACTCAGAATGTAGAAAGACTATTAGTAGAGGAAAAGAAATAGGTTCTAAAGGAGTTGTTTTATAGAATCCATGTGACATGGAAGTAGAGAAGAATATTTTGTGTGTAAAAACTGATCTGATGTTGAAGGTAGGAGGATAAGAGAGAAGGGAAGGGTGTTAAACAAACCTAAGAATGGATTTTAAAGTCATACAGAAGCATGATATTTTATATGCTAGTGGGAGAAAGGTTTGTAACTTTTTAGTGTGACAACACTTTCTTGGCTAGTATGTTATGACTTTGTAATTCTGTAACTATATTCTGCTAAACTGACTAGATTTTTTTTTTGGTGGGAACTATGGAGTTATGTCTATGCAAAAAAAAAACTATTTCAGGAAATGTTTCTACACAATTAGTCATGGGACACGAAGCCAGAGGCTCCCCTTAGCAAGGTGTCATCTCTTAAGCTGGATGAACTGATACTATGTATATATCTTATAAAATCAAGGGAGACAAAGAAGAAAAAGATCATAACAATATTTTTCCAGGCATGTGCTGGCCATACTTGCATACAGAATTTCACTCAGTCCCTCCTAACACATTTTTATTCTTCACTAGATGAGAGATTTATCTGTAACTTTCCTAATTGATTAACATCTTCTGTATAGAACCACATTCAGACATGCTTGGATGCTGTTTTCCACAGAAAGACATGGAGAAGAAAATTCCTAGTATATTGGTTCTTTGTGGAAACAGATGGAAGAATGTTGACTTATCTCAGCAATCTGACTCTATCTGGTTAAAGTGAAGCTACAGCAGGCCATCAGAGCTGGTAGAGTGCTTTTATCTTTGGTTCACCCCCTTCCATAGACAGGCGGGCTGGGTTTTATCATCTGGATTCTTACGTAGAAGGAACTGAGATCTAGGAATCACAGGAAACCCTGACAACAAGTAACATTAATAATAAGTTCCATTTACTTACTAAAGCCATGCACTGTGCCAGACTCTCCATGGATATATCACATTAGTGGAACTTCACAACAATCATAGAATCTGAGTCTTACTCGAACATCATTTTGCATAAAATAAAACAGAATTTGTGACATGAAGTTACTTGCCTAATTCTAAATCACATACTCATATTCTGTTATAAGAAAGGTTAACATTGGCTTTCCACATTGCTAAATTCATTGTTTAGCCTTCTTTCTATACTATATGGCTACCCAATTTCTAGGAAATTTAGGGCTAGAGCCTCCCATCACTGCTATCTTACTCAGTGCTCATCTGTTGTCCTCTACCAGGTAGAGGTAGACACAAGTCCTCTTTACAGTTTGTTTATTTTCTTGCTAGGAATATAAAATGTTAAATGAGGAGTCTATGATGATAGGCTTCTAAACGTGTAGTGTCAGAGGGATGCACAGAGGACCTAGTAACCGTAGGAGAAAGAAGATTAGTCAGGACCATTCCTTGAAACATGAGCACAAAGGCTCTCAGAAATGAAAGGCAAGAGCTTCCCAGTTGCACTGCAGAAGTAGAAAATGTGAAGGCACTTTAATATTAACCAGTTTAGATGCTGTACTTTAAAAGAAGGCCTTCCAGCCAAGAAAAAAAATTTAAGGGCCAATTCATTCACAAAGCAGACAATAAATTGAGACTTTCATGCCACTTTGATTTCTTTCAAGGCAATTCCTTTGTTCTTTTATTCCATTCCTGCTTTCTTTTTTGTGGCATTTTTTTTTTACATACTTGTTTTAACTTCTGATATTTGCTTTTTCTTCTTGTCTAAGGCTGCTATGATTTGATAGGTGGATTTCCCCCCACAAAGATCTATGTTTTAGAGTCTTAGAGTCTGGCATGACAGTGTCAGAAGGTGAGGCCTAGTGGGAAATATTTAGGTCACTGGGAGCATGTGCTTGAAAAGTATAAAGATAATTCTTTCAGGTCACTGATGTAGTTCATATAATAACAAGCATTTATATAAGTCTATACCTGGCTTCTGAATTATAACCTTGTTATAACTAGAATTAGTAATGTGATGGCTCCCTTTTATATATGCTCCTGTCATTCCAGTGCCACAATAAGGTAATGAAGCTCGGGATGTCTTGCTAGAGTACAAAAAGATGTCTGGATTTTCACCCTCCAAAACTGAGCTAAAAACCTCTTCTGTATAATTATCATTATTGTATATATGTGGCCATGGTGAGCAAGTTATACAGACTACAACTTTGGGGAATTGGTTCTCTCCTTCTGTCTTACGTTCCAGGAATTTAATATTGATCATCAGGCTTGCACAGTAAAATTTTTACCTGCTGCAACATTCTCTTTTGAGGTGCCCATGTTCAGACATTTTGTTATAATACTGTAGAATAAAATAATACACTGGTCTGTGCTCATTTTCAGAATTTGCTGACTAAATACATCTTTCTAGCTTTGACTTTTGGTCTTTCTGTATATTCACCTTGAACTTGCTTTCCTTCAGATATTCATTTTCTCAAATCATCCTAGACAGAAAAATCTTTTGCTGGATGTTCCAAACTAATATTTAGAATTTTCCATACAAAATTTTCTTTGTTACAGGCTTAGAAGGACAAGGTTCATCTGCTGCAATCAATAGGTTAAAGAGCACAGTTGCAAAGAGGGACAACAAAGTCCAAGGAAATGAACGTAAACCAGGCGAATGAAGACTCCCTAAAACTATGACAAGAAGACAAAGTCAGATTCTTAGGAAATGGAGTCTTTGAAGGGTCCCAAAAGAAGGGTAACAAGAGTAAATGCTCAGTGAATGGAAGCTAGGTGACAGAGAAACATCTCCAAGGAAGGGAATAGTCTTGGGGTCAAGATTGTAACAGGAGATAACATTTGAAATGTAAATGAAGAAAATATTTAATAAAAAAAAAGATTGTAACAGGAAGCACAGGGCAGCACAAACCTCAGACAAAGGTGACTGCCTTATAATTAGGTCAAATAACTGAACACTTGGCTCGACACCTTGTTTAAATGCACTCCAAGCGCTAAGATGAAAGGATGGACTATCCAGAGACTACCTCATCCAGGGATCCATCCCATCATTAGTCACCAAACCCAGACACTATTGCACATGCCAGCAAGATGTTGCTGAANGGATCCTGATATTGCGGTCTCTTGTGAGGCTATGCCAGTGCCTGGCAAACACAGAAGTGGATGCTCACAGTCAGCTATTGGATGGNACACAGGGTCCCCAATGGAGGAGCTAGAGAAAGTACCCAAGGAGCTGACGGTGTCTGCAACAACAATATGAACTAATCAGTAACTCAGAGCTCATGTCTCTAGCTGCATATGTAGCAGAAGATGGCCTATTTGGCCATCATTGGGAAGAGAGGCCCCTTGGTCTTGCAAACTATATACGCCCCAGTACGGGGGAACACCAGGGCCATGAAGTGGGAGTGGGTGGGTAGGGGAGCAGGGTAGGAGGAGGGTATAGGGAACTTTCAGGATAGCATTTGAAAAGTAAATAAAGAAAATATCTAATATAAAATAAAATATCAATGTGATACAAATTATGACCCATTTAGAGGAAGTGGTATTAAAGAAAACCTAACATATAAATTGGAGGAAAATGAGAAGTCCAGATTAAAAACATGAACATACTACTTCCCAGACCTCCATTTTCACACTTGTCAGAATAATCTACATGCAAACAGAGAATTATTTGCTTTTTAAAAAAATAAAAATGATAACTATGTTCACCTAAAAAATAAAATGCACTCCAAGCCAAATTCTGGATGTTTTGAGCTACAACAAAATCTAATTCCAGTTTGAAGGGAACAGATGAGAAATTGGGTCCAGTGTTTTATATGCTGTGAGTCAGCTAGGCCATGCATTTTAAAGCTATATTCTCTATAAGTACCACACACTCTCTGTTTGTTCCATTTGTATTCCTTTATTTTTTTTTTTGAATTATTTCGATGCTACCATTACTGAGATAAGAGGAAAAAAATGCATTGCATCTGACCTAAAGAAAAGATGAGATCAAAGATGGCCAAAGTTTCCTATGTTCAGCATCTCAGAGTTATTGATAGTTACATAAAGAGCTTACCATCCATGAGAGAAAAAGAGTCGAACATCAATTCCATCCTATGTAGGCTTTGCTCTCCCACCAGTCCTTGTTAGCCGGCTCTACCACATTCTCTGTGAGCCCCATGATCCACATACACCTTGAATGCCCAATTTGTAGAAAGGGTTGTCATAACCACTAAAAATGATGAACTCAGTGTCAAGATTTGAACTTTCCAACAATGATAGAGTCTCAAATATTTGAATTGAGACATTTTGTAGGAATGAGAGAAAAATTTCCTGTGATAAGGCTAGTCAGTCTTTACAAAAATAACAATCCCTTTGTCCCTGTCCCCCAACAATTCATTATTGAAATTTTCATGGATAAAGTCTAAGTGCCAGCACTTGTTTCAAAGCTCCTTGTATATTTTGAACATGCAGTTAAAGGGATAAAGAGCTGATGTAGTTCAAACTCAGAGCTGATGTAGTTCAAACTCCTCAGTCTAAGTATAGGGAAATGAAGATTCGCATAAAGGAAAAAAAACAGTGCTAGGTGTCATGGGAGATTAGTCAAGGAAACTAGAATATAAGTGTCCTGTTTCCTTAGCCCATGATCTTTCTTCACATTGCTTTGCCTTGTAAAATAGCTCTGCAAACCAGGGTAACCTCTAAATCTTTTTTTTTTTTCATTTTTACTGGTTATTTTATTTATTTACATTTCAAATGCTATCTCCATTCCCAGTTTTCCTTCCATAAGCCCTCTATCCCCTCCTGCCTCCCCCCTGCCTCTATGAGGGTGCTCCCCTACCTGCCCACCTTTTAAGCACTTCTAACTAGCAGAAAGATCACCAGAGCCTTTCCATTCACTCTTTTTCATATATGTCTCATAACAATAGCAGACTGAGATGGTGTCTTAGAAATTGTATAGTGATTGCTACGTATGTGAGATGAAATACTCAGACCCAAGGAACACTTAACATCAGAATATGGGAATTTTATTTATGAAAGGATTCCAAATTTTTTATCTGCTTTTGGAAAGAACATATTTCTAAACACTTAAAGCGGTCGACAGAGTCTGCATAATAATCATTCTGATTTACATCATTATACACTTAACATCACTATGAATCCTTTTGTGATTACAAGAAGAACAAGAAAAAACAGCCCTATTTGGGGCATCATCTAAGCTAATTTCTTCTGCTGGTAGAAACGCAAATTTAGGGAATATGAATGATGAGAATTAAGGTTCACACTGCCCTTCAGAATGATTATGCTGATTTAGACTTACAAGAACAAGTAGAAATGATCAGTCCTCTTCATTTATTCCACAAAGAGAAAAGCCTTGTATTTTACCTTACTAATACCATATTTCATATATTAATGAATGGCTGTATTACTGTGGTTTCCCTATTCATATCCTTTTGACAATTGTAATACATAGAATTCTAAAATGACCCAAGTTCCCCCTTGCATACATGCTTCCCCCTAGAATGTAATCAGTGCCTGCGAATAGGATTTAATATGTATTCTGTGTATGAGGCATGTCCTAAGTAAAAGATGATGAGATCAGTCAAGGACAGTTCAAGAAAACCTACAGAATCAACTCACCTGAGCCCAGAGGGGTTCACAGAGACAGAACTGCCAACCAGCCAGCATATATGGGACTGACATAGGCCCTCAGCACATATGTAACAATTGTGCAGTTGGATCTTCTTGTAGAGCTCCTAAAGAGGGAGAAGGGGCTGCCTTTGGAACTTTTTGCCTTAATGGGACTGCTTTGTCTAACGTCAATAGAAGATGTGTCCAGCCTTACTGCAACTACATACACCAAGGTTGTTTGATATCCATGAGAGACCTCCCCTTTTTTGAGGAGGGAAGAGTGGTAGGGTCAGGAGAGAAGGTGGGGCTAGGAGGAGAAGAGGGAGGGGAAGTTATGAGCTGCAATCAAGATGTAAATTAATAACTAATAAAAGATTGACAATTAAAAACAGATTATGAAATCATCAATGGCATGTTTTTTTGTTTTTTGTTTCCATTCGTAAAGGGATTTATTGAGGCAACTGCTTTTGATACTTTTTTAACCTTTGAGGTTAAAGATTTTTTTTTACGTTTTTAAAAAAATTTTATTAGATATTTTTCATTTACATTTCAAATGTTATCCCAAAAGTCCCCTATACCCTCCCCCTGCCCTGCTCCCCTATCCACTGGCCTTCCCCTGTGCTGGGGCATATAAAGTTTGCAAGACCAAGGAGCCTCTCTTCCCAATGATGGCCGATTAGGCCATCTTCTGCTACATATTCAGCTAGAGACACGAGCTCTGATTAGTTCATATTGTTGTTCCACCTATAGGATTGCAGACCCCTTCAGCTCCTTGGATACTTTCTCTAGCTCCTCCATTGGGGGCCCTGTGTTCCATCCTATAGATGACTATGAACATCCACTTCTGTATTTGCCAGGCATTGGCATAGCCTCACAGGAGACAGCTATATAAGGGTCCTTTCAGCAAAATCTTGCTGGCATATGCAATAGTGTCTGTGTTTGGTGGCTGATTATGGAATGGACCCCCAGGTGGGGCAGTCTCTGGATGGTCCATCCTTTCGTCTTAGCTCCAAACTTTGTCTCTGCCACTACTTCCACGGGTATTTTATTCCCTATTCTAGGGAGGAATGAAGTATCCACTCGTTGGTCTTACTTCTTCTTGATTTTCTTGTTTTGAAAATTGTATCTTGGGTATTCTAAGTTTCTGGGCTAATATCCACTTATTGGTGAGTGCATATCAAGTGACTTCTTTTGTGATTGGGTTACCTCACTCAGGATGATATCCTCCAGATCCTGGAAACAAACTAAACAGAGACACATGGACACTAACAGACGTTATGAAACAAATGGATTTAACAGATATCTACAGAACATTTTATCCTAAAACAAAAGGATATACCTTCTTCTCAGCACCTCATGGTACCTCCTCCAAAACTGACCATATACTCGGTCACTAAACAGGCCTTAACAGATACAAAAATATCGAAACTATCCCATGCATCCTATCAGATCACCACGGACTAAGGCTGTTCTTCAATAACAGCATAAATAACAGAAAGCCAACATTCACGTGGAAACTGAACAACATTCTACTAAATGATACCTTGGTCAAGGAAGAAATAAAGAAATTAAAGACTTTTTAAGAGTTTAATGAAAATGAAGCCACAACATACCCAAACTTATGGGACACAATGAAGGCAGTCCTAAGAGGAAAACTCATAGTCCTGAGTGCCTTCGAAAAGAAACTAGAGAGAGCATACAATTTCATGTTTATGTTATATTATATTCATAACTAACCTTTAATATAACAGTGGAAATTCTTCATGTTATGACAGAGTTCCACAGCTAAGAACTTACAGTGACATCCAAGGATACTGAGTCCCTTTCTATAGCTGCCAACAAGGAAGTAAATGGAAACTCAGCCCTACATCCACAAATAACTTAATTCTGCAATATATTGTCTCTGTGTGCTTGAAATAAGACTACTGAACCCAAGAAGTACTGATATTTTGCCACTTTAAAACTCTGAGTTTGAAGAAGCCTCCTAGTTTCTATGGTCTCCTCTTTTAATATTTCCCCTTCATAAAACTTTAACCTCCACGTTGTGAGAAACCTACAGTACATAAATATACCACTTGTAGACATCCATAATAACAGCTCCAGTTGTTCTAGCACCAACTGTCAGGCATACCAGGGAACCATCTTAGATTCCTAAAGTGATGGAATATGTAGGAAGAGAACTACTCAGCCACATCCACAGAATTATAAAAATGATTTTATTTCCATTCATTGTAAAAAAAATGATTTTTAAGCCAATAAACTTTGTGCTTTACTATGTAGAACCAGAAATTTACTTGGCATGTGCTATGTAAACCATTATAGACATATACCCAATGCATTTGTTCTGCAGGAATAGATAACCAAGTATATATGAACACATTTAATCCTCTTATGGAATAACTAGTATTATTATATCTATTTGACAAATGAGGAAATGATAATGATACTTAATTGTCCCAAGATCACAATGCTTACAAATGAATGAATTGTAATATTAGCTCGGAGTTCCTATTCCTAATGAAGACCCTGAGATTCTGCTTATAATTGCAAGATTTTGCTTATGAATGCAAAAATCCTAGTAATATTAACAAATATATCTTATATAGTGGACTACTTCTTAATTTGGTGTGGAAACAATGCAGAAAACAAGTTGAGCACTAGCATGCATGCCATAATTCCCTACTCGACTCTGTTTCTGTGTGCTGTGTGTACATGCATACTTGCATGCGTCTCTCTGTCTCTCTGTCTCTGTCTCTGTCTCTCTCTGTCTCTCTCTGTCTCTCTGTCTCTCTGTCTCTCTCTGTTTCTGTATCTGTCTCTGTCTCTCCCTCTCCCTCTCCCTCCCCCTTCTCTCTCTCTCTCTCTCTCTCTCTCTCTCTCTCTCTCTGTGTGTGTGTGTGTGTGTGTGTGTGTGTGTGTGTGTGTGTGTGTGAATGTATATGTACACATGCTGGTAATTTTTAGTAAATTTTTAATAACACTGGCAGAATCAAATTACAAAATGTCCCAGAATACAGAATACAAAAAAAAACCTAGAAACAAAATAAGAACTGAAAGGTCACCCTAAAATGGTAATAATCTTTAAGATAAGGAAACCATTTTATCAAAGGCAGTGAGCATGTTTGGAAGAATTTAAATGAAATTACAGACAAGGTACACAGTGGAGCATTCCCAAACCACACTGATCAGGAAGATGCTGCTTGTGTGGCTGAAGGCACAGCACCAGAGACACAAATGAACCCAGTCTCCAGAGGATCTAGAATGGACCACCTCCAGGTGAACAGAATTTCCCACAATTCTCTTCCAAGACAGAAATTAATATATACTCTCTGTTTGTAGAATGTCCATGGAAATGAACCACATTAGCACAGGGAGCATGGGTGACAGGAGAAACAGGATGGGGGATTACCCCCACATCACCCATCCATATAACATCAGCTGTCACCACACACAGTGCTTGGTCTAGTGGGAAAGGGTAAGCTGTCTCCTCTGGATAAAGCTATCAGAGCTATGTGACCAGCAAACCAAAGATAAGAAGCTAGAACTACAGGTGTTACTACCCTCCAGACCAATACTGTGTCACTGCCCTGTGTAGGTCAGGGGACAGGAACTGAGAGGATATTCCTGGTTCACTTGTACTGATCATGGTACCAGGACACATGCCATCCTCAAGATTCTCCATGTAGATGGATGAGAGTTCCCCTATCCCCACCCCACGTGCATGACAAGGTATACTTCATTTAGGTCAGATATTCGCATCAATGTGTCTGCTTACCCCTGCTAAGAAAGCAAAGCAATTATTTGTATGTCATACTAGCTCATGTAGGCTCAAGGAGTGGCTGTTGAAATTTCGGTGACAGAGCTGAACACTCTTCTGAAGAGACACCCTCATCCCAGCCAGATAGGCTGCGGCAGTGGAGAGACCTTCACTCCAGCTCCGTGGGCAGGCCCTTAGTTTCCAAATCAAACTAAATCAATAGCTTAAACAGATGTAGATCCATGTGACAGTAAAGACAGTAAAGAAGATTCAAGGTTTTATATTCTTTAGATGTCTACTTATGCTGCGCTGACTATTAAAAAGTTATGTGCAACTTCAAGATGAAAGGCACCAGCAGTTTCTTAGAAGAGTCCTCATCTTCTAGAGATTTAACAAGATAGAACTCACTGGGGCTTCTGACTCAGTCGGCTAATAATTAAATCAAAGTCAATGACGATCTTGCTCTATTTCAGTGTGCATTTTCTGAATGTAACCCCAGGCAATTTAATCATGAGTCTAATGCCCATTGTCTGTTCACTGTTATGGTATTTATCTGACATGAAAATAACTTCTTGCATACCTTCCTGGATGATGAACTCAGCATGTTCATTACATGGGATCAAAGTAGTGAGCATATTGCAGCCCTTCATATCAGCTGAATTCTTGTTCCCGATGGCATTCAGCTTGGCATGGCACACATAAAGATATTTAATAGCCAGCTTTTTTCTGCTGTCTCCAAGACAATAAGTTGTCACTGAACCCATTTGACATTCCATTGTATCAGATCCCACGAATCTTGTTTTCTGTATTCTGGAATTTGGATTCTTGTTTCACTGAGCTGGTAAGAAGGCCACCGCCACAAAATACTCAGGCATTCCATATAGCCATCCCCACCCCCCTTTTAAAGTAAATGTATGTTAGGTCTAGAAGTCATATACTACCTTAAGCAGCTTTAGAATGAGGAAACTCACTGCAATGTTACTAGTCTAGGGAGAAACTGCTACACCTCAGCCCTAATGGGAGGCACAGTCCAAACAATTTCCTCATCTCTGCTCCAGGTTCTCCTGTCTCCATCCTCCCCACCACATGGGTGCCAGAAAAGACAGGGGGCACATCCTTCCCACTCCTCGATGAGCCCAGAAGTGGCTGCTCATGTGCAAGCTGAGCTGAGCAAAAGCTGGTTCTTCTCTGAGGGCACACACTAGCTGTCTCTTCTGTCAGTCCACCCCTCAGCCCTACCCCTGCCACAGCAGTGCTGAAGAAGGAGGTTGTGGGGCAGGGGGCTGTACTCTTGACTATAGACGTAACAAAATCATTTCTTTCAAACACCTGTTGCTGTGACTCCCCTCCCATGATGAACTTTATCCTGGAACTGAGAGCAAAAAATACTTTCTCTTTGTGTTGTTTAGTTAAGATATTTTATCACAGCAGTAGTAAATGAAACCAAGATAAAATATTAAAGTGATAAAAATAATAGGAAACCATACATAATAAATTAATTTCTATAACTGATTCTGGGAATGAAAGAAGTAAAATGGGAATGATGTGACACATAAAGAAAATTTTGATATTACCTATAAAAGTAAACTTTAAGTACATAAAAAATTTTTTTTGCAAAGCACCCAACAGTCAGCTTGTGAGCTTATAGAATACACTAATGGAGACAAACAGAATAGGATTTATGGAGAGATTCAGGCAGCATCTCAGAGGCATGTCAACAGGCAGAAAGGAGCCACAGATGTGAATGGGTGTGAGGATTGGGGAGCCTATTAGGACTGTGGGCTGGGATCTGAAGAGCTAAGTATTCAAATATCTGTTTCAGTTTCCAAATGATAGTAAACACAGTTCACATTTCAGAACTTCAAGTTAGTCACTAAAAAATAAAATGGATGTCTGGTCACATCTGCCAACAATTAGAAGAGATATTGGCACTGACTACAGTTTTGCCTCTGATGAGAAAAGATCCTGGCTGGATCCCCATAGTTCTGCTTCCTTGACCAGCTGCAGACCATCATGCTATGTCCTCAAAGAACATACTGCTCAGAGAATAGACACTCCAGGCCAACATACACTTTCTATTTCATTTCAGTGGTCTCAATGTAACTCCCTGTTCCCTCTTACTCCAGATTCAGGCTGGACCAGGCTGAGAATGTTCGAGAACAGAGTTGTGACTCAGGAGCTGACCCTCTCACGTGCTCTCACATAGGTTCCTCAGAATCTTACAGAAATTGAGTCTTTTGATCTCCAATTTCCAGTAGATCATCCTGAAAATCATGCCTAAAGGGGAAATAAAGCCTATCTTTAAACCTCATGCCTTTATGATTTCTATCCAGTAACATCTAGAGCTAGAGTAACACTATTACTCTTTATACAATGCAACACTCCTATAATATACAGAACATGGCACCTACTTTATTTGAGTATTTGAACACTCCTTTCAATTTTATTTTATTTTATTTTTTTAGTTCTGCCTATTCTTTGCAACTTTTTTTCAGTTCTGGCAAACCCTGGACCTCGTACATTCTCACTAAGTGTTCTACTACTGAATTGGTACCCCAGACTTGCCACAGCCCTATTTTAGTTTGTAGTATTACTACATTAGAAGTTGAAACCAGTGAGCCAATATTTCTATAGTACCCACTGTGTGCCAAAAATCCTTAGAAATATAACAATCTAAGAATGTCATGACCTAGGTGTAGTCTAGAAAGTGTGAAGCAAAAAAAACAAAAACAAAAACAAAAACAAAAACAAAAACATAAAACAGTAGCAGCAGTAAGCATGTCCTGTTATTTAGTAACACAGCAAGCTGAAGACTTGTGAGCTTCAGTATAAACCAACATGTTTGAGGGTGTAAAGGGGCTCCATGGAGGACAAGATGAATGAAACAAGGAAATAGATGCTCTTAGAATGTAATCATCCTTAGAATTAACTAAAGTCTGTTTTCCTTTCTAATGTGGAAAGAGAATTAGATCCAGCCTATTCTAGTAAAGTTCAAAACAGAGCTGAGTCAATATTTTGACTTATTAACTATAGGTAGAATTTAACTTGCCCTTTAAGTTTGGCCAAGTATAGGAATGCTTAAAACACTGACAACATGGACCAGTGAGGGGGCTGTCTGGTTAGATTTTTGTCAACTTCACATCAGCTAGAGTCATTTGAGTGGGGGGAACTTCAGTTGAGAAAATGCCTCCAAAAGATCAGTCTGTAGACAAGCCTGTAATGCATTTTTCTTAGTGATTGATGGGGATGCGCTCATCAACCCATTCTTGGTGATACCACCCCTGGGCTGCTGGTCCTGGGTTCGATAAGAAAGCAGGCTGAGCAAGCCATAAGCAGCCGTCCTCCATGGCCTTATGTATCAGCTAGTGCCTCCAGGTTCATGCTCTGTTTGAGTTCCTGTCCTGACTTCCATGGATGATGAACAATGGGTGGGTTGGGGAGCAGGGCGGGGGAGGGTATAGGGGACTTTCGGGATAGCATTTGAAATGTAAATGAAGAAAATATCTAATTAAATAAAAGATATGGAAGTGTTAGCCAAATAAACCCTTTACTCACCAACTCACATTTGATCACCTTGTAATTGTAACTCTAACTAAAACAAGGGCTCAGGAAGTCAAAGTGCTTGCTGCTGTGACCTGCTTGATCCCCAAATCCCAAATGACAAAAGGAGGGAATTGACTTCCCGAAGTTTCCTTCAGATCTTCCTGTATGCAACAGCACAGGTGGATCTCCACACATACACAAATGCAAACATAAATAAATAAAGTATTTAAAAAAAACAAAAGAAAAGGAGTTTACAGCATAGGCCTGCATAAAAGAATTCAGATATCAAATCAATATACATTGGTAATTTCCAACTAGAAAATATTCTAGAAAGATAATATTTATAATGTCAACCAAGCCTAAAATAAAAAGTTTAGACATAAACCTGACAATATATGTAGTACTAATATGGAACAGAAACCTATAAAACTTATTTAAGGGTATTTTAATATTTGAATAAGTATAGAGATATGTATTGACATGTACAGGCCAACTAAGTATTAACTTAATGGCTATGCTCTCCAAATTGTTCTATAAATGCTAAAAGGTCTCAATAAATCTAATTTGTTTTATTTATATAAAAATTAATGAGATCATCTTAACTTATTTGGAAGAGAAAATGCATAAATATTGCCAAGAAATTTTGGAAATAAAAGTAAAAAAAAAGATATGTCCTAAAAGATATCAAAACTTGTTATAAAGCTATAATAACTAAAATTTTATAATTGGTACTAAATATTTTTAACTAATGGAATAAATTGAGAGATACCAGGAATAAACACTAGAAATGCTGATCTAAATAGATGTAAATACAGATATTGATATGAACTGATGTATGGTAGAGGTGATAGTTCACATTAATATGGAAAGAATAGTTGGAGTTAATTCATAAATTGAGAACATCTGCTTAGCCTTTAAAAAATATTCTTGCCAGGTGGTGGCGGTACACATCTCTAATTACAGCACTCAGGAGGCAGAGGCAGGCGGGTATCTGAGAGTTTGAGACCAGCCTGATCTACAAAGCAAGTTCCAGGGCATCCAGGGCTACACAGAGAAACCATGTTTTGAAAAAAAAAATCAGCAAATATATATATATATATATATATATATATATATATATATATATATATATATATATATATATATATGTTATATGTACATATATATGTGTGTGTGAACACATATGGATATATTAATTAATATATTAATATAATTGATATACTCATTCTTATCTGACACTATTTGCAAAAGTTACCTAGTCTTACTGTAACTTGTTATGCCATGTTTGGTTGATATTCCTGATGCTCTTTTCTGAAGGGAAACAGAGGAGTGGATGTGGGGGAAAATAGGGGAGGAGAGACTAGTAGGAGAGGAGGCTGGGGAAACTGGGGTTAGGATATAATATATGACTGAAGAATAAATAATAAAATAAATAAATACACAAATACATAAAATCAAAATTACATTTCAATGCTTCATTGGCATATATTAATTATACATAATAATGGGTGGTATTTTCACACACACACACACACACACACACACACATATATATAAAACTCTGATCATATTTGCTTTCCATTACCTTCTTTTGTCCCTCTTCCTTTCCCACTTATGTCTTCTTCATGTCTTTTATTTATTTATTGGTGACCAAATGTTCATCAGCATCACAGTTACTTACAGGAGCATAGGTGAAGAATTATTTATAGAAGCATGGGTCCTTTTCCAGTGTCTACATTTTGTAGGCCTTTTACAGTTAAGCACAGTAACTGTTAGTTCAGAAACACTATGACTTGTAAGGCGAAATTCCACAGCACTCTACCCCCTTCCTTTGGCTCTTACATTCTTTCTACCAAAAATAAATGACTGTTTTGGCTAACAAAAAGTTGTCAAACAGTATTCATGTTATGAAATAATTTACATTTTTGAACAGTATAAAATAAAACAATGTGTTTGTATACTGTGATTTCAGATCATCATAAAAGCAATGCCAAAACAGTACTAAAGGAATAGGAGCGTCATTGGAACACTTGGGTGTGATAAAGAGGAAGGCAGCAGTAGTCAAGGACAGTCTTCTGCCTTCATGATACATGGAAAAGAAAATCTGAGAATATTTTGCCAAGCTGATTTAGAACCCATGAGCAAAAGTCCACTGGAGAAATCACCTCTAGTGCTCTCTGAATGCTCAGTGTTGGGCTCTGAACATTCTGGAGGAAGCATGATTTCAATCTTCGTGATGTACCGAATCCATACATATTGCACCTCAGTTTCTCAATCAACTAAATCCCCTGATGCAAGTTCTTTTAAAGGGACAGCTGAATGACACATCTTCCTATACACAATGTATCTATACACATTTATGTCTGTAAATGTATGAGGAAAGTCTAGAAGGATAGCAATATCTAACAGCTACTAATAAACAATGGTACATCTGTAAAAAAAAATACTTAAAATAAATAAAAGGAAACATACAAAGATACATGCAACTTGAACAGATCACACAAGAATTATGCTGAATATGACAAGTATGAAATGCTTGTATCCTTCCCCAGTACATTTATTTAAAAGCTCTCTAAAAGGCAAAAATATAATTCCAAAGAAAATGGCAGTGATTTCTACTGTTTGGGGTGAGGTAATAAGAGGGATGATTGGTGAGAAATAGAGAATCACAGATAGAGTGTAAGTTGAAGGTTAAAGGGGTTTTTGTACAGATGTTCAGTTGTTCTAGAACCACAGAAGCATTTGTTCAAAAGACTTTCTCAACTGAGTGGCATCAAAAGTGGACTGTGCTAAGTGTTAAACTCCTTTGATCTATCTGTTTATCCTTTCACCACTAGCACATTGCCTTCGTTTTTCTAATTTTCTTATGTATTGAAAAACTAAAAAGTATTTTGCATTGATTAAAACCCTGTTGATTGATTTCTTTGTTGAACACAAACTTTTTCAACTTCATGCATTCCATTTGGCATTTTTTTTCACATTTACTGACCTATTAGAGTTGTATTTCAAAATCACTGGCCTGCACCTACATTGTGAATATTTCCCTATGATTTCCTTAAGTCGTTTCAGAGGTAGGGGTGAGATGTCATCTTCTACATGTAAATATACAGTTCTTTTCATCAGCATTTGTTGAGGAAGCTGTCTGGCCTATAATGTATATTTTTGGAACTTTCTGATAATAAAATGGCCACAGAAGGCTGTGTCAATTCCTTTATTCTTTATTATATTCTATTGTTACTACACGCTTCTTCAGTGACCACTATTATCTTGTCTTTCTGTAAAATTAACATTGTAGTATTCACCTACAAGTAAGAACATGCATGTTTTGTATTTCAGTGTCTATCTTATTTTGCCTAACTTCCAATTTCTCCCAGCTTGTAAAAGAAATGGCAATATTTTTTTTAGGATCAAATAATACTCCTATTTATGTGTGTGTACTTTTATCATCTTTGTTTTGCTTATCTGTCAGTTAATGGCTCAGTTGATTCCATATCTTAGCTGCTATATATGGTGCTAAAATAAAGACTGTCCTGTTTTGGGGACATACTTCTTCAGTGTCTAATAGACACTTTGTCCCAGAGCAACTTCTTTTAGTCCATGTAGCCAAAAACACAGAAGGATTTCCTGTATAATTTCCATATTATCCATAATTTCCTGTATCACAACGTTATGCCACAAGTGTGGTTTCCCCAGAAGTAAGGTAATAAAAGTGGAGCAGCTACTCCATATTGGTCACTTTCTCAAAGTGCAGATTCCTGCTCTGCACGTTCATTGTTTTTCTTTGCTACTCAGCAACCTTGGACCACTGTTTTATTGTATTATCCCCAGAGTTTTCTGTTACTATTTCAGTAACTGATTTCTTAAAACTGTATTTCTCTATTTAAGAGGCAGTATTAGGAATACATACATCCAAATTAATGTAGTTATTATGTGATACACTATGGCTTCAAAAGTAATTCTTTAGCCAGGTGTAGCAGTCACCCATCATAACAGCACTTAGGGGGCTGAGTGATACTGTCATTAACTCAAGGCCAGTCTGAACTACGCAGCAATACCATATCTCAAAAAGCAAATTGAAAACTTTCCTTTATGCTATTCAGTTACTTGCAAGCTAATTCTTGCAAAATTTATACAAACCATTGCTACTAAAGTTTCATCTGAAATTACCATGATATTTCCATCTTGAAAACAATTCTTGGGCGATTCTGTGGCAATGTCCAACACCTAGACCAGTAAAATAGCAAGGCCATAGAGCTGTATGTACTCCCTTAAGTCAGTTACCTTTGAATCACCATTTCCTCCTGAGAGCTTTCCTTCCAGCTTTATAGAGTCATAAACACCATGGCACCAGCTTCCCTGGGCACAAATTGCCTTAAGAAATTGATTTATACTCACTGAACCACCAGAAACAAGGTTAGAAACCAGAGTCAATTTATTAATTTTCAATGAGCAACATCCCTCCTGAGCCAGCTGAGAAATCATGTCGTTTTACCATGATCAAAAGATTTGGAGCAAAGACAGGCAGGACAAACTGGATGTTCAGAAAGAAAAAAAAGTTTGGAATCCCAACAGCTGGTGGGGTCTGTACTCCTCCCAGGCACCTCTTGGTGAAGTTACAGATGTCTGCTGCCTGCTTCAGCCTGAAACCAGGGAAGATATTTTAGACTCAGCAGCAAATTGGAATGTGGAGTTAGAATTTCTCCCCAGTTTAATTGTGAAAGTTTGTAATCTAGTTACTGCTGAATTTGAGACTATTCTGACTTGTTCCTGTTCCATTAAATTAGATGGCAGGAACTTTATAAAGTTGATTTCCTTCTGACAACTTCTCACATGCGTATCATCTCGTACTCACTACTCAGCACACCCTCTTAGTCCTTCCTCACCACAAGCCTTTATTATATTTTTAGGGAAGCTGGGGTGGATCCCAAAGTTATACATATAGCAAGTAAGCACTCTACTATGGAGCTATGTTCCCACTCTGTTCCAGAGCTAATTTCTCCTATCATTTACTTCATTCCAGCCAGAGTCTTGATCTGACCTATCTGTAACCCAGACTCTCCTCACTTTTAGCAACCTCCCCTCACCAATTGAGCCTCCACAAACTATGGCATGGTCTGTTACATCACTTTGTTCCATTGTCACTGCTATTATCAACATCACCACCACCACCACCATTATTCACTTTATAAATTAAGGATATTTTTAAGTCTTCAACAGTTTCTCTTTTATTGAAAATAGATTATTTTCTCATAAAATAAATTCTGATTACAGTTTCCCCTCCCTTTACACCTTCCATGTTCTCCCTACCTAGCTTCTCATCCAGATCCACTCGGTTTCTGTCTCTCACTAGAAAAGAACAGACTTCTAAGAGATAACCAAACATGACAAACTATGATAATAAGATGAAGCAAAAACGATCATATCTAAGTTGGACATGGCAGCCCAATAAAAAGAATAGAGCTCTGAAAGAAGACACAAGAATCAGAAATCCCACTTGTTCACACAATCAGGTGTCTCAAAAGCATACTGAGGGGGCTGGTGAGATGGCTCAGTAGGTAAGAGCACCCGACTGCTTTTCCGAAGGTCTGGAGTTCAAATCCCAGCAACCACATGGTGGCTCACAACCATCCGTAACAAGATCTGACGCCCTCTTCTGGAGTGTCTGAAGACAGCTACAGTGTACTTACATATAATAAATAAATAAATCTTTTTTTAAAAAAAAAGCATACTGAACTGAAATCTATAATATAAACACAGTGGACCTGGTGCTGACCCATGCAGGCTCTGTGTATGCTGCTTCAGTCTCTGAGTTCATATAAGCTTTTCTCGGTTGATTTAGAGAGCCTTGTTCTTCTCTCTAGCTCCTACACTCTTTCTGTCTCCCCTTAGGGAACCCCTGAGGTTCCCTGAGATGCAAAGAGAGGGATTTGGAGGAGATATCCAATTTAAAGCTGTGTATATTCCAAGGTCTCTCTTTATATATCTCTGTACATGTATATAATATCTGGCTCTTAGTCTCTGGATTTGGTCTCATCTGCTGCAGGAGGAAGCTTCTCTAATGATAACTGAATAAGACACTGATCTATCAGTATAGCACAATATCATTAGGGGTCAGTTTATTACTACTGTTTTTTGGTTTTGTTTTGTTTTAATACCAGAAGTGTTCAGTTTTACACTAGGTCTCTTGGATATTTAGTCTCTGGTTGTTTTTCACCCAAGCAGTGTTGACTATAAATTCCATCTCATGGAGGGGTCCTTAAGTCAAATCAGATATTGGTTGGTTACTCCAATAAGCTTTACACCACTATTTCCCTAGCATACTGTTCAGGGAAGACAGCATTGTAGATTATAGAGTTTGTGGCTGGATTGGTGTTTATACTTCTTTTGATGGTCTATAGATTACCTTGCCATAGCAAAGAGACAAGAACATAGGGGTAAATGTTCTATGTAGGCACCAACATGACCTCTTCAAGTTCGATGAGTCCTGTGGGTGTTATCTTCAACAATGTAACCTTGCTGTTTGTGGAGAGCAACCTAATGTCTTGGCAACAATCTGTGTTGCTTGGGTATTTCCATGGGACCCCTTTAGCCAATAATTCAGTTGAATATAACCCAGTCCTGGTACTGAAAGGTTCATTGGATGATAAGAGATGGCCAGTTAGAAATCACCTTGAGTGAGGTAACCCAGATCCAGAAAGATAAATATGGAATGTATTTACTTATATGTAATATTAGCCATTAAATAAATAATAACCAACCTACAATTTGTTGAGCCAGATAGGCTAAGTATAGAAGGAACTTGGGTGGGGAAAACAAATGGATCTCCTTGGGAGGGGGGAAATAGAATAGAATAGATTTTATAAGTGGACTGGGTATGGAACTGGAGCCTCAGGTAGGGAACAGGAGTGGAGATGGGTTGAGGGAGGTTATGTATGAAAAGACAACTAGAATTGAGGGGCATTTGAGGGATGGTATAGAAACCTAGTGTAGTGGAAACTTCCTAAGATATATGAAGGTGATCTTAGTGAAGTCTCCAAATAATGATGAAAAATGAAGTCATAATTGGCCATCCCTTTTCATAGTTTCTAATGCATAGATTTAAGGGAATTCATTTAAAGTATATGATGTTTATGTGGCCCTAGACCTTTAAGTCACATCATTTTGAGGAGTTTGGACAACTCAATACCAATGTAGCAATCCAGTCAGGGGAGTAACATGAGTTTGCATGATAACACAGGGGTCCTTGGAACCTGGACAATGTTCTTGAGATTACACTGAAAATGAATGTGAAGCTTTGTAATCCCTTTCCACTTTTTCTCTATGATATCTCAAATAAGTAATATTTTGTTTCCCTTATTCCCAATATGAAAGCATTCTGTAATTTATGTTTCATGATGTGTCATATGATGTAGACTCATATGGTGTTTTGTTTAGGCATCATCTGTGGGAGGACACGTGATGTTTGAAGAGTATATAAATAGGACTCCATGAACAGTGAATGTACTCTTGCATAGCTAAGTTTGCAATGCTTTGTTGGTCTCATGACTTATTTGATCTTCACTTCACTGAGAAAAGCAGGGCAGAGAAATTTTCCTGGCATCCCTGTTGATCCTGGTCACTCCCAATGACTTAAACAGATTTAGTAGAGGCCTGACTGTTTCTGCTGAATCGTGTCACCACTGATGATTTGTGTTTGGTGTCCTGACATTACTGGACTGGACTGCTGGTATTCTGACAAATGGAGATTGGAATTTCCTCAAGGAACTACTTCTAAACAGTTCTACATTCCCTTGTCCTATTTACCATCTTTTCTCCCCTACCTTTGGATGGTGGACTAGAAGAGGGAGGGGTCAAAGCACTTGAGAATCCTTATTAAAAGTAGGTTTTGAGGGCCTGGAGAGATGGCTCAGTGGATAAGAGCACTGACTGCTCTTCTTTAGGTCCTGAGTTCAAATCCCAGTGACCACATGGTGGTTTACAACCATCTATAATGAGATCTGACACCCTCTTCTGGTGCATCTGAAGACAGCTACAGTGTAATTAGATATAATAATAAATAAATCTTTAAAAAAAAAGTAGGTTTTGAAAACTGTCTAAGCCTACAGGTTAGTAATGAAGGATGAATATATCATGGAAACGTTTAAGGAAGGGAGTAAATGCGATCAAAATACATCGTCTTTAATACTGAGAGGTTTCAGAATTGCAAAAAGAGTCAAGGACTATAAAACATAGACCTTGGCTTGGAGAGAAAATTTATTATTACTTAAGTAATGACGCTTTTATGGTCCTTTTTGGTTTCTATGTACTCATAATAACAAATATCTTTATTTAAACAACAAATTCTTTTTTTTTTTGCTATGGTTTGGATATTGTTTAGTTGTCCCCTAAAGATCAACACTAAAATTTTAGTTCCCAGGTATGTCTAAAAAATTAAGAAGTGAGGTCTAGTGAGAAATTTTGTGTGGGACAGCATTCCCCATCAACCTCAAGGTAGTTCTCAGGATAGGTTTGTTTTAGAAGAAGCAAGCCTAGAGACTCTTGTACTCTTAGAATTTGTTGTGAGAATAGCTATTTCCATTTCCTAAGGTCTTAATGACAAACCAAATTGCAACTTATCCACATTATCCCAGGGATCAATAAGTATATTGGGGTTATTTACAGACAATAAATGAGGAAATACTGAAAAGACTATGTCTGACCCAAAAGCAGCCACACTGGAAAGTCTTCACCCAGCTTGGATGATTGCTTCTCATCTGGCTGTGTTGATGTAGCACCCTTTCCCTAGACTTCCCCAATGGATATACATAGCTGTTTGTGGAGCCCCTGAGACTGTGAAAAATTAGGCCAGAGTTCATACATATAACTGTCAGCAATAGTTGGAAACTCAAGTGAGGATCCAAAAGCTTTATGATGTCAACAATATATAGGAGGACTTGCAATTAGGAACATTTAATCTAATGAAGATAATGGCAGTTTGGCTCAGAGAATCATTCATTACAACAGTTTTTCTGTCTGGCTATATGACCACTGGATTCTACAAAGGCATCTATCCAAATATAGTGCCATGCACTGACCTCACCAGGCATTAAAGCAGTGAAGCTGAGCCATCTTGAACATTAAACCTCCCCAAACTGTGAGTTAAATAAATCTCATTCTCGTTTAGCCAGCGTGCCTTAGGTATTTCATTAAGAGAACAAAATAATAATAACAATAATAGTAATAATAATAATAATAATAATAATAATAATAATAATAATAATAATGGCATACTGAATTGTGTTCTTTCTATTTCAGTCAAACCTTTTAGGTCTGTGTTTGTTTTCTTAGGAATAACTTCTTATTTGAGGTTTTGCTTATTTGCAAAAAGATGTACTATTTCTTGGTGAATTGTTTCTACTTTCTAATACCTGTTTGTCTAATGCTTTGTAACTCTGTCTGCATTGCTAAAATCTTGAATGTTATCTGCCTTTAAGAGCAAATGTCTATAGGAACTGGATGGATTCTGGCTCTGTAAGTCTGTTCTCCAGCTAGCCTTGAGGTTGGGATGTTCTGCAAGTTCCTTCTCAGACCAATGTCCTTTGGAAAAACTTGCCCCAGGTCACAATTTTGAAACCTTATAAGGAGGTTTTCAGTCTGGTTTTTGTGTCCTTGAGAACTTCTGGTATTTTATTTTCAAACCTCTCAAAATCCGGAAGTTTTAATCATGCTCTGATCAGTAATTACTGGCATAGAACATAGAACAGAGTTCCAGTATATACACATAATTTAAGTACAATTCTTATGGATGTGGTACAGGCCTTATGTATTTGCCACTGTTTCTTACATATATAAAACAACATATATCATACATATTATAACACTTTTAATATATATATATATATATATATATATATATATATATAATATAAACTCTTGTGTACATCTTTAAAACTGACACAGTTTTATGTAGAAAAATTAGCACCATAGAGGCCACATAGGAGAAACACTAATATATATGTTTCTCTTTGAAAGGTGACTTTAAACAAAAATAAAACTAACCTATACTCTGCTTTCATTAATGAATATTAGGAGCCTCCTAATTGCTTTCCTAAAATACACTTGACCTGAGATTTCCTTAATTAGCCCTTTTACATGACTTTGAGGATTCACTTTCAAATTTGTATTTATGTATATGTCTGTGTAAACTCTGCATGTGTGCAGTGTATGTCCTTGTGTGTTTACAGAGCAGAATAATGTTAGGTTTCCTGAAGGATAGGTTTCCTGAAGCTGGAGGGACAGGAAGCAACAGGCAATTGTATGCTATCCAGTATGGGTGCTAAGAACTAAACTCTGGTTCTCCCCCCAGATTGGAATGCTACACATATATGTTAACAATCACATATATGTTACAATATATTTTTGTATTTGAAACTACCTAGCATAACTAGCTAGCTAACTGGCTTTCTCTTATCTTTCTGTACTTTTTTTTTTCTTTTCTTGGCCATAAAACTGTGAAGACTAACTCACTGTAATTTAAATACACACACACACACACACACACACACACAGACACACAGACACACACACACACACACACACATATATATATATATATATATATATATATA